>NC_143572.1:77456785-77770000 GCF_054136105.1 Typopeltis vanoorti
TGTGCAATCCAAATGCACGCGCTGGGATCAAAATATGGCCACTGAAGCGTTGGAAAAAGGAACTACTTTATTTACAGAATGTGGAGAGTTAAACCCTCGTTATTGTAGACCGAGTGCATGTGCTCAATTACTCCTGACAGTAGGGGATCGAACCTTGCGTTTGTCCAAAAGATACGGTATGCGTTTTTGTGGTTCAGTGTGCCGGTGCATTGTTATGGTGAGTCTCTCTCTTCGTACACATTCTTGCTACCATACCATTCTTAATCAGCGCCCTTCTGTCATATTTGGACAATGCACCAACAGCTCTATCTTAATGCTTTTACTGTCTCCAATAATCCTCTTAAATTTTACGCTAACTCGTTTACACTTGCTCACAAATCATCCATTTACACTAGCCCAGTTAATCCACCCTCTCAAGTACCTGTGCAGATTTTACATCCTTTGACACTCGAATCCCCGAATAACACTATTCTTTTTCTCTCTCTCTCTCTCTCTCTCTTTCAATTTGCCACATTCCAAACTTCTCCTACGATCAATCACTGTCAAGTTCTCTTTTACTGAGACCTCCACTCCCCCTCTCCCACTCTCAAAAGGCATTCTCTCTTTCTCTTCTAATTGGCTAAACTCATTCAGCTGATTATCATGCTTTAGTCTCATCGTTTCCTGTGGATGGATCCTGTAATTGGGAGCAATATTGTGCCGGTGGTGTGTCCCGTACATCGTAAACACCAGATTCTTTCCAGAAACCTTTTGTAAATGAGGTATGGTTATTGTCTTCCCAATTTCTCCATTTTTACTGGAAGGCAGCAACAATATGTCTGTGGATTCATGAAATGTTTCAGTGAAAATAAAACAATTAAAAATTATATATATATATATAATTTACAATGTTATTTTTATATATAAATCAGTTTCCTCTTTGCCATTAGTTAGGACATCATTAAGCATCGGATTCATTTATTACAGCTGTTTGTGGCTGTACGTCGAAAATGGTCTGTGGAATATCTCTCTGCTAACTCTCAACAAGTTCACAAAGCTGATTATAATCCATATTATTTGGGCGAAGTTTTTTTTTAATGTTTTTCGTGACGTACAGCAAACAGCAGTAAAAGTCAAGTTTCCGTAATGTTAAGAAATCATGGATGGTACACAGTTTTTCGGTGGAGTACGACGCTGGAATGGAAGGGAGCATTGTTCATATTGTTTTGTTTTGGATTCTTATCAGAGGCAGCAATTTACGATAATAATCTCTACCCCAGCAAGCGATGTCATACTGGATCGAGTGAGGATTTTTCATGAATAGCATCAGGCTTGTCAGGAATTCTACGCTGACGAATTTTCTAATTCTGTTGATGACGTCTCGTGTTTTCTTTCGTCAAAAAAAAACAACAAAAAAAAAAAAACACCTCAAGTTGCTGTCGATATACACACCTAAGTATCTGATTAACCCACGATGACATACTTGTTTGCCGTCGCAATTTAAGTCGTGCCATTTTTATTGACAGATTGTAATCGAGGTCTGAAGTGCTCATATTTTGACTCAAAATCGAAATTGATTTTGAGGTCGCTGATATGAAACCATTCGATTAATTTTGTCGTTTCCCGATTTACGCGGTCTTCGAATGCCTTGATGTCAGCTTCGTTGTTATAAATCAGAACCATCTCATCATCAGTAGAGGAGAGCATTTTGTCAAGTTGCAGCCACAGACCATTAACATAGATTAAAAAAAAAAAAAAAAAGAATAGGTCCCAATACTGATTATGCGCATTAGGCTTAAGTTGAACTTATGGAACGAAGTGGGAGGCATAAGACGAGCGGTTTCGAGCAGATGATTCAGGGGACTCTTTAACCATTCAGCAGGCTACCTGAGAAGTGCTCTAAAACCTCCCCCCCTCACTCGACTGCTCCAATCACAGCGGCTACTCGGGTAACAAATTCGCCTTATTCTAAACAAAGTTTTCTTATTAGCGTCTGGAGCAAGGTCGGCGAAGAGATACGGATGCCGCACGCTCACGCGATCAGGTGATTTGATGACAACACGTGACTTTAGCCAACACTTTTAACGGCTGCGGAAACGGCTAATGGCATCCTTTCGTGACGGCCTTACTTTTGCTGCGACCATCTACATAAAGGAGGTGAGCACCGGTCTCATTATTGCCGCCGGAGTATCTGTTTCACCTCGGGAAAAGAACATCTGCTCGCGCGCCACATACACGCGGATGCAACGGCTCCCTCTCTCTCCGCAGAAAGTGCGGTTCCTTGAAAGCATAATTGGATTCGACAACGATAAATGCAAGAAGGAGCTTAATAGTTTACATGCGAGTGCTGAGTGACCTCCGCACGTGTGCGTTCGATGCTGTGCCTTTTCGCTCCGAGAATGAAACGTAGGGTTTAGTGGCATCGGGACCGCCGTTTCGGATCTTAAGGTCAAAAGGTCAATCCGATTTCGCAGCGAAAGAAACAAGCTTGCTGATGACGTCATGGTTGGAAATTCTAATCCGACTAACGGTGCGTCTATCTAGGAACGCAGTAGCGAGAGACCTTAGCGATTAGTATCGCCGTTTCCTGCGAGTATTTTTAACTGAGACAATAAAACCGAAGAAATATCGCCCGAGTTCATTTCCGGACCGATTCTGGTTTTGATGTGGGACCAATATTTCATCAGAGCGATACTGAGGAACGAGAAATGTCACGTGACTCCATCCATCCATCAATTTAATGGCATATACAGCGACGCTATATAGACGACCATATTTTTAAGGATACAGTAATGGCTCTCTCTCTCTCTCTCTCTCTCTCTCTCTCTCTCTCTCTCTTTCCGTGTTCCGACTGAGATCGATCGCCCAAAGTTTCGACATGTCCCACTTGTTTGATGAGGCGAGTGTCACAAAATATCTTTCGAAACATTATTCCTGCTGCCGAAGATTCTTTTCTACAGTTTGTCGTGGACTCCCTCCAAGAATGTGAACGAAGTGGACAAAACGAGATCCAGAAAGAAAAAAAAAAACGAAGTCCATTCTAAAAATCTCACAATTCAATTTATCGAACGAAATATGAAAAATAAAAAAACGGAAAATTCATCGCAGCATTTGTGCAAGTCGGGTATTTAATACCGAAAGGCATAAGAGAGTTGCTCCGAAGTATGGCGCAGTGGAGATGGGTTGAGGATGTCGAAGAAAGAAGGAATACCAACACGGGTGGATGTAAAACATTAGTGCGATTTTTCTGTGATTTTGGCGACCCCTAGCATGTAAATCGACAGGATGAATCTGTACGGTTTCTCGTCTGACAAGGGGGGGGGGGTAATTTATAGCACTGATCTGACCTTCGGCTTCGGAAAAAGAAGACTGACGTTCCAGGCGAAAGCTCGTGGCGATGTGTTTAATGCCTATGTTGGGAATCTCGAAAGGCCTCGACGAACCTCGAGTATGTTTGCTTTGTACTCAACCGGAAATGCTGCGATGAGTTTTATTTCTCAAAATCCACCCTTCACAACGAGGCTGCATGCGGGCGGACACGGTGAAAAGAAGACTGTAATATTGCGCCGCATCCCCTTCAAAATTCCTTCTGTGCGGAAATGACGTCATCACGCGGGACCATGTTGCATTCGCCAACATGAAACGCCATTGAGGATGCAATTCCGGGAGATGTTATGACCTGGCAGCGACGTCATTAGCAGGAGATGCGTTACGAACACACACACACACACACACACAAAGCCGCTTCTCCTCGGGACTATTTCGCTGTTGGATGCGGGGCTGGGGTCATGATATTTTCCAGTATATTAAAGACCGATCGCCTGCCTCCCTCATCCCACGCGCCTATTCTTGGATTTAAATTAGAAAGACTACGGGGGGGGGGGGGAGAGTGCGGGTTGTGAAATTAAAAGTCGGTCTTTTATCTTAAATTCAATATCTGCTTCGGCTCCTCCGACGGTTTCATTACAATTCTTGGCGAAGGTTCAAGTCTTACATCGCTTGCACACTCGCGATCGATGCAGCTGCAAAAAATCTCTCGTCAGAGGGAGGCCGACGTTCTTTGTTTCGGAGAATTTCCTTCCCAGCATCGGAGAGCTCGCAAAATGCGTGCGTTCCTAAAGACTTCGAGTGCTCTCCCCCCACCCCACCCCACCCAAATCTCGTTCCGGAGCTTGTCACGTGACCCAACGTCAGTTCATGACGTGCTCAGATTATTCATCGGCGTCCGCCTTGTCTCAGCTGTCCGCTACACGATCGCAATAACGCTGACATATCGTCCCTCAACGCCGACCCCTGAACGTCCCTCAAGGGTGGTGGGACGTCGTGAAATATTGCACAAAGTCAAAAGAAACTTTCTTAAGTGCATGTTTTTGCTGATTTCTTGAAGTTTTCTTTCCTGTCGTCCATCATTTTTGGAGGATCTCTTTACGGAGGATCTCTCAACGATCTCTTTACGGCTGTGTGTGCTGTGGAAAAAGTCGTCGAGGGAGCTTTCACAAATGCACGTGAGGATTCAACAACCCGCTGGTCACCTGTTCTGGTCGTGAAGGAGAGAAAAAACCTCTTAGTGCTGGAAATCCAGAGAATCCTCCAGTTGGGGTCATCTGCGTTTACGCATCTGAGGAGGCCTCTCCAAGGAGGCCTCGTTTAAACTGGATGAATTCGTTGCATCGTATAAGTAACAAGCTTATGCATTTGTAATATCTCAAGGGATGGTCCGGTTGTTCATGATGGAGGTATTTATCAACCACCATAACAAGTGTCAGCCCACATCAAAAGTAAATGCAGAGCACAATGGGTTCCATTAGAATTGGATATTGCGCCAGAACACACAAAGGTTTTTTTTTTTTATGTTGAGCCGATACACGAGAGGTTGGTTGATCAACCTATTCTACATTAGTACGGCATATGGGTAGGAAATACACAAAAGAAACTATAAATAAAGAACAATTAAAAAAAAAAAAAGAAAGATGAAACGCAATGAATGGATACAATTCGTTAATATGTATGCAGAACATCCGTAGTAGAAAACGATATATGAAAAGGATTAACCATGATGTGTTGAAACTAAATAAGTGGATTAGCAGTAGTGGTCTTAAAATTAATACCGATAAAACTAAATAGGTGTAATTCTGCTCAACAGATAAACTAGATCTCAGTATAACCATAAAATGGCATGAAACGAAATGTAATGACATCCAAAATTGTAACTGTAAAACAAAAAAAAAAAATTAAAATTAATAATAAATAAATAAATAGTAAATAAAATAATATAAAAATAAATTTTTGTGCCTGCATATCGACAGCAATCTGAAATGGAACTCCCACATCTCCTGTTTAACAAACAAGTTGAGATTCGCACTTAACAGAGTGTTTTATGTTAAAAAATTGTAAATGCAGTATTCTTAAGATGTTTGTGCTATCCTCGAGTCAATTCCTCGTTGCAATGTAATCTCGGGTGGAGATTACTACAACAATCTGTTTCCCTTGACACGAATACAAATTAGAATAATCAAAGATATTACTGACTTCGAACATATTCAACCAATGACCTGTTTTCCATTCAGAATATTTTGCAGCCACAAAAACTCCATCTTTATTGTCGTATATGTAAGAAACAACATTGGAATTTTTTGTGCATAGAATGTAGAATGTTGTAAATAATGTTTACGTTGTAGTCGAAACTTGATTATAGTTCTCAAGGCAAACAAAGAAATTTTTCCCGAATCATTTGAGCACTTAGCAACAAGCAGTACAATAAATTGCGGGATGAAATAAAGTGCGTAACATCAGGATGCACTTTTCGAAAAAAAGATTGAGAGACTACCTCACGGGACTAAATAATGTGGACTTCTGAAACTCGTATCATAGAAAATGACTCTAAATGTTATATATTATGTCTCATTATATCCTGTACGTACTCGTGTGCCCTAAGTAGGTACAGGTATTTAAATTTTAGTGACTGTATCGTGTACTTTGTACTTTTATAGTAACCAGTATGGCTAACGCTTTACTGGTTATATTTCTTTCTTACCTATTTCCGTTTTCTGTTCTTTATTCTTAAATCTTTTTATTTAACTATCACTCTGCATTGCCACTGGGAAAATAATTATAGGCTAGTTTAAGTTAAGGGATATTACATCCCATATAGTTTCTTCGCCGAATAAGAAACTCAAAGAGTTTCATGCCGAATATAGTAGAAACTATATAAAGTTCGGCGATTCCAAGCGTAAGCAAATACCTGGATACTGCAGCACTGATCCCAAAGGGTAGTGCAAGCTGGGGCAACTCGTGGTAGAGGTGGAGCGAGCTCCGATCACTATTCTTGATATTTGCCCATAATGTGAACTTAGCTCCTAGGAACTGTATTTTTGTTCACATTATGAGAGAAGGTCACTACCCAGACCGGTTTCGACCTTTATTGAGGTCTCATCAGTGAGTAGCCAGACCTAGTTAATATCAAGTTTGTAGCGAACAGAACTTGTACCCCTACTACGAGTATTGCCGTGAGGTGCTCTAATAAATTATTAGATATGTGAAGAGCCAAAGGCTTCAATTCGGCGACATATAACTTGTTTAAATATCCCTTAACTTAAACAAGTTATATGTCGCCGAATTGAAGCCTTTGGCTCTTCACATATCTAATAATTATAGGCTATATTTTATAATATATGTATTATTACTTTTAAGTATCTATTATGATCACTTGCATTTTTCTACATATTTGTTCAGTCTAGTTGTATTATTTTTATTTGTACTTCTTCAGTGTTATAATTTTCAATACCGAAAGAGTTTTCTTTATCTTGCATTCATACAGGAGTCTGGATCTTCGTGGCATTTGTTCGAGACCACGTGTCCCAATACTTTGATTTAAAAAAAAAAGTGTATTTCAATAGCGAAAAGTTCTATGCGATTAAAATAGATCAGGAAACACAACACCCCCAACTGATTCTCATGAAATTTGTTTAAAAGCGAAACCCATTCAGGCAGACCCAATATTTACTTACGGTCCAGGGTCTCGAGACGACACCGGAAACCACTTCCCAGCTGCACATTAAAGCGTCCTCTAACGGACGCAGTAGAATACGATGGATTCTGCTGGCAGGTAAGAACTCCGGCTGTCGAGGGGATTGCCTTGCAGCGGGAAGGGACACCTCTCCTCTGCGATGACAACTGCTTAGCCCACAGCGTTAATTAGAGACTCTCCAGCGATATTCGGTGCCTGAAGGGGGCGCCATCGATCTGGAGAAGTTCATTTGTCACAACAGCGAAAGGTAACGCTTTGCATTCGTGCCTTTACTATCTAATGATCTGCTGCATTCGTCGGGGATCTACACCCCCCCCCCCCGCTTGAGTTCATAACGCTCTCTGGCGTTGTGCTCCGTCGCCCGGGAGCAAAACATTTCACACTTCCTTTACTTTTGAGGCTGGAGATCGTCTTTTTCCTTGCACGTTCCATTTAACCTCGACCCAGTGTGCTTATGGAAAATTGCGTGGCCGAGTGTGTGACAGTCGGCTTCTTTATTCATGGCGTGTCATCCGGGAGAAGCCGCGGACAAAGAAACACGCGCCATAAAAGAGAACACAAAATTGCGTGTCATCGCGGCCTGTCTGCTCTCCGAGGGGACCTCCGCTTTCGAGCAGACGCAACTTCTGCACAGCTGGACATCCTATTGGCAAGCTGTCAGAGGTGGCGCTGCTCGCGTTAGCCAACGTGGCACGCCGAGGAAACTGACAAGAAAACGACTTCCGTCGAATAAAAACGAGGGAAGGAAGGAGCATCGCCGAGTTAATCTGCACCAACACACTCAGTAGAATTTACGAGAGCCGATTTGAATCCGCGTCGAGATGCCTGCGGACAAAGAGGTTGGGCGGGGCGCTTCGGGAAGGAAAGAAAGAATTATTTTGCAGCGTGCGTGTGTGTGTGGGAGGGGGGAATTCTTTTATTCTTCTTATCCACGTACGGCAGTCGATCCCAGACACATGAGTGTTTTTTTTTTTGGGGGGGGGGGGTTGAAGTTAGTTGTGCAAATGAGTGTGTCTAAGACAGCTCCGATCTCACGTCGGATCACGAAATGGATGCGAATCGGAGTCTCCTAAAAATCATTATTAAATGACTAAACGAATTCCTTCTATTCACTCACTCACACTCTCTCTCTAATGGTCTTTGTCTCTCTCTGTTAGTGTTCCTTCTTTCTCTCTATCCCCTTCTGCATGGCGTCCGCAGAAAAGTTTCCAGGGGGGCAAAGCTTGGAGACAAATATTACATCAAAAAATTTTTTTATTTAATTTTTTTTTCACAAGCAGATACCCCGTTTGCTTCCCTCTGCGGGCGCTTATGCCCTTCTGTCTCTTTGTGTTTATTCACTTCTCTCTTTCCGTTCTTTCATATTTTCCTCCTTTTTATCACTTGTTCTGACATACTATACTTTTGTCTCTCTATTAATTTGTCTGTTTCTCTTTTCTTGTCCACTCTATCAATCACTCTTTCTTCTCTCTGTTCCGCTCTCTTCCTTCCATCTCTCTCTCCCCCTCTCATGCGCACACACATTCATAGAAAGAGAAATGTTTTTTGATTCACAGTTTTAATCTCCGAATTACAACAAAGGCAATCTTAAGACGCATTTCTTGAAGTCATTGTCGAGTTCCTCGTTATAATGGAACCCGAGAAAAACTGCGCACCCGAAGATACGCTACATACCTCAAATAATAGCAGCGTAGCATTTCTTTGCATTCCCCCCCCCTCCGACAACAAACACCATGTCGGGCAGAAGAAGAACAAAAAAATAAATAAAACTGCACGGAGCTACTCTTTTTTTCATTTTTTCATTTTCTGTCTCTCAGACAACGCACCGAAACCCATCACGCTTTGTTAACTGGCAAGCATGAACGAGGACTCTGTTTTTTTTTTTTTTTTTTTTGTTCATCTCTCCTAACAATCGTTGCGCGCGAATGATCCGCTCATGCCTGCGTCTCGTGGGTAACTGCGTGGAATGAATTTGTGTAACGAAATCTGAGATATTCTGTTGCAAGTTAATAAATCATAAAGGGACATGATTTTGTTACTCTCGAGAAGGGAATTTTCGCTGGGGGTCACCGTCGTCTTCACACGCAGCAGTTATTGTGTCGCTCACAGTTCGTCCTACGAGGGATTTCTTATCGGGCGCTATTTTAAAAGAGGTTTTTTCTTAAATGGAGTAAAAGACAGTTCCGATATAAAAAAGGACAAGGGTTTAAAACGCTGACACTCTCGAACCTTATGGCCAGACAGTCAATTTCGAGTAATAAATAATTAAAGTGGATATTAAATATATTTATTTATTTATTTTATTTTATTTATTTATTTATTTTTTATTTTTTGAGCACAGCAGCGAAAACATCCTCTGACTGCTCTGCATCAAATGAAGCCGACTGTTGCCATGGAAACAAAAATGAGTAGGAATACCATCCTCACTTCTTTCTCAGCAGACAAAAAACGGGGAAAAACACTTTTATTATACAAAGAGCTTGAGGTTGAGTGAGATAACTTAAGAAATTGATTTTAAGAAAAAAAAAATTTTTTTTTCTTAAAATCAATACATTTTTCTTAAATGGCCAAACATAAATATTTTTAAATTCATTGGTCGAAATAAACGTGAGTTTAAAAGATTGAAAAAAAAAAAACTCAATTCAGAAAAAAATAAAATTAAAAATCTCCTGATTATTCCTCGTAAGTTCGGCTTCGACTTGGAGAATCATCAAAAAAAAAAAAAGGCGATTTTTAAACAAAAAAGCTGAGTTGAAAAAAATATAATTTTAAACCAAAATCTTCGAAACTCTGAAAATTCCGATCGCATCCTGAAGATTGCAATTCCACAAAACGAAACCGCATGAAAAATGAAATTCTTGCCTTTAATATAAAAATTTCTTCAGAAAACTTTTGTGTAATTTCAAACGAGAACGACATTTCGCATCCGATTTAAAAATAAAATAAAACAAAATGGCATCGTCCGGCGAGTGTCACGAACACCCTTTAATTTGACACCTTCGCCATCTTCTAATACCGCACGCGACTGACAGGTTTCCTCCGAAGAATGCTCCGCCGCGTTTACCCTCGCAAGGGATTCCTTCGGCTTATCATTTATATATTCATAAAATTGCGGATTCAGCACGCGGGCCAGAAATAAAATCGCGTGTTTCCTTTGTTGACAGAGCTCTTTAAAACAAGTTTACCAAAGCTTACGCTTATGGATTTATGGAAACGAGACGCTAACTTAAATCAAATCTCTGGACTGAATATCCCTCGGCCTTTTTTTTGTTTTCTTCCTTCTCCGGTTGGCTTTCGGCAGGGAGGAAGGCTTAAACAACCCCCTCCCTCGGAGCGCTCGTGTTGACTTTTGTATCGGCATCACCTGATGGGAACTTAATGACGGTGTGAACGCTTGCATGACGAACGCAATATTGACAGGATTGTCTTGATGGGACGAGTAGTCGAAGCCTTCGATGGAGATCTGGCCAGGAAAGGCAGTGACACGTGATCGTTACTGCGGCGGGAAGCTCCTCTTGAAAACAGTGAAAATGGTCCCTTGTTGGTTTAGCGCATCGCTGAATGCATCAAAAGTTCATTTAATAGTCTATACTCCAACTCCACCCACCGATATTTGTTCGGTTTCCAATGGTTACAGCTAATAAATATTCAACACGATGTCTCGCTTCTCGCTTAGTTTCTTTGTTCGAAGTTTAGCTTCTTTGCTTAGATGGAAAGCGATCCAAGAAATCTGTTCCGGGGAATGTATCGCAATTTTTTTTAGCTGTGGCAACCGCAGTCACAGTTTTTATGAAAGAAACTACATCCTCCAGTTCGGATGACATCTGAATTAAGATAAACAAAGAATTTTGTTAATAGCTGAACATCCCGCACAAAGGAATGCAATACTAGGAAAATCAGCTGCGATCGAAAAGTTCCCAGACTGACTGCAAGATGGCGTAACTACTCTCAATGCAAATCTCCTCTCCTAGGTTCAGGGAGAATAAAATCTATTGAGTCATTTCACAGCTGACTCCAAATTTGTGTTTTGCAGTATTCGAAGGTCCTCCTTGTTAAATGTGAAAGCACTTCGTGTCGCCAAACCAAGTTACAAAACAAAGGTTTACCCGATTTCCACTATCCGTATTCATCCTAGCATCGTCGGCATTATTTCATAAAACATCGTCGAGAGGGCGCTGATTGATCATTTCCAAACGATCAAAATATATAAATGGCCCCTCGTTAGTGCGCACGATCTCATTTCTGCCCATCTGATCGATGGAAACCTCGCATTTCTAGCCATCCATCATTCCTCTCGTGTGTGCACACTGACAGGGAGAAATTAGCGAATGTTTCTAAGAAATGAGGAATAATTGTTGTCCGCCATCTTTATCAGGGGACCATTGAGGAACATATCTCACTGATTTGAGAATGATGGAATCTATCGTGTCCTATTCCCTGGTGGGGGTAGCACCATACTAGGGAGATGATAACGAGCAAGGGGGTTTGCCGTTGTCTTCCTTGTCGTTGTATATTTTATGACTGTAGGGATTTTCCCCGATTGACGGGGGGAACCCCTCTACCTCCGTATGAGACCGGCTAACTCACCTTTAGTCGAAAGAGACCAGATAAAGGTTCCTCACGTCACTGACGGGAATCGAACCCAGGTCTTTCCGACCAAAGGGCTTCGTCTATACCGACCGAGCTACGGAGGCCCATTAATGATGGAATAATAAATGCGAGTGAATTTTTATGGAATGAAAATTTGTGTTGGCTGTTTAGAGGAATTAAGCAAAATCTCTAAAAAATAAACGCAAATGCACTGCTTTTTGTCAACACATGTACACAGCACGTGTCTCCATGTTTTACGACACCTTAAACGAGTGTTGAGCTCTTTGGGCTCAAATGTAGACCTTCCTCGCACTTAATGCGACAATCCGCAGTATCCTAACTACTGCAGTCGGTTCGGAATTCTGCGGGGAATGTTTCTCGTTTTATTTGCAGCAAATTCTCTCGATGTTTTTAAACATTTTTTTTTTTTGCCAATTAATATTCATGAGTCTAATGGAAAATGGAAGAACACAACAGCAGCGGAGAAGCTTTGCCTGTTTCTTTCGCCTTAATGGCTACTTAGATTAATTATTTCTATTCCGAAAGTTTTTGTCTTAATAGCCTCTTAACAAAGTGTCCTTTAATACTTAATGATTCCCCGTCAGGGAAAACTTAAGACTTTCTCTAATGCCTGCGTAAAGAAATTAGCTGGTCCACCAGCAGATCCGACCTTAATGGATTGCGCAGGGAAGAATTTCAATTTGGCCTCCTCGATTTTCTTTGTGCACTTGCGACGCGCTCCTTTCTGAAAACGCCACCACTTGGACCCCTTCCAACAATATCTGCGTCCAAATATTACGATCAGAGGGAGGACGAGGCTCCACCAATGTAGAGAAGGGTCGAAATTCTTCATGCAAATACCCCCTTCCTTTCTGGAAATGAAAAACGCACGTCCGCAATCACTGCGAACCCTCGGTTAGCCCATGTGCGCACTTAAGCGCCAATTCGTGTATGATCTGCGCATCCCATGGTTACTTGAGAGTGCCCCCCCCCGGCGCTAAATCAATCACTTAATGAGCGATCTGTCGAAACACATGCATCGCCTTCCAACAGTTCTCCAAACGAACTCTTGAAAGGTGTGATAAGTAGCTCACCTCGGTCGGGTTATAAGAGCAGAGTAATCCACCGCGACAACCTCTCCTGGTTGCTAGGCTACACTAACTGCTGTTGCCATGGTTACGGTACTCCAAACGGGCAGGAATTCGTTTTCTGTGTTTTAGAAATACACCGACCGCTCGCTCGCCGATATCAGAGAAGGCATTTTCATTAACTATTACAACCACTTGAAACGTAAGCGTGGAAACGAAAGAGAATTGTACTCCCACTCGCGAAGAACGCCACTAACAACGTCACTCAAAGAGAACGAAGAAGATTTTCACACATTAACTAAAGTTAGAATTCGTCTGTCTCTCTTTCTTCGTATTTTATGGTGTTGATGGAAGTCGGAGATTTCGTCTGGTTTTCCAAACAAATCGGTGATTCTCGTCAAAATCCAATGATGGCTTGAATCCTTTGATGGTCTTATTTGGTAGAGTTAAATAAAATGCATTTAAAAAAAAAAAAATTATCAGATGGTGCTAGCGAATAGCTGCTAACCAGAATACGTGGAGGGGGGGTCTGCGGACATTAACATCAGTCACATCGTGACAAAGATGAATTGCATCCCTAAGTCCACTGGACCAGCGAAGCCATTTAAGTCTGCAAAATCTCCTCATCCGTCACCCTTCTTTGTGGCCCCTTCCCGTTTGATTGTTGCCAAGGAAACCGACTGTTGCAGTGGCCACCACCTGCATTACGTGAAATAATGACCCCCTGGACCTCCTACGCTTCGTAACCACCTCCCCGTAACATTCATCCCCTCTTCAGTCCGAGTGCGTTTTCCTTAGGTTGAAAAGCTTCTCTTTCTTTTTTATTTTTATATCTTCTCTCTCTCTCTCTCTCTTTGTTTCGTCTCCTTAATTATATTCGCTCGTTTTACAATTTAAACTTCGCTCGCGACCGTTTCTTAATATTTTGAGAAACACGTCTTTTCAATTTTTTCCTACTCAAATGTTCTCTGAAATACTAAATCTCGTTCTTTTATTTGATCCTCTTTTTGATGCCATCATCACTTATGCAAATAAGTCAGTTTCACGTTAAAATATTCCGCGCAGTGCTCATAAACAAATATTTGTTTGAGCGCATTAAAAGGGGCCTCTCTTCTGGCGAAGATGTGCAAACAACGCAAAGATTACCTTTCATGAAGAACTCATTACAGCCGAAAACGGAAGATAAAAAATATAATAAATAGAAAAGCGAACAAACGCAGCCTCCGTAAAGAGAATCCATTTCCCTGAATATTTTATGAGGGCGTTATCTACATTAGATGGATTACGACACGCACCTCAAAGGGCCCCCGGACAACAAAAGAGTTCTCCACCACGAAAATCCTTTGGATGATATGAAAAGCCAGCACAGCTCAACAAGATTAAATATCGTGCAATAATTTATTCGCGAGGAACTGTAGAAAGGAAGCGATGCTTCCACGGAGGTGGGTTTCAAAACCAAAAAAAATTTCATTTACAAATTTATATTTTTTTATTTTTTGCATTTTGTAATTAAAACGAAAACTTCAAAACACCCCGCAGATTACAGAATGGGCTTTCAGCACAAATGTTCGTTGCATTCTAAACGGGATTGGTCTTTCCAAACAAAAACGGGATCGTCAAGCTGATGGTACTGAGGTAATGATGTTTGGTTGTGGATGGACGAATCTAATTTACGAACGATCCGCGTAACAGTTATGGACACAACGGATTCAATAGCATCAGCGTCCATGTAGATTAAGAGTCATGTAGCAATTCACTCACTAATCTTTTGCGAGAATCAGCAACACCAAAATTCGGCCTACTGTAACTCCCGTCCTAAGTTACAATAGTATCAGTCTTCTTCCAGAGAGGCGTTTAATCCGATAGAGTCTTCCAGACACGAGGAAGTGTGCGAAATCCAATCAGTAGAAGAACTGGGGAACTTTGAGAAAAATCAAAAATCAATGAAAACATGACATCCTTTGCAGAGGCACCTTACAGATCGCATATTTCGTCTCAAACTTGAAATGAGTTGTTTCGTGAGTTGCTGACGGGTCCTCTCTCTAACCGAAATTCCGTTCTGATCGGATAATAGCACACCACGTAATCACAGAGCATAACTTAGACTGGGGAGCCCCATTTTAGATAATTATTTCTCTCCACCCTCCTTGTCAGAGGAAATGCGTACAAACTCCCACATAACTGCTTCTCCATCGACGTCTCTCTTCCCCTCAATGAGCCGAGTGTCATCCGACGAAGAGAACGTCGATGGGGTAAGTGATGAAGGGCGGGATGATCTGTCAGCTCAAGTTGAGAGGTTGATTGCAAGAGGAAGGCCACAGAAATTAACCCTCATTTGCTCATCATGGTGTGTTGAAAAGGGTTTGGATGCCATCAGACTAATTTTTTTCTTAATTTTCTGACAGTGTTTCTCAACGTGGGACGTATGCCCCAAAGGGGGGCAATTTGAATATTTTGGGGGGAAATTAGAAAATGTACATGTACATATTTATACATATTTATATTATACCTTTTCAGAACTTGGCTAACTATTATGCTAGAGGGAGGGGGGGGCATCAAGTTCTTTGAGACGTTGAGATGGGGCATGATCCAAAAAAGGTTGAGAAACCCGGTCTAAATCATAAAACGGCTTCTGATAATTTATTTTATATTATTTTCATTATATTTATTTTATTATTTTATTCACGTAATCGATACACAGTCAAAACAAGATATCATTTAAACAACAATTTGACTGATGACACAGAACAATTCAGATTCTACCCAAGAATCTAAGAATAGTTTGAACAGGTGGCGTCGTAAAATATCGAAGGTTCCAAGTAATGCTGTTTTTAGTAGGTCATATGGGGTCACTTCGTCGCTGTTTAATTGCTGTAAATAGTTGGATAGCTTCTTTGAAATTGCCCCGATACCCATCGGGATGACTTTGATGTGTTTAAGTTACAGCAGGCCAAATTCGATTGCCAGATCTTGATATTTAGTAATTTTTTCCAGTCCTTTGTTGTTAATGTTGTTATCACTGGGTGCTGCGATATCAATAATCCAAACCTGTTGATAATTGTGATGTCAGGTCTATTGTGTTCCAAATGCCGATCAGCTTGTATTTTAAAGTCGCAGAGGATTTTTGCTGTTTCGTTTTCCAATGCAGTCTCACTTTTATGCTCCCACCAGTTATCAGAAGTAGGAAAGCCATATTTGTTGCATACTTGCCAATGAACTGTTTTGGCCACTTGATCATGGCAATATTTTTAGTCACTTTGAGCTATTTTTCTGCAGGCACTGATTAGATGTTTTACAGTCTCATCTTTCTGATGGCAAAATCTGCATTTGCTGTTATTATTGATGTTCAATTTTTTTTTTTTTTTTGCATTCATTGCATTAGTTTGTTATGCCTGTTCTTGAGCTGCTAGAATAAATCCTTCTGTTTCTTTTTTAATATATCCGTATTGTAGCCAATGCCACGTCTTGTTCACTCAATTTTATCCTCAGTATCTCGAAGAAATTGGCCATGCAAGGGTTTATTTTTCCAGCGCACCTATCAGTTATTTTGCTGTTCCTTTTTGCAGTTGCATTTGTTTCCTGTTGCTTTCAGAAGGTCCGCTTGTGTAACCGCTTGAAGCAGTTGCTCAGAGCTATTGTCAATGTAACTTTTAAGCTAATTTCTTCTCCTTCCACAGTCTGTCTCGCTTGCAGCAGACTCCGTCCATCTATTCTCCTTGGTAGGCACAACCGGTTCATTATTATTATTATTTTAGTCTGCATTCGTTTATTTCATTGTACAATAGGAATTGTATAATTCGTCGAGTTTATGCAGTTGCTTCCCTTAGATAGACTGTTGCCATCACTTGACGAGAAATAATAATAATAAAGAGTTTCCACTCTCGTTTACCTTTTCATGTCTGTTCGCCGAAGATATTTTCCTTCAAGGGAAAAAGAAAAAGATTCCAGAGGTTCATTAAAAACATTTGATGGCCTTTTAAAGAGACTCCCTTTATTTATAATTTGGTGCATCGCTTATAAAAGTTCAATTATTTTGTCATTTATTTATTGAGCAACCAATAAATCGGCATAAAATATTGAATAATTCCGTAAAACTCAAATTCGTCGCTCAAAGGCATCGAACTTTAGAAAAAAATCTATAAACTTGAGAAAATGTGCGATTTCCTGGCCGTGGAGGATTACAATAAGTGTCCACGCACGTGGAATGATACCTTGCTCTGCTTACGAAAGCGGCACAAAGATAACGAGTGCTAATAAGAGAAAAACCTTTCCTGCTCTTGCGTTAAGGTTTCTTAACGAGCCATTCTTAGGAAATATACGACGTTATCAATTAACATCGATATTAATTAGCATTATTAACAGCAGCTGAAGATTACCAAAACCAATTAGAGAATCAGTTAAAGCGAAGTCAGATCGGTCTCTTTATCTTGGGAGATTGTTTTAAAACCACGCTTTTGTCGTGACTAGCAGATATTACGTTGGCTTAAGCAAGACGATATTTTTAACAAGCCCAGATTTCATAATTAACAATTAAGCTAGTTTAAGAAAGTAAATAAACTTCTTGTCTGCCATTAAAAGCCCTGCGCTGTTAACCGAACAATAAAATGAAAATTGCTGAGCGCTTATGAAAAATACATGCGGCGCTATTTTGGGGTTTTAATTGGAGTTGAGGACAGTTTAGGTCGTAATTCCCCGCTGCATTTTGTGTGTGTGTGTGTGTATGTGCGTGGGTAGCGTCACATTCATTCTGCCAATAAGCGGTCGGAATCGTGCGCCTGATGAGCGCGCAAAACCCTCGACAGTTAAAAAATTTATGCCCTGATTAAAGCCACGCGGGGTCTGCTGCGAGGAATTGCCATCCGGAGTAGAAGTCACGTGCTTGTAGGGATGCACCAGTCCATGTTAAATCACTGCTCTCTCTCTTTCTCGCCGTGTTTTGCGTACGGAAGGGAGAAGAAGTCCCTCATAAATAAGTGGGGCTAACTGCTGGGTTTTTCTGGCGTAAAATTGGGTTTCATGAATCACTGTAACTGCCTCGGATGCACATCGCGCTTCTGTGCGCCACTGCAGCGTCCGTCAACAGCACGTAATGCATGGCGGCCATAAAGGCAACTCCTAACTTATTGCGGAATTCCCCCTGACAAGAAACCCCGGAATTTATCAGCCCTCGAGTGCTGCTTACTTGACTTTTATTGGCCGGACGGAGCGCGAATAAATCACAAATGGCCCGCTCTGATTTGAGTGAGATCGGAACATGCAGAAAGAGAACGTGAATGAAAAAGTAAAACTTGAGAGACAGAGAGATGAAGAAAGACAGCTAGAAATTATGAAAAAAAAGAGTGAGAGAGAGAGAGAAGGAAGGAAAGATGGATAGAAATAATGTGAATAGGAAAGAAAGCATTAAAATAAAGAACGAAACACGTCGGAAATGAGATGGAGAGAAAGAATGAGCGAATGGATAGATAGATATAATGAAAAGAAAGAAGGAAGAGGAAAGACATTCATGAAGGAACGGAAATAAAAACACACAAGGGGTCTGAAAGATTAAAAGAAGGAAAGACTCGTAGAGAAACTGAAAGAATATCGAAGTAACTCAGAGCAGCCAAACGAAAAATCTTGTGGTGACTTCGATGCACACATGAACTGCTGACTGGACTTCCATCTGTTTGTTTGTTTTTTTTGAGGGAGGGATGAATTGGAGCACGTGATGTTCGAAAAACGAGAGTGTAAAATCTTGGGTTGTGTTCAAGCAATCTAATTGGATCTGCGATGTCGGAATAAATTGCATGCGCTCGATGGACCACAAAGTGGGGTTACCCTTTCATAAATCTTCATTTGGTTCCACGTGCCAAGTTTCCTTGTAAAAGGAGTTTTTATGAGCGCGTGAAATGTGATTTACGACACCGGAAACGTTTGTAATAAATAAACCCGACCCAACAACACAATAAAGTGCACGATGAATCCTCGAACCAATAATGCATTCAAGAACATCCAAAGGGATGCTTGCCCGAGTACCCATGTGGGAAGGATATCGGTGGAGGGACGTTTGGCAAGACCAAATCCGCGAATCAGCGCATGGAAAAACTGTTTCATCAATATTTTTTAACGAGATATTAATGAAATGCCGTTAGAGGGCGCTCGTGTTGCATTATTAATTTCTGTCTCTGAAGCGGAGTTTATTTTGGGTTTTCTTGGATGATTGTTCCCATTTTCCTTTTTCTTTTACCCCCAAACAAGCTTTGAATAATCGCTGGTTAGCAGCAGTTTCGCGCTGAGACTGCGCAAGTGCGTTTATGTGTGAAATATCTATTAAGAAACTCAACAGCTGGCTAATTATTTTCGTTGCCCTTAAAAAACTAAGGCGAGGTTCAACTTGGAACTTTATTGAATGATTTTTTTAATCATTTTTCCGGATAAACAAAAACAAAGCCATCTTAACGACTGGAAATGTTTCATTCAGGATTATTCATTACTTTCGGTTCATAAAAGATTAATGAATTTATTAGAATGTGCCAACCAACCAACCAACCAACCTTGGTTGACGTATTTCCTGTTCTCAGCAAGAAGCTCCTCTTTAATCCGATTCAATTAATCGGGGTGGTATCTGCTATCAGACTGTTCCTCGCGTTATAAAGAAAAACGAAGTTGCTGCGTGTTTATTATTGACTTTTTTTGGGGGGAGGGGGAGGATGAATATTAATCACCAAAACAGAAAATCAAAAATTAAATTAAAAACTGCACACACATTAATAGAAGAGCACGTGTACAGTCTACGCCATTACATTTAGCGGTAGCAATGCTGTTGACGTTTGGAAGAAAAGATGTTTATTGTTGAGCATTGTTTTCGTTCATACGGAATTAGTAAAGCAAATGGTCCAAGCCTACGACATGTTTGTGAGCAGTTTTCTCGTCGTTTCCGTAAACGTGCCTGAAGCAATAACGTCATCATTACCTTAATCAAGAGGTTCCGACGTAGCTGAAGTGTTCTGCCGCAATGTAAAGGGCATTCGGGGGAGACCGCTAACTGTTAACACAAATGACAATCACGGGCGTCTGCTAGAGAAAGTGTTACTGTCTCCAAAACGCAGTCAACGCCGAACAGAGGTACACCGGATACCGAGGGCGTCACTACAGAGCATCCTTAAGGAGCTGGGTGCCTTTTCGTACGTCATTTAGGTGGGTCGGTGTTTAACAGCAACGGATTACTATGCACTGCGTGAATACTGTGCACGCGTGCTCGCCAATGTGTTTGAAGATCCGTACTTCCTCCATAATGTCTGGTTCCCGGATGAAGCGTATTTCCATCTAAGGGATGTAATCAGACGGACCTACAGGTTTCTTGGTTTCTCGAGACCTGAATTTGTCCAAGAAAAACCTCTTCACAGTAAGTAGGTCACCACATGGCATAATTCGGCCCTACTTCATTGAAGAGGGTGGTGTAACCGTGACCTTGAATAGCGAACGCTACATCGAGAATGTGTTGTTCCTTTCGTTCAAGATTTTCATAGGACGTGTTGCACAAAAAATATTCTTTTAGTGCACAGGTATTCCAACAGGACGGCGCAACCTGTCACATACGTGGTTCTAGAGCCTATTTATCAGAACACTTCCCTGGAAGGCTCATTTCGAGGTTCACAGAATTCCCGTAATCTCACATCACTTGAGTTTCCTTTTGGGGTACGTTGAAGAAGGAATGGGTATTCCACCATGACCAGCCTTCAATTCTTGACGAACTATGGCATAAAATTACAAGATATGTCCAGCAGATGTCCCAACCCTTGTTCTCCAAGATGACAGAGAATCTTTTCATGCGCTACGAAACCTGACTTGAAAGACAAGGTCCCCATTTCGAGCACGTAATCTACCGTTGTTAATGCTTTGTTCCACAAAGATTCCGCCGATAGGTGTGGATGCACATATCATCACGTGTGAACAAAGATTTCTTTGTTAATAAACGCATTTACTCCATAACATATATCTTTGTAGTTATTCAGTACTTTTTTTTTTTTGTTTGTTTTCTGCCATTTTGTATTATGCAGCCATACTGACTCGAATTGTCTGGTTGGTTGCATTGGTTTAGAAGAATTTATTTTGGTATTTGTGACTGGTATTGGCAGATGATAGTCCTACATTTTGGATCTAAAATACGAAATAATGAATGTTCATAGCATTCTGTGTTGTAAATGAAACAAAATTATAGTTGATATACAGCGCTGTCTGGTGACCGATTATTAAAGTTTTTAGACTTCGAATAAGCGTAGTGAAGAGTAAATAAAATTGCACTGATGACACCGCTACCTGGTGGCTAATTATCAAAGAACATTCACGAAATTATAAGGGATGTGCGATAGTCAAGGTGCCTGCTTAGTTCAGTCGGTAATGGCGACGGTCTTTCGGCAGAAAGTTCGAAGTTTGAATTCCACGCTAAAATTCTTTACGAAGACTTTTCAACTGAAGGTGAGCTAACGGGTTTCATACGGCGGTCGAGTTTTTTTTCCTCCTTCAAAACAGACAAACCAGCTAGAAGAACACGCAGTTAACACAGAACCAGTAAGTAAAGCATCTCAGATCGAATAAAAATTAATTATTCATCATATTTGCATCTCGAACGAGTTTATCAACTAGTGCAGGTTAAATAAAATTCTGCCGATCACTCTTTTTGTATGAGGAATGTTTTTAACTTGGCACGAATGAAACGAAATGGGATCATGGAGCCGAATTTTTAGACTGCATAAAATTAAAGACTGCAAGTAGTAAAATTAAAGTTCGGATGGTGACAACTGTCTTAAGAAGCATTTTTGCATCTCGAAATAAGGTTCAGAAATACTTCGGATTAAAGAAAACGATAATTGATATGCACTGCACTGCCACCTTGTGTACAGTTAATAAACTTTTTATTCGTAGCGGTGTTTGCTTGGATTGAATCCCGAAGTTTTCTTCTACGACTGTGTGTGTGTTCAAATTATTTCGCTGTAATAATACGAAGGAGAAAACAAACCTTTTTCTCTTTTTGAGCACAGCAGAGCGCGCAATTTCTTTACAATAAACTCCACACACAATCACTCCGTGACAAAGAAATATGAAAAAAAGACAAGAAAACTCGTAGCTCGAGGAAGTCATCATCGAAGTACGGATTGGGGGAGGGAGGGAATGTAATAAGCACATCTGTCAATGCAGCGAACGCGTCGCTGGCGCAAAACGACTTGTGTCGTGATGGGTAATAAAGGGGGCCACCGAAATCTCATCGCCCAATTCGTTAATTTCCATAAATTACTTCTGCAAGAAAGAGGAATTGAGCAGAAAAACAAATCAACTCTGAAAAAATAAAGAAGGGGTATCAAAGAGAAATAAAAAAGCTTTCTTGCACTGCAAATATCTCGTTAACTATAAAAATATTCCGTTTTAATTTATTCCGAGAGAGGGCGCTGCGGTGCTAGCAGATGATCTATATCTCGACACGGCAGATGTTAATATAACGTACGTGATATTTCTTGCGATGTATAATTCCGTGTCCGGGGTGGGGTATGTGGGGAAGGAACAGCGGACCCCGTACTCACCATTGGTCCCTTAATGTTCTCCACACCGGTGTAATGTATACTTTTAGCTCAAATAATAGATTTATCAATGCAGAAAGCGGCATGAAAAATCCACCTGTCTCGAGAGGAGTCATTTAGTTTTAAAAATAGAAGCCACTGTCAGACAGAGTGAGATATTCCCTTTCTTCGGCTCTAACTACACGTGCAGATGGACGATGCTTTGTTCCCCCACCCCAACCTCCCTCCCCAGCCGGTATAAATCACTCGCATCTGCTTACTGGCGAAAGACTCGTTCGCATAGAATCGAAAAGACATTCCAAAGACGAACCCCATCAATGCCCTTATCTACGTTACAGCTGGTGACTGTGTAATGCGTCGCCGGCGCTGCTCCGCAAGACACTCTCGCGACACACACGGCGAATACGGGTTTTTGTGTGACAATTCGATTCGTGATTCCGAAGATGATAAAAAAGGGGGCTTATTTACAGGAGCGGACATGCGCATTGGGGAAATTTACTCGCCCAAATCTGGGACGCGGAATCTCTTTTGCTTGTCGGAGATATGAACGGGTAATTTTATGTCTGGTGGACATCGCCAGCACGAGCGCGGATGTATATATAACTTATAGGGATGAGTTTTCCCAGATGTTCCTCACATCTTTCTATCTATGACTCGAGATTCTTTCTTTTCTTCTTTTGATGCCGGACTTTGCTGAGAACTTCCTCAACTATTTTTAGACTTTATGGAAGGAAAAATCTCCTTCGAGTTTGAAATTTTAACAATAAGGAAACTGGTTCACTGCGAGGGGAAAAAAGGGTATTGACTTTCTATTGCATAAATTTGAGATGTTAAATGACGTCACGAGTCTGCAGTGTCCCGACATGCACTGCGAACACCTCGAATTATACGTTGGAGGTATAATTTTATACCTCCAACGTACACCTTTGAGGAGATAAATGCAAGTGTGCCGCATTTAATGCTACCGGGAGAGCGGTTTGATGACTCCCCGTCGTTTTTTCGGGTGTTTGATAAAGTGGACTTGTTTGTATAATTTCGTTTAATTAGGGGAAGTTTAATAATTGCACACGGGAAAAAAAGCCTTCGTCCTCCTCCCACCATCACTGCCGAAGCTCAAACAAATAAACGCTAATGTGTGTGTGTGTGTGTGGTAGGAGAACGCACAATTAAATTTCTCTTTCTGTTCGCGGAGAAGGAAGATTTTAACAAAAGAAATAAAAAGAAACAAAGAAAGAAATAATTAAAGCGCTCGCTGCATGCGCCAAACGACCAAGAAAACTCTATCTCGGGGCAGATTAATTCGAAGATGCTTCTTTGTGTGTGTGAGAGTTTTGACATCTGCTCGATTGTATTGCGGGGTCCTGGAAAACAGCGGGACGTCCTCTTTGGCGGAGAAAGGGCAAAAAAGCTGCAGATGGATCGGAAAAACATTAATTCTGCGCGCGTTTGTTTTTAGTGGGCAGCCGTAATTAACTCCCTCGTTTAAGCAGCTGTTTATAATCATATTAAAGATAAACATGGCAAGGACGATAATAAGGAGTCGCTTAAAATGGCCGCTGTGTATTTAAAGCCATTCGATCTCCCTCTCGCTTATAAATCTTGACTTTCCTGAGTTTGTGGTGACCTCCCTGACTATGGCTCTCTTTGCAAAAAGAATAAAATAAATAAACAATAATTTTTTTCAAACCCTGTGAACACTGACGTTCTTTTTCCGATAAAAATGCATTTATTTTTACCGCTTCGGTGTGGATACTTTCTGATCCGATTTGGTATGGTTCACAGGGCACGTGTCTCCATTCCCACCCCTCCGCACGTGCCGAAGAGTTTCATAATTTTTCTTTTTAGTATCGTCCGAATCAATAATGGATCCACTCCTACAACCAACTGCCGGTCCATCGGACACGTTCGCACTTGAGCGTGATAATGGGCTGTTTTGCTCGCAGACAAGGAGGGGGGGGGGGAAGCGAGGGCTATTTTGGTGCCGAGACAATGGACCAAAATATCGGTAACGATTGGGTTCGGACGAAGAGAGTAATGCCCGTTTGCGAGGAACGGGCGATCAGCTGTCCAATAAACACACAATTGCCGGTGATCCGAGTTCATATTTTATGACCCGAGGCGGTGAATAAATGATGCCGTGAGAAGGCCTGACGCTATGGCTTAACAACGCCGCATCTTCATCAAAGCCAACAGCGATCCGGCGTGGAACAAAAGCGTCCGGACGAACACCTGTCAAGTCGCCAGGGGAATAAACCCGAGTCGCTTATAGGACTGGCAGCGGAATCAGATTGATGCGACGGACAGATGTTGCAACATCCGTCGGATGGATGGAGGGGTGGTTTACGATACTTAGTCCCCTTCGTTTAACCCCTCCCACTTTCTGTGCACAAATCGATGAAGCTGATCCGCAGGGCATTCTGGATTCGGAACTGATCAATTTGGTTTGCAGATCCTCCGTTGGACTGATTCACGAGTTTTGCTCACTCTTTGCATCCTCCCACAAACAACACGTGATCAGAAAGTTTATTTCGTTTTAAAGTGTAAATCAAATCGGTGGGCAGCCGTTTGGCACCACGCTTAATCGTCTCCGATAGTTTAATCCATGCCTGTCACTAATCCGAAGGCTTCGGGTGCTAGTGTACAGCAGATAATTTCCGCCATCTTGTGTTCGTAAACCCTAACTCGTGTTATTATCTGAAGTAGTTGGAATTCTGTCGATATTTCTGAGTTTAAAATGATAGCTCGCTGGGAAAAAATCGCCCAAAACCAAACATCAAATAACCGAACTGTACAAAAACGGCCTCGGAAAAAAGTTCCTCCAGTCTGCAGTTCGAATCGAAGCTTCTCTTCTCGATTTTCTTCGTTATGGATTCAAGTGAGAAGGCCACAGAAACGTCAGCAGGAAAATAGGTGTCGGTCTGTTTTAAGACTTGTTTCTTTCCCAGTTGTCTTTTAGAGTAGAGTATGAAGACATTGCAGATGCATCCCTCCCCCCTCCCAACTCCGCCCAGAATCACTGGCAAAATTGAACATCTCCAGTGCTCCAGGATACGTAATGATCGGATTCCTTTCCGTTGTGCCAGATTCTTCGTTTCTGAAGTTTATCACGAGGCAGATTTAAGAAAGTGGATCGTAATGTGTTGCATCCGAAGGCGACGTTTATCACCAAATTCAAAGTAGCCCACTTGGAGAGGGACAATGCAGTCCTGCAACAAGTACTAGGCAGCAATCCTAGTCACATTCCTCCTAGACAGCGTTTCTCAACCTTTCCAAGCCCAAGGACTAGTAAAATGCCTAAAACAGTTGTACAAACCATTAAGTTATGTAATTTTTTTAAAATGTATGTGGGGATTACCAACATTGACATATTTACATATTACATATAGAACATTTTACATAAACATTTACATCTTTCGCATGATTTAATGTCGCTAAACGTCGCTGAAATTGGCTTTTTTTTTAATTTGCTTATTTTTAACGTCACAATGTTTATTTTTCTAAATGTCGGAGTTTCGCAGGTTTCGTGCACTCATTCGACAACACTTCAAAACACATTGAGGATTCTGTTCACTTTCATCTCCACACCAAGTAATCCCGAATTCCAACTATGAACTGTTATATTTTCTACTGTATTTTTTCTTTGAACTGTTTGTTTCTTCTACTTGAATAGTATAAGATTTACTCGCCGTTACAGCACGTGTATCACAATTAGGGTCAGCATCACCTGTTTCATTTGCTCTTCTTTTCTAAGTCCTAGTTTTAAACCACTTTTCCATTATTAAGAAACGTTTCCGAAAAATATATAAATACTGGGGTTAACTGACGACACACGTTGTCCAAGTATCATTTAGCACTTCTGAAGGTATACTGAGCCTTGGTTGAAGGAGGAAAACCTTCACTAATAAAAATCAATAAACAACAAGCAATTGGTTCAAAAGTGGATAACCCATGTTCACTTGAAATCTGACAAAACAGCAAGGGAAGGCGGAAGCGATAAAACGATATTCTTGTTCCCTTGACCCCTCTTATTATTCGTCATTCTGCCGCTACAAATTAATGTAGTGCCAGAATGACGAATAATAAAAGAGGGGTGAAGTGAACAAGAATATAGTTTTATCGCTTCCGCCTTAGAACATTCTGACGCTGTTTGTTGGGTTTTTAAGTCTCCATTTCATTTTAATAATTTTTAGTTACTTATTCAATTGTAATTTGTTTTGTTTGGATAATTAAAAAATATATATTTTTTAATTAATTTAATTCTGCCTGCTGACCATCTGTCCCATCGTCGCGGACCACAGGTTGAGAAACACTGTTCTAGGACATGCGCCTTATATTCCTGTGGAATGGAGATGCTTAATTTTCTCTGGTGGAACCCCTCAATTCAATAATGAACCCACTCCAAATTTAGCCCTCACCATCCATTGTAAGAGATTCAGTTATTAAAATATTTGATAGCTTCTTTTTCTTATGCCCGCCTGCATCTTTTATCCTATATTTATACACTCTTTTCTTCCTTAATTTTAAATATCTGAGAGACGACACACTGTTCGCACTGTTGTTGGATTTGCACGTTATAGTTTCAACTCTTTTCAGACCTTCCTTCTCCAGTTTTCATTAAATTTTGGACTCTCGCTTTACTGGAGACCTTCTTCGCAACCCATTAATTCAAGCATGGTGGAGTATGTCGCAACTTCCGCTTATTAACTACCAGTGTTGCCAATTTCTTCGTAATAAAATCAGTATGGTTTCTTGACTGCGAGAGTCCTGCTTCGTTTATTTCAATCTTTACTCATTTTACAGACCTTCTTAGTAATCTTATGTGAGTTAGATCATCGCGTCAAACAGTAGTAATACTGAATTTTTTAATTTATTTATTGCGAAAATAATCGAAACAATAGCTTATGTTTTTGGATTTAGTTTATTGATCCTGTTCCCATTTTGTTCCAAATTACCCGGGTATTTACAGCGTATTGCAATTATTATTATTGCTGTTGTTCTAGTGATCTTGGACTTCATTCATAAACATGAAATGTGGGGAAGAACAACTAATCATTCAGCTATTGGATTCAAGGTGTTCGTATTATGCTGTTGCATTCTGTAACACAACCTTTATGAGAATTTCACCTTCTCAGACCGGTCCTATATTTAGTAATGGGGTGGGTAAGGATTATATAATGCCGAAACGAAATCTTACCCTCGAGACCAAACATGGAACTTTTCAGACCTCAAATAAGCGGTCTCACACCAGGTGGCGAAATTCATTTTCACCTAAAGGCAATCCCGAACATCCGTGCCCTTTTGGAGGGTAGATACGCTGACCATTCGGACAACCAGGCTGACTTCTTTGCGACTTACGTATCGGTACGTAAAAAAGTATATGAACTCATTCTGAGTTTGAAGTGGTTTGATGGTCCTATGAAATCTTGCTGTCCATCGAATATGATCGAAGTCAAACTCTTTGTGACCTCATTATTACATTATGGATATCGTTTAATATAATTTTAATTACTTTGAATTTCTTTGCTAAAAGGCAACTGCTTCTACGGGAAAGGAGTGTACAGTCGAAGGCGCATACCGCTTTCAAATGTACACTTTATCGCTTGTGCTTTAATATCCCTGCCACTTGGTATATACCCAAAGAAGAAGCGGCCGTTGCCATGGTGATATACAGTAACGCTAAACACACACGAGGGTGGTTTGAAAAGTTCTCGGCTTAACAATGAAAAAACGAATTTATAAATTAAAAATTACTTTTATTTTTCAACATAATCTCTCTTAAAACTAATACATTTATTTCAACAATGCTTCAGCGCCATTATCCCGTCCCTGTTGTGGTTCTCAGTAAGATTTGCCAAATACCCCTCTACAGCTGCAATCACCTCTTGATTCGAAAAAAAAAACACTGACCAGCGAGGAAGAGTTTTAGTTTTGGGAAGAGACAGAAGTCAGAGGGAGCCAAATCTGGGGAATAGGGTGAATGTTCCAACAATTCATAGTGCAGATCCCTTAATTTTCCCACTGCCAAAACACCTTTGTGGGCAGGTGCCTTGCCCTGATGAAAGATATTTTTTTCTTCTGCAAACCGGGTCTTTTCTCACGAATCTTTTCCTGTTGTCTGGTTAAAAGATCGGAATGATATTCCCCGGATATCGGTTTACCCTTTTCAATATAATTTTAGCATCCCAAAACACCGATGTCATGACCTTGTCTTCTTTGGCGCTGAACAACCGGCTTCTGTCCACTCTTTTGACTACTGTTTGAATTCTGGTGTGTGATGGTGAATCCAATTCTCATCCATAGTAATAAATAGACGCACAAACAAAATCAGTTTTATTCTCGTTAAAACGCTCCAAGCACTGTTCAGAGATTTTCATGCGAGTGAGTTTTTTATCTGCTGTGAGCAAGCGCGGCTCCCATTTTGCGCAAAGCTTTTTCATTTGCAATTCTTCATGCAAAATATATCCTGCACGTTCTTTTGAAATGCCCACAGTCTCACGCAATTTGACTCGCCGGTCATCCAATACCATAGCGTGCAATCGCTCAATGATTTCTGGTGTTGTTACACTTCTTGGACGTCCTTCCCGTGGATCATCTTCAAGGCTGGTACGGCCACGTTTAAACTCGACAGCCCATTTCTTAATTCGAAAACGAAGAAGAAATTCGAATGAATTTCTTTTGGCGTTAAACCTTCTTTGACGCTCGATTCTCAATTTTATCCATTTCATGGGATGCAGACAACACTTTACTTCAGACAGCTGTATAAAACAAACCACTTGATAGAATGACTTGCAATTTCACATGGATGCTAATGACAGATGTACCAACTTAGAAAAAAAATCTTGCCGAGAGTGTCGCCATCTATGGTCGAGGCCGAGAACTTTTCAAACCACCCTCGTATATACATATATATATAGAGAGAGAGAGATGGTCTACTGGTAACTGGTAATGTGATGTTTACCTTCTACAGAAAGTTTTGCTTGCAATTCTAATGAAATTAATAGTTTATGATTTCAAGAATTGAAATCTGTGAACAGAGTGAATCATTTGCTACTAAATGGCTTTTTTCTGGTAGTAACCTTGTCGATTATGAAATTAAAGCTATTTAAAGAAGTGTCTGAAGTTTAGTCTGACATTAGCAATCTTTGTTTCGATAATTCAACTACCTGGTTTAATGTTTGACATTTTAGGGAGGATTTTGTCAGGGAGTTGCGAATGTGGGGATAAGTCTTGCATACTGCTGGCAATCAGAACGGGGATCTTGAAGAAATAGATCCGAATTGTTTTTCAAGGGCCTTTCGGATGAGGTGAATGCTCCGTAAATTATTAGAAGCCAAACTAGGTTTATTTTAAGCGTTGCAAACCAAATATTCCTTTTAGATTGTTTCTTTTGTAGTGTGCGGTCGCCACCAACCTCTGATGGTCTGTTAGGTGGAGATACCTCCGGTGTGCGTTTAGGGAGGGGAGATCTCTCGTCCACTTTGTTTATTAGAGGCCTCAAAAAGTGCTACTTTTCTCTGAAGAAATCCAGTATTGTGGTGTTTGCAGAGGTTTTTAATCGCGAAGTTTATCCTGCTAGATAACAAAAATAACTACTTTTGTTTTAGTTTTACAATCACAGTATCGCAAAGATCACGTGCTTATCCGTTCCTAAAAGTGGTCCACATCTGAGAGATGTTCATCTTTATTGATGCGTTTAATTTCTTCTTCAAATTAAACCCATTTTGAGTTTCATTTTAAATTTTATAAGTTTCAGACAAACATTCTTTGAGTTTTTCGGAGGTGTTGACCTGAGAACTCGTTTGACAATTTTCCACGTTCTAAAATGACGTTTATTTTTATTCATTCGAAGATCGAGAAAGTAAAATCGTAGGCATGTGTATACTTTTGCGTTTATTTAGATTAATTAAAATTAAATTACGACAATCGGAACTGCTTCCACTTGACAGTTCTCGCTAATAAACCGCGCACAATCGGCCTGTTTTTTTTTTTTTTTCAATTTGTTCTCTGCATTCTTTCCCTTTCCCAGTAAAAAAAAATTGCGTTAATTCGTTTTTTAAGGTGAAACGAAAGAAGAAAGAAGACAGCAACACAGAACATTGGAGACCAAGTTAATTCGTGAAAATCTGAAAACTGCGAAGCACACGACAACAAATTAAAATCTCACGAAGTGCGCTTTGCATCTGCGATTCTTCCATTTCTTCGTTTTTGTGTCCTTTCACACTTGATAATGCGACAACTTTAACCGAACGTCTGAATTGTTAATCGAGTGAAACAAAATTCAACCTGCGAAGATATAAAAATGTTGCGAGCATTTCTAATTTCAAATTCTGACTTAGTTATGTATTATTTTGCTGTTTTAACCTCTGTGTTGCCATAGCAACGTGCAGAGCTCATCCACCGACCGCACGTAATACGATACAGCAGGGCGAGATGTTTCGCTCGGCCACCATCCCCCCCCCCCCCCGGTCTTTGAGTCACGGTGAGAAAGGTCCACACTACAGCAACAGTTTCAATATTGTTAATGTCTACGCATAACACACGGATAACCATTTGAAGACTGAAAAGAAACAAGTAGGTATTTTTATAAGAAAGCACCTGAGGTTACTGAAGACACTGCTATTTTTGGCTTCTACCGAGAACGGAAGAGAGAAATTCGAGAAAATATTCTCAAGACAACATTGTAAATGGAGACGTAAGTCCTGAACCGAGAATAAGCGAATTAAAACTGCCCCTGTGGAAAATAAGGGTTAAACTCCCTCGACCCAAAAAATGCTCCCCAAAACAACTAAAAATGTTTTCCGATTTTTCTTGTTACAAAGATGAGAGAGTTAAGTCGTCGTGAGTTTGTAGTCTATATTTCAAATCGATCCACTGAATTCAATTCAGAATGCATAAGGGATCCGAACAAAAAAGGACAAAGAAGAATCCCAGGAAGAAAAAAAATGCCAACTGAACAAGTTGTAACAGCACTCAAAAAGGTTCAAATGTGGGAATTTTGGTGGTTGTAGAAGGAAATCTTCAAATAGTTACACCCTCTGTCCAAAAAGAAACTGAACTTTTCGAAAATAGAAGAAGCTAGCGGCGCCACCTGTTGTATCTTTTTGTTGTCGAAAACGGCAACCTTCCTTAGTGTTGTGTCAACTGCTTATGACATTTGTTTCATTAGAAGCCGAGTTATGGTGCCAAGAGTGACAGTGTGTTTTGATGAACAGTCGGAAAATGAGTTTCAAACAGAGAGCTGCGATTGACTTTTGTGTTAAACTTGGTAAACGTTTTACAGAAACGCATCAAATGCTTCAAAAAGCATACGGTGATGAATGCTTATCCCGTACTCAAGTTTACGAGTGGATTAAGCGATTTCAAAGTGGTCGTGAGACGCTCGAGGACGACGAAAAGCCGGGCCCTCCAAAAACTGGACTGAGCGAAATTAACATAAAAAAATGCGTGATTTCATCAAAGAAAACCCGAAATCGTCAGTGAGATTGATTGAAGATGAATTGGGGATTCCAAAATCAACTGTCGACAACATTGTGACCGAGAGTTTGGGCCTTCGTAAATTGAGTTCGCGATTTGTTCCCCACAAGTTGACCGACGACCAAAAAATGTATCGAACTGAACACTGCAAGGACCTCATTAAAACCCCTCGTCAGGACTCAAACTTCCTTGAAATGATCGTCACTGGTGATGAAACGTGGTGTTTTGAGTATGAGCCCGAAACAGAGTGCTGAGTGGAGACCACCAGAAGAGGGGCATCCGAAAAGAAATCGCTTGGAGAAGTCAAAAGTAAAGACAATGCTAATTTGTTTCTACGATTCGAAGGGCATTATCCACAAAGAATTCGTTCCACCTGCCCAAACGGTCAATGATGAATTTTATCTCGAAGTTTTGAATCGATTGATAGCGAGAATTCGTCGCGTACGCCATGAATATCGTGACGACCAACCGTTCGTCAAAACACACGGTCACTCTTGGCACTATCACTCGGTTTCTAATGAAACAAATGTCACAAACAGTTGACACAACACTAACGAAGGTTGCTGCTTTCGACAACAAAAAGATAAAACAAGTGGCGCCACTAGTTTCTTCTATTTTCGAAAAGTTCGGTTTCTCGGGTGTATAAGAACGGAAATTAAGATATGAAGAAAAAGTAAAAAGTCATCACGAACTGTCCACAACCGTTCAAAATAAACCAATCGTTTCAAAAACAGAAATGAAGTCGATTTTTTTTCTGCTTCGAGGAGAAACGAGATCTCCACCCTTGTAGAAGCATCATCGAAAGACGATTATTGATTGATGAAAGAGAAGGCGAATAAGAAGTCATTATAAGATGTAAAATAGTTTAAACATAAGGACGAATGTAAATTATGAATTGGTTTTGAACCAAACAGCGAAAATCTTTCATCGTGCGAGATGAAAACAGTGACCCTAATTAGAATAATAAGCGAGGTTTGACTTGTTTTCTGAAATTCAGAGCGGAATTGCTTTCCAGTGCGAGGATGGTTTTCTCTTTCAGCAAGACCACTTTCTTAGCCTAAATGCATTCGTGTTTGATTTGAAATAAATTAAAAAGGCAACAAATATAAAAACGACGTGTTGTACATGACGTGAATAGAGACGAAAATACCTTCTACTTTCCGTTTCCGTTATTATGAGTAAAACGCCCACAAATAGAAGACGATTCTGAGTCGTGTAATGAATTGATTGGGCGACCACCGTTTTAGGAGACCCCCCTGAACACATCGAGACAGATTTGCGACAGATGGAGTTCTGAAAAATGATTTCCCATGTTCTATTAACAAAAAAAAAGCAACGAGAAAATCCAAATGACCATACGGAAATCTTAGCCCACTTAGAATCATTCGGAACGAAAAAATGTATCGAAGAAAAAAAGAAAGATAAAAATAATCTCGCGGTCCTGAAGGGAAAGACAATCTTTACGACCTGATTTGCGACGAAATGAATTACGCACTCAATGGGAAATGTTACGAATTGTCTTCCCCCCCCCCCCCCCCCCAGGATTACAATTGACCCACCGAAATGTTTAAAATGAAAGCAAAAACGATTATGAAAAACAAACGGAAAAAGAAATGGAGGTTTGGGTTTTGGATTAGAAAAATTCAGTACAAAGAATGAATGGAATGAAGAAGAAACAAACTCTGAGAAACAGAAATTAAAATTTGAGGACGTTTAATCCTTAAAAAAAATGGGGGGGGGGGGGTAATTGCGATTGGGCAAATTACCATATCAGAAAAAAAAGAAACTGGCACAATCACACTTCGGTCTCTCAAATTAAATCCCTTCACGGAGAATTTCAAGCATGTATTAAATGCTTAAAATTCTCCAAAGATTGCGAGGCCCGTAAAAATCCATCGAAAATCACCTTTTCGAACGCGAATTCACCAAACAGCAATTAAAACAATAAAATTCATCGTAAAAACAATTGGCCAAATAATTTTCGATGAGCTCCTTTTCACACTTCAACGTAAGCGGTGTTTTCTCGCGAAATATTGTTTTACTTGTTTCTGTTAAAGTCACCTCACTTTTCTGAAGATATTGGAAAAGGAGTCGAAACAACAGTCCATCTATTTCGGAATATTTTTTTCTGCAACTTGTGCGTATCAATGAGTCATTCTTCAATATTACGTAGATGTTTTCACTTGTTGGTGTTTTTGTGGATGACAACAACTACAACAGTGTGCGTTCATTACTTTTGTGAAAATTAGCATCAAAAATATTATTTACTTTTTCTGTCTTTTTTTTGCATTCGTGAAAAAGTCTTTCAGTTCAGTTTTTGATTAAATGCTTTCTTTTGTGGGTTGCTCAATTACTGTTATCTGTTTTTCAATTACCGGTGAATCTCCTAAACACACTCACTCGGATAGATAACCGGGATAGATAATGTGGGAACAAAGCGAGGACCTTTTCCTCTTAACGGGGTTCATCGAAATCTTTTACACAAAATGATGAAGTATCTTGCAGATAGGAAACAATTTCGATGCTTGAATAACTACAAAAGCAAAGAGGGGATGTGGAAAAAAAGTCCCTCAGGCTCTACCCTCGGTCTAACTTTCTATTTTGATCGATGTGAGTGACTTCTTCTCGATGGAGGTCGACAGGCGCATGCGAAGACGACACCTCAGCAAAAGTATTCAAACACAAGACTTTGCGTCGATGAGTATTACAAATGTAATCCACGTAAAAACGTTGATAGCAATTTACTTCAGTAAATGTAAATAAAACTGATTTTATGGTACTTTCTTAAAGAATATTAAAGGGGGGGAAAAACATTTGAGATTTAAAGCAAATATTCGCTCAAATAATTCCAATGATGAAAATAATGCGACCGACAGCAAATTGAAAAGATAAATATATATCATTACAGCCTGCCAATTATCTCTGAATCTCATGATAAAGCAGTTAGTAGAGGTAGTTTAGAAAAACAAAAATTCACTTTAGACAAGCAGATTAAAAATATTTAATCTGCTTGCCTACTGAAAGGAATGGAACCAATGCCGGTGAGGAAAACAAAACAAAAAACGAAATAACTTATTACCGAAGTCCCTGACATTTAGGAGGTATTTACGGGAGTGGCATAAAAATATTCACGGAAACAACACAAACAGAAGCAGAATAAAATTATCTGCTAAAACGACTAATTCAGTCTTGATTCCGTTTTAACGAAACATTCTCTACTTTTTTTTTGCCTTTTTTTTTTGTTTATTTTCCCCTCCTTTTGCTTCAGTTTACTTAAAATTAGCCGCCACAGAAAACAGAGAAAAATAAAGAGGTCCATCTTATCTTGTGAGATCGTATTGTACGTGTATTGAATAATCTTTTTTTTTTTTGTTAAGTATTGTACAATTTTCCCCACTAGTATACTTCTCTCCTGTGTACACTTAACTGTACTCTCATTATTGTTAAAGAATACCATTCGATTCTTCTAAGAGATGTTTACTTCTCTCTGTGTCTTACAGGAGTGGAACCGATATTTGCAGCGACAAACTCACTTCCCCAGAGAATTAACTTTGTTAAGTGTGTGCGAGGAAGAACCGAAAACAATTCTGAACGCTTATTTAAAGGAGGGTTCACAGTTGATTATTAATGCGAAGACACCCAAGGACTTCGCCCGAAGCTGGTCTGTGTTTTGTTGAGAAAAATAAACACCGCGATCCCAAGGAATTTAAAGATTAGCAAAGAACTGCGTCCAAAGGATAACAATGACGTCATCGGTGAATCACAGAAGACCACGAGGGACTATAAATAAACATCGGCGCTATAAACTGCGCGAGACGATGCCGTGTAAATCACGGCGAGATCGACTATGCACACCTGGCTTCTGAAGGGATGAGTTCCAAACACATACGGTAAGTCGGATGAGGCAGATGAGAGAAAACCAGTACTGGGATGTTTGAAACATTTCTTCCCGTGAACGCAATTCAAAAAATGTGAATTGCGTGTGCTGTGTTACGGAACAAAAAGAAAACGAAGGGAATAAATAAACGATGGAGCACTTGAGTTAGATCACCTCCTCTGAGAGACTCGGCTATTTGACTGCGTATGAGGACTTCATCGGTGGAGTCTGCGTAAAATGGACTGAAGAAGAAAAGCGAAATTACAAACTCGCGTCAATGGAGAAAAGCTAAACATACCTCACTTCGTAGCTTCTAAGAAAAACACACACCCTGTAACTTCCCATAATATTTTCCTAAAGTGGTGTGCACATGATCTGATTTTCTTAAGAGAGAGAGAGAGAGAGAGAAAGGGTGCTTTTAAGTAAGGATAAAAATTCAGTGCATCGCAATGCACGAAGCAAATGCCACAAAACTCGGTGCAGCAATCAGCTGATCTTTCAGCAAAGATGTTTGCACCGAACAGGAAAGCTGATCCTCCTCTTTTAGGCAGCCTGATGTTCGTGTGAGTGGGTTGGTGGGTGTTTTGGCGTCAAGAAACTAAATTACAAAAATGAAAAACGTGTCTTGTGGACTGTGAAAGCAAATGAATTTCTGCTTCTGCAAGAAAATGAACACATTTTGACAGAATTCGGTGTAAATTTATTCGTTATTTAAGATTAACGAACCCCATGCTAAGGCGATAAACAACTTAAGAAGTAATCCGTTTTGGGTGGAAGAAGTGACCATCGCTGCTCCCTCTGGCTTTGCGAATTCGGCTGGGTCGGTCACTATTTCTTCTCTTTTTGTTCGTGTGGGGGGGATGAAGGATACTTTTAGAAGGGAATTCCGTTTGAAGGAAGGATGTTCACATGCAGGCGTTTTACACCACGCAACCTCACGTAACATCCGGACACGTTCTCAGCTAGGAGGTCTTCGAGTGTGGCTACTAAACTGCTTTGGCCAAGCTCTCCTACACAACTTAAAAGAAGGGAACCATCCCCCCCCCCCTCTCTGGACTTTAAAACGAGAACTTTAGCTTCACTTCGATGTGAGAATTCTTTGCGGACATCTCGGAAGGATCCACTTGCAGAATCCTCCGCGAGCGGATCCATCCGAGCAAAGCTTAAAAGAGTCCCCGCGGTCAAAAATACCTCCGCGCGCTTCCATTAAACAAGTGCGTTAATTACTCATCCCATTTGCTGCACAATTAAGGGAAGCCTCCATCCGTGGATTGCTCTCCGATAGAGGGTGCTTCCTGGTAAGAGGATCGGCACGTCGATGCGCTGTTTCGAACATTTCCTTTAAATGGAAGCGGAGCGTGTCCAAAAGCTTCGTCTTATTAGGTTAAGTGTTAGGCCTAAGCAGACCTTCCCCTCCCCCTGGCAAAAAAAAAAAAAGAAGCTAACTTTGTGGATATCGTACGTCTGCTAATTACACAGAAACCAACGCCTTAAAGCTCGGGGCCTCATCTTCCCTAATCCACTAATGGACCCTTTGTTCTACCCCTCCAGTCGATAAATCTGAACGCCTCTCGTTAATCAGGCCGCGAACGGATTTCACTGCAGGCGTGTAATTTGCTTAATGAGAGGCGGAGCGTGGCGGGGAATTCGTTAGCAACAGTTACAGCAAAAGGAAATCACATCTCGCTTTGTTTAAGGCCCCTGCAGTCGCACTTCTCCCCCCCCCTCGACTGGTTTTTTTTTAACACCCCCGGAAGAACAATAACGCGATTACAGATGCCGCGTGGATCAAGTCGAACGTCTTTGTCCTCCTCTCACATTCTTATGCAAATGAGACATCGGAGACGTTCAAAGGAAGAACTCGATGGTGAAAAAGCGCCCTCTGGCGAGCAGCCATGCAATGAGACTTCCGTTGAAAATATTTTGCGTTTCTCAATGACCTTGAGGCCGTAGTATCGAAGCGTTCAGATCTCGGAATCGATGCAGAATATGAAAAGCCTTTGCTTGTCAGGAATGTGTTCGACAGTCGACGGGGAAACGTCAACAGTTTGTGGACACCTGCCAAGCACTTTGTTGACACGGAAATCCCACCTAATCCACCGTCGCCCCCTCGGGAGGAGGCCATCTTCGTGTTCATCCATTTTGTGTCACAGCTGACAGTTTTGCTCAAAGGAATCTCCAAAAACAGGCTCCATCCTGTAATTCCTTTCCGGTGCTTTGAATTTCGAGCATGTTACAGAGGAGTGGCGTTTACTTGGTGAAGAATTATTGTCCCGATTCTCCGTTAATCCCGCTGCTTCAGACGTTCCTACAAAACCTCAAATCGGAGATCTTAGGAGGTTGAGTTCGGCTATAAAAGCCTGCAGAGGAGCGACAGCCATCACATCAAAATCACTTTGGGAAACAATTACCTCCCCCTGCCAAAGAAAGTAAACCATTGCAGAAGTTATGACAGTAATCTAGTGGATATATACGTGTTGTTTTCTACACTGTAGATGAAATGTACTAAAGAGCAACAATGAAGAAAAGAATTGTAAGTATATTTAGTTAACAATAGAAATCGATAAAGTGTGGGCAACAATGAAAAAAGATTAACAACAATTAAAAACAAGGAATATATGAAAAATATATGAGTTAAGGCTTAAAAGAAATAATGAACAAGAAATCGTGAACGAACAATAATGCGGAGTTATAGGTGGATGTATGAATAATACCCTCTCATTAACAAGAATCAAAAATCATCGTAGTAACACAAGTGCAAAAGTTACTGCAGGTAACAAATAAGAAAACCTAAACAATCAACGAACAGCAATCTTTTAATGACTTAATTCATGTCAAGTACGCCGAGGACTCGAAGAAACGTTAATCATGTCGGCAATGAGCACATTTATCTCTAATTGCCACCCCATCGGGGGATCTAATTGAAGGGAAAACAGAATTTCTGTCGCACGTCAAGAAACAAGCCACACACTCGGAATTCTCCATTTACTGCGAGTAACAAAAGTGGCATCTCGTACGCCAGGGAGACAAACTAAACAATCCCCATCTAGAGAACAAAGGACCGTGAAGTAATTCTTGCGACTGTTAAACTCCTAACGACGTGCGCAGAGCAGGTAATGCGCGCGTCCTATAAATTATTCAGCGACCAGCAGAGCGAGGAAGCTTCCACTTTTTAATGGCAAAATTCCGCAGGACTGACGCCGCTCTTGTCTCGAAATCCTGGACGTGTTTATCACGGAGGAATCCTTCGGGGAAAGGCGAACACACAATCGGGAAACGTGCTCGGTGATGAACAAGAAAGACTTCGGCACGAACGGCGAATAAGTCGCAATTTTTCAGAAACAATAAACAGGTTGTCGGCAATAATGAACGACTTACAATTTAGCAACAATCGGGAAACAATAAATAAGCGCCTCACAATGAAACAAAAATTCGTCAGCAACAATGAATAAACTCAACCTACTGACAATAAACAGCAACCTATCAATAACAGGAAAAAAACCCATTATTGGCGACAGCTTATTGACAATATTAAAAGTTCAGTTTAGATGAACGCCTTATGAAAAGCCCTTGGTTCGAAACCCGTATAAAAATCTTTAAAAGAACATTTCGGTTGTAAACAAATTAGTTTTTATAATAAGGGGAAGGTGGCAGAATTTCCTTCTTTGACCCAGTTTCCTCCTGAAAGGACAAACTTGGGAACCCAACTCAAGTCGAGTCGCTTCTGTAGATGGCGCTGAAGAAAAACCTAACGTAATAAAAGGACAACAATAAAACAGTGAAAGGCACAACGAGTGAGAAACTGGCCGGAAAAGACGTCACACGGTGCGAATATTTCTAGGTCGATTTCACATCGGAAAGTATTTTAGGAGACAAAATCTTTTTCCAATTAGAAATATGAAACAATTTGGACATTCCATTAAGAGAATAGTAATAATAATTTCGATGACATCAAATATTTGGTTTACCAATCAGAAATTCAAACAAGAATGCCGTCTAATTAACAATAAATGCGCTAACAACGAATAAATAGCAGTCTATTGGCAAGAATATTTTTGAACAGAAGTAACCTTGGCAACAGTGGGACAGATATTGTTGTCAAGCTACTGCTGAAATGTGACGTGTGTATTAATTATAACAGACGGAGAAAAAAATGTCTTAGACGGGTGACAATGTGAGAACCAGCGGATAACGCCCACAAAAGACAGAATAAACTTTTACCTGGAAGTTTATCGCATCTGCTGTCAAGGTGGAATCTACGACTTCGAATAGGGAACGAACATAAAAATATGTGTACTGTGGGGACCAGCTGGTCATGCACCAGTAAATGATGGGGAGGAAGCAAAGTTATCACGTGAAATCAGAGGCCATTTCTGGAAAACCCTCTAGTCCGGCAAAAAACCCTGCAACAGAAATCCATTGATGTAATTTAAATATTATTATTATTATTATTATTATTATTATTATTATTATTATTATTATTATTATTCCTGATACCTCCAAGGAGTCCGAAGACTCATCGCGGGAGGACACCTACAACTGTCTCAACCACTACCCCGAACCTCTACTACGAATCATCTCCATCAACGCCATCTACCGGCCACCACCACTAGTATTTTTTGTCTGTAAATTGCGTGTGTTCTGAACGGCCAATTTGTCTGTATGCGGGATGAAAAACCCGAGTTTCCGGGAGAAAAAACCCTGCTACCTCAGTATGAGATCGGCTAACTCACCTTCGATTGAAAAAGTCCACATAAAGATTCCTCCCGTCGCGACGAGAATCGAAGGGCGCAATATACCGTCGTTCTTCCAATATATTTCACCAAACTGCCTTAATGCTTTTCCACGTTTGTAGCATCAAACACGTGACTTTTCTTGTTTCTTAGGACCATTTCCATTTATGTCTCTTTATGTGAGGATGTGCGCGTGTGTTTAAAGTTCCTACATAATGTCCAGTTGCCAGTTCACGATCTATAAGTAGTTTAGTTTTGTGAATTCAAATTAAGTATTGCACTGCGATTGGCTACGTTTTTATTTTCTTGAAAACTTCAAGAAATTGACTGAAAAAATTTCGACACGCGGATGCATGCTCAGTGCTAACGAACATTACCGAAATCTTAATATGGAAACTGTGCCAGTAATTTGGAACTATTTAATTAACTGTAACCCGCATGTAGCCATAGTTGATTAACAATTTTGAATAGTAACAGAATGAATTGTATTGAATAGTGAACAAGATTACCGGTAGAATGAAGAAAGAATCCCTTCATTGGCAACAGTGAACGAATAGCCGTGATTACATACTAATTGAATGTAACAATCGACGAACAGAATCAAATGGCAACAATGGATGTGAAAATCATAAGTGGAACTAAGCAATTATGATTGATTACGTGTTGAAGATAATATCTCGAGATAAATCTTAATCAGAGGCAAGAATGTCGCCTAATTAACAACGAATAAATAGCGATCTATTGGCAAGAATATTTTTCAACAAAAGTCACCTTGGCAACAGTGAAATGTGTTGAATAATCAAGAAGCAACAAAGTTATAGGAGATAACATAAACATTTTGCTGATAAATGAACAATAAGAGTTTGCCGAGAAACGAACACTCAGACATTGGATATCAGGTAAATGCTTTGAAGAGTAAATAATGAATAGAGTGGCCCTGTTCCAACGTATCGACAGTTATTCCATCTCGTGAGCACAAGCGTATGACAACAATAAGCAGAGCTCTTGAACTTCAATTGAAAACGGTTATTTTTAAAAACAGTTTTTAACTCTTGGGGTGCATTTAAACCTCACGACGTCTTATGAATAACAGTGAATGCAATGAACAATGGGCGAGGAGACAAGCACGAGCGAAATGTCGAATTGAAAGATCCGTTGTAATGGAGGATGTTGCGGTCGCACGCGAGACCGCAGAAAAGGCGGCTTTATTAAAAGAACGGAATCGCCGATTATGTTCGTTGGTGCTAAACGACGTTCTCCATAAGTTGGTGGCGGCGAATCGATTAACGAGGTTAGCTTTATTGTGGGAACGAGACTCGTTCGGGCTGTCCGCGTCTATCGGACGGGTTACAATGACCGCAAAATCAATTCCACATCAACAACACGCCTTTCGTCTCTCTCCACACACACACACACACACACCATCACCCGTGACGATGGAATTGTCCAGAAGCCACTCGCGTTTTGTGCGAATACAAACGAAACATTCTTCCTCATTTTAAGACACAACAAAGGATTCAAATACTTCCTCTTTCTCTCTCTCTTCGGAAGCGTGCTGCTTCCGAATCTTTGGTTCTTGAGTAGTTCAGTGTTAGCCCCCCCCCCCATCCCCCCCACCCTGATCACAAAACAACACGTAATTCCATCTCTCATTTTTTTAATGAACCTCAAGGGTGGAATTCATGACGCTACAAAGTGATGTTTCTCGTCTGAATTGCAGTCGGTTTTATTCTTATAAATAAAACTAAGCAAATCCCTTTCTTGCCTTCATCACAGAAAGAGAATAAGCTGTCGGTCTCAACCTCTCACGATCGTCTACGTTGAGTTCTCAGCGCGGCAGATGACAGGCGATGTTCCTAATGCTAACTAGTATTGAGCTGTAGGTCGATTTTCTAACTTTTACGATTAAAATTCTCGTCTTTCCACTCGAGTAAAATATCTGTCGATTATGCAGACTAATTACCACAAACATTTCTTTTGTTTAAATTGAATCAAATAAAATTCTGCAATCCCGACAATAATTTCTGAGGAACGCCAATTATTGTTTCGGTTGGTTTGATTTTGAAGAACTATTCGGATTGTCCTTTTCAAAAATTCCAGTGGATTTCTTTACAAGATTGGTGCCGGGTGAGGTGGCGCCATCCCAGCAACGCACTTCTGTCTTTAGCTCTGATTCCATTGGACTTAATAAACTTATTAATAATATCTATTGTTTGGAATTACGGCTATTTGGAAGGAAGGCTTTCGAGTTCGTGTGCTACGGGTGTTAACGGCGTGGATTCTCCTGCGGATGAAAAATCGGAGGGGAAAAACCCTTCTGCTCCCTCCTGAGTCCGCCTAACTCACCTTCACTCGAAAAGCATTTCTGAAAGGTTAATCTCATCGTAGGTGATGAAAACCAGAGAGAGAGAGAGAGAGAGAGAGTGATTGATTCAAAAATAAATAAAAAAACACTAACCACAGTCTGCTTCATTTTGAAAGCAAATCTAAACACAGAACATAAACGCCAATATTTAATGTTCGCAGCTCATTTCCATTTAGTTTTTTAGTCATCTTTTTACCAACAACTTTGCGGTTGGCGTTGGTTTAAAGCCCTCGTGGCGATTTACCAAAAGGATGTCTCCAACACGCAAATAAAGATTTCCCATAAGAGAAAAGACGGAAATTCTTGAGGGAGAGTCGTGCATTGAGACAGCCGAACTGTGATCGCATCACACCCAGGCTTACGCTCGAACCCTTCCTCGCCGTCAAAAAATAAAGACAAACACCGTGATTAGTTTCCGGGCGCGAGCAACTACGAACAGCCTAACTCGGGGTCAGAAACTCTGGGGCTCACTGAAAATAACCACCGGAAAAAATAGCGAAAGAATCGGCGACGGTTTACACACTTTTACAAGAAAGTATTGGGAACACACACGCCGTTGTTTTATCGGCGAGATCAAATAACGCCGAGTGGACGCAGGTGTGCCGTAGGAGCACTCGCTCAGAAAAACTGCATGTCGTTATAATGGACGGCAGTGTCTACCGAGAGAAACGTCCCTGTCACGAGCGCATCTGTCACTCGCGAATCACTCAACCGGTTGCACTGTCGTGACTGACAGCTGAACGTCTTTCGACGGGGAAACTTAACCTTGACGGCACTCCCAACCAAGGGCGAACACCCTCCCAGATATTCGCACGAAGAGAGATGGATTTTTTTTTATTTTCGAGTCACGAGAAGATTGGAAGTTTAAATAAAAAAAAAAAATAAAAAAAAATTAAGGACAGCAAAAGGAGTCTACAGCGTGGATATCTTAAACTCCCCCAGGGGGTGGGGGTCCGACCTGACATTTCCTTCCGCAGAGAGCATTTCCTTTCTTGCTAACCCGAAGTTGGGGGACTTCAACCACGAACTTCATAAATCCGCAGGCAACGACTGCGCCGAAGGGGTTGTCAATGCAAACGCGTCCCCGGAGGCGACGACTTCGCAGTTTTATGTGGCGTAATTAAAGGCTGCTGTGCGTGTGTTAAACGAACCCTCCTGGCGAGAGTTGGCAGCTCGCCAGGAAGTCAATTTCGCGTGCAGAATATCTCACCCACGACGGACTTCGCCGAGGTTCGCCATCTCCACCACTGGGAGATTTTGGGTTTCGGTACACGGCAGTTAACCCATCCTCTCTCTCCTCCCATTCATTCGAATGCACCCTAACCCCCCTCATAATGACCTCGATGACATGGCGACAACCCACGTTCTCTTTCGTCTCATAATTCTCGTAACCTGCAGGTCTCACAGATAAGGGACGTTCCCCGCCAGGGGAGAAGTTACCGAAAAAGTTGGGAAGTCTCCCCCAATTCAAAAGCAGTTCTCGTCCCTCTACGATAACTTTTTGCTCGAAATATTCTCAACTGTTTTGCCAAAGCGCGCAAGTTTTTTTTTTTTTTTTTTTTTTTTTAAAGCGTGCACGCTCAGCCGGCAATTTATGACATCCGTAGAAGACAGAAAACTCTACGGAGGAATCACTTCTGAGCGCGTGCTGTTCGCAAATCACGTTTTATTAGCAATTTTATTTGCAACTCCGCGACTTCAGCTTCAAGCATAAGCAAACAGGAACGAGGGCCATTTGGGGCAAAGTAATGGGGGGAGGGGGTGGCACCCTCTATAAGTCTCGATAAAAAGCAGCTGACAATAAGCGCTGCCCCCATGAAGCAAAAAAAAAAAAAAAAAAAACGAACCATATTACGGCCGTTTGGTGGAAAATAAAATTCATCCGGAGACCGCTTTTACGGCTGGCGGCACAGGCGGAACACTCAATGGAGTCTCCTCGCTATAAATTGTCTCGTCCGGAAGCTACTCTGGCGAACACGACACTGATTTCGTGCGGAGACGGACGATTCCTCCCTTCCTCTTCCCCCTTCCTCCGATTCTTGGCTTTTTTATTACGCACGCCCGTAATATTACCTTTGACATGCAGCATTCCGTCAGTTTTCTTTACCACTTAAAGGTGGCCGGACTCGTAGAAACGAGAATTCTTCTTCCCCCCCGCCGAACTGCCTTATTCGATTTTCATATTCCGACGACGCAGTTACGACCTGCTGGAAAATTGCCCGAAAGGAATCAACGGAGAAACTGCCTTGCTCGGGATTGGCTCGTTGCACACGAACACTGCCCTCTCCCATCCTCTCCCCTCGGAAACCTTTTTTTTGTAAAAATTTCATCGTGAAAAGTGGAAGGGAATTCCGAAAAGAAGAACGAGTGGTGCGACGACGGCGTGCGGAGAGACAACCGCTAGACCTTTTTCGGAATGAAGCCTTCAGCGGGTTGGCAAAGGAATGACCTTCGAACTTCAAAGGCAAGAATGGGGTCAAAAGACAAGAACGTAAGTCCCCGAGAACCACCGTAGGATTGTTAGGAGAGTCCTCACGAGCGCACTGGAACTTTACGAGCGATTTTCGGACGAAGGGGAGTTAGTTGGTGTCATCATACGGGCCACAGGGTTTCTCTTCCCACAAAACGCATCAGCTGGGGGGGGGAGAGAAGGGACATACGCACGCAATTAACAGACAGCACCCACACTGTCTCGTGGCTTCGGTTACCACGGACGTGATTCCAATCAACCAGCGAGGATTTCTCAAGTTAAAATCCTGCAAGAGAGCAATTTTTTAAGGCGTCTGTCACCTCCTTAAGAATTAGCACTAAGCTGTCGGTCGCAACCTCACTTAAGATTAACCTCCGTTCATTTCAAAACATCTTTTGTTATGCGTTTCCTGGAAAGATGCGAAAAACGTCCTCTTCGTCCAACTCCGCCATCCCCTTAACAGACTTCGTATTGAATCTCGACCTTGTCTCTAAGGTGGAAGGACGAGGCGCATCCAAGTCTTTTCTTCCTAAGCGATCACCCCTTCCGGGTATCAATGGGGGAGCTCACCCCCCCCCCCCTAACAATTTCCTCTGTTTGTCAGGCCCAAATATTAATTCACAAAATGAGGCGAACTACTGCTTAGTGCAAGCGAATGTGTTTTGGAACTCGTGCAACTTTTGCACGCCTTTCGGCCTTCGAAATCTTCGCTGCAGTCGAATTTTCCCTCCACCGTTTCAATTTTCTCACCTCCGAGTTCATCCTTGCCCGAATAGTGGGCTTTCTTCGACTCCTGCTGTCCAAATAGATTTATTATTTGCAGCCATTTTTATTACGCGCAGCAGTCAGCTGATTTTCGAGCAGGTTTGCGTCGCTTTTTCCACTCCAAAATATAAAACCAGTTCGAAGTTTGTTGATTTTCCTTTTTCAGTAAGAAATTGGACCACTTCTGCGTCCGTGCGGTAGCTGAACTATTGGGGAAAACCCATGAAATAATAATAATAAGGTCACAAGTTGCGGTTTCTCCGATTAGTCTCCTTTTTTGTCTTTCCTGTGAACGCGAAGAAGGTTCGAAACCAATTTTACGTTAATGCCGTGTAAGAGTAAAGAGAAGATACGCCTTTCTCAAGTCAGCTCAAATCCCCAATAAGCAATTGAATTGCTATTAAATCAGATGCTGTTTGAAGTTACGGCCCAAGCAAACTAAGGCTACGAGGCCGATGTCTATTAATTTCCTGTGTTCTTCGGCTAGTTTGCCTGCTTTGTGGGATGAAACCAGAGGTTTCTTGAACAAAAAAAAAACTCTTCCGTGTGACAACAACAAACTCTTGTTCAGTTGAATAGCCCTTATAAAGGGTCTTCATATCCTAGAAGGGACTCGAACCCACGGTTTTGCAACCCCCCAAAGGCATCGATCGTCGAGTCGATACCGATGCTGTATTGGACGGCTGACCGAAATCTAAATGGACCATCTTAAAAGTATCTCGTGCATCCAGTTGACATATCATTTAAACCCCTTTTGCCGTTCAAACCTCATACGAATTTCTCCAGCGAATCCGATGGGAAACGTGGATGATAAGCGGGGTGCTTATTTTTATTGGCTTTTATCTCGTCCGTCCTCTACAGAAAGAAAAGAAAGGAAAATAAATTTAAAAAAAAAAAATCCGGTCTTCTTGTATCAATCACAAGATTGATACAAGAAGACCGGGAGGGGGGTGGCGAGTTAATTAAAATTCATTGTTGCCGAACAGGGAGGTTCATAATGCGCAGCTCGATGACTCAATCATTATTTACTGCTAACTTTATCTCTCGGCGAGGCGCGTGCTAATGTGGAAGATAAACTTACTCGTTTGGCCGTCCAGAATTTGCCGAGCGACCTTTGACATGAAAAAGACGACTTTTTCCCCCCCCTCCTTTGTCTCCCTCCGAGCAGATAATGGAATAAATGAAGTTCGTTCTAATTACGCTTTATTAAGCAAGATTTGTGTGTGATGGGGGGGGAGGAGTGAAGCTCCCCCTAGCGGTGATGGCGTGATTTGCACGATGTCGGGTGATTAATCGCTCGAGTATCGAATATTTGCTGCAAAGAACGCATTAATTAGTCGCGAGGCCACGGATTCCGAAACACCATTTTTCACTCGGGTTACCATAACAACAAGCTAATTATAAAGACCAGCAGATAACAGCGGGAAAGATACGACGGGGTCAAATTGTCCGGAAATGTTTAATTTCGTTCTGTTGCTCAATATTGAATGCCGCAGAGAATTAGCGCGCGTATCGCACCAGAGCAAATAACGAAGCAAACGCACGTGCCAATCACGTATCGCTCTCTCGGCAACCCTCCGATCATCCGGCGAACAAATGCGAGTGCGATACATCCGACTACTGTTTGAAGTGAAAGATTTGCCATTGTGGTTGCCAGTGCTGCTACCTCGCGGTGGATTTCCTAATCCACGTACACGCACCGAGAGTCCGACGTGAGGGGCTCATCTCGTCCACCAAGGTTAAAAACGAACGAGCATTGTGAGCATGCAGAGAAAGGCTGTCCCGCCAGGACAGAACTTGACAGCCGGAAGTTACTATTCACAGCAGCGGCATCAGACGAACAGACACATCGACGAAGAAGAAGAAATGGCAATCAAAGGACGCTAAACGAACCCCACACAGGGGAAGAGACAGTCCCCACCATTCACACGAAGAGTGCAGGGAAAGTGGACACAAAAGAAGGCAAGGAACACAACAACTGGAGTTATTTTGTTCGTGTTTTAATGCTTAAAAAATATGAATTTTGATGATTTGTTGGATCTTTTTTCTCCACTCAGGTGAAAAAAAAAAACGAATTTCAGGTTTTAAAAAAATGCAAAATAGAAAAATAAATTCGCCTCGCGTACAGCCGCAAGTATGTCTAGAATCAATATTATGAAGACAGTTTCAAGTACTATAGAAATCTGATGCACCATAAATTAAAAGAAAGTAAAAACGAGCACTACAGAAATGAATTCCTAAAATGCCAAGGAAACCCGAGAAAACGATGGAAGTTTGTGAATAAATTAATCGGCAAAGATATACGCAAGCAAACTCTCCCCATACTTAATGATATCGATAGGAATAGCGAAAATGGAGACGGTGGATTATCTGAAGAATTCAATAACCATTTTGCCACAGTCAGTGAAAGCATTCTGAAAAATGCTAAACCCACCCCCCTCAGAATTGCACTCCGAAGAGACTTAATAAGTCCATACATCCTTTCCCCACTTGCGAAAACGAAATCAAAAGTGTTATAGCTAGCCTAGAAACAACCAGAACCTCAGGATACGATGGTACTAACACAAGCATTGCGAAAGAATGCCAAATGTACATCACGGAACCCCTAATGTACACTTTTAACTTACCGCTGATGACAGGCACGTTTACATCAGATTTTAAGAAAGCCGTAGTTGTACCGATTTACAAAAATAACTTGAAAAATTACAGACCGACCTACCTTCTACTGATCTTTTCGAAAATATTAGAGAAATTGGTAAAAATTGAACTCTTCTTTTCAAAGCATCAATTTCGGTTCAGGCAAAAGTTTAGCACAGAACATACTTTACTGAACTTCACAAACACAGCTTACACCTCCCTTGACGAACATAAACTAACATTAGCAGTATTTCTAGATATATACACAAAAGTTTCGACACTGCATCACATGAAATTTTAATAAAAAAAAATAGAAGTCATAGGAATACGAGGTACTTCCCTAAACTGGTTCAAAAATTACTCAAATGGCAGATCACAAATTGTAAAAAAAGACAACAGCTCCAAAACAGTAGACTGCGGTGTACCACAAGGATCTGTCTTGGGACCAATTTTGTTTAATATTTATATCAATGACTTCTGCAAGCTTAAACTAAACAGTAAAATAAATACTGTTGCAGATGATACAGTACTCATTTTCTCTACGGACACAGCCGAACAAATGACAACCATCGTGAATGCGGAACTTTTCAAAAATTGGCTCCACTCAAACAAACTCAGTCTGAAAGTCTCAAAAACTAAATACGTAAAGTTTAACTTGCGAAATACAACTGGAAAAATGAACTTGGCTGCGCAATTAATTTCGCATGATTGGAATTGCAGGACAAATTCAAATTGCAACTGCGAGAAAATAGAAAAAGTCAGCGCAATAACTTACTTGGGATTAATTTCATTAATTAATTGATTAATATAATTAATTTAATTAATTCAATTAATTAATTTACTTCATCGAGGAAATTCAATTAATTAAGAATTATGTTAAACATACTTTACTACCTAAAAAGATTCTTAAATTTGAATATGCTAAAAATATTATATTCTTTCTGGATTCAAAGCACACTACAATATGGTATGTTAAGTTGGGGAGGAATCTATCGCACTGCGCTGAAACCTTTAGTCTCGACTCGGAATAAAGGAATTCAAACCTTAACTTGAAACAAATATAAGGATACTGCAATGTGGAATAAATACACCATACTAAACATACTATCCCTTAGATAGTTATATCAAATAATATCTTCTTTGATAATAAATATCAAACAAGATGCTTTCCTTAGTAGACATAAGGGCCTAAAATATTTAGTTCCGAAAGTAAATAAAGAAGCAACACACAAAGATTACACTTATTTAGCGCCAAAAATATTCAGCACACTTCCTTTTTAACAATACGAAATGAAAGTAACCCAAACAAATGCAAAACTCTGATCAAAGAATATTTATTTTCCCACAGAAATGAGGAAGCTCTGTTCGAAATAATTGTATAAATGATTGGTTTTAGCATATTTGTATTCAAAGTTCCAGTCTCATGTGTAAAACGTAAAATTTAAATGCTATTTAACTGCTTGGTTTTATTTTGTTTCTAGTTAATGTTATGCAACTTTCTCTGTACATATTAGCATGTCTCGTGTGATTTTATTGTTATTATATTATAATAATGCATAATGATGAGCATTACAAAATATTTGGTAGCTTTATGCATATCGTAACCTGGACGAACTGTTGCTCTTAGGTTACACATGTCAAAATTAGGTTATTAAATGTGTGTTACTGCAATACTAGTAAGGACAAAGTACGTAACCATGGTAAGAGGTGGAAGCCGACCAAAGGAGCATATGGACGGACGAAATGTATCCATCAAGCCTTCAGACGGAACCGCATTGCCTCTTACAAATGGATAAACCATTGCAATGGTCCACGTATTGCAACAGACGATGGACGGATCAACGTTTAGTGCCACCTAGCGAGGAATCCTCGCAATTAACCCATCATCCATCCGTTGCTTCAGCCGTCAGTGCACGGTAGGATGCAACGCACCAAAACACATCGCAGCGGAGCCCTAATTGATGTTAGGAGGTTTGCGAAATTAGTGCATCAGAAGAACGTCCCTCACTCACTCGTTATGTGTAATTGCCGTGTTTTGTGAGCGGGACCCTCCAGAGAATGGCATCGATATTAATCAGATTATTATTTCGGGGCCACTTAATAATAATTAGATTATTGGCAAATTATTTTAGTTGCTGACTTGCCTAATTAATAAAGACACAATCTTCGGGCGGTTCCCTTAACTGCAACCTAATTACACGCGAGTTTTAATTAAAATTTCATCAAAGATTGCCATCGTCCCAATTAATTGCTAACTTTTTTTCACTTTCTGTCTCTCCATTCCGAAGCTCTGCAGCCTCTTCAAAACCTGCCAGGTGAGGGAGGAAATACCGAACTTGCTAGCGGGCATAAATGCATCCCATTGTCGGGAACAGGGGTGCACTACGCATGCTTACAAGTCGGTCATATCTCACGATGGCCGTTGCGTTTTTCTTTTAATTCTCTTCATCTTGCCACTGGAGGGCGTAAACACACATTCTGTTGTCAGCAAGAGTTATTGCATTTCCCTCTGCACACGTCATTAAGGTATTTAAGTTGCCTTGTTTTGATTTTCTAGAAAAAAAAAAGGAACTCCTGAAAAAACGCCACCTACAAGTAAAGGAGAGAACCAGCATGACCGAACTTGTAACAGGATATTTTGCGTAGAGAAAAAACTACCGCCATCTACCGGTAAAGTTCAATTAATATTTGATCTTTAATAATCTGTATAATAAAAAAGAAAACTTGGTCAAAAAAAACCAGAGCGCCATCTACCTGCCAGTTACTGAACTATCGTCATGCCTATGAATCCATCGCATTGTCAGAAATTCTTCTGCATCACTGCGCATGCGTGTGACGTCCTTCCGCCTCATAATGGCATTCATGATGTTTTCCTTAGTTCTTCAATTAAACCGTTCGGTTTTGCTTTCATGGGATGCAAGCAAGCAAGATTCGTTATTTTTTTTAAAAAAAAGAATGTGATTTACCCAATTTTCATCTTTTTATTCAGATTGAAATTGAATTTTCTGTCGTATTTATGTTTGTCTGCGAAGCGTTAGCACTAACCATGTTCCCCATTGTTCCATGTTGCGCGCGTAACGCCTCGATGCAAACAAAAGGTTGGACTCGTTTCGAGCCCAAATATGCCACTAATTAAAATAATTACTCAGCCCAAAGTGCTGGGAGTTTTGTGAAAGAACCAAAGAGTGCAATTTAATTTATTAGACCGAGAAAAAAAAAAGGCCTTTTGAGAAACGCTTAATTAAAGCAAGGAGAAAGTCGAATTGAAAAGGTTTTTGTGGGTGACAATTAATAACCGAACTTTTTTGTGCGTGTAGAGGAAAGGGAGAGGGCAGTTGTCTCGAAATTAAGACGAATCTTGTGAATTGATCCTGCAGATGCAGGCAGCTATTACGTAAGGAGAGGCAATCACTCGAACACCTGGGCCGGTTGTCACACGAACTTCAACAATGGCTGATAAATTAATTTTCTCTTTAGCGAAAGAGAAAAAAGGGCCCCGCAAAGATTAAAATGTCGCCAAATGAATTGAAAAAATCAGAATGTGAGAAGCGTCCAACTTCGTTTGCTACTCTTTTAATTACCGACTTATTTGAATGCCCCGAACGAACTATTTGAATGCAGCAATCCGAACGAAAAAAAAAAAAAAAAATCCATTTCTGAAACTGCCATCGGATCGGAAGCACCAAGAGGGTAGGCAGCAAACTATGCGATACTCAGGGCAAAAGATAATTCTAGCGCCTTTAATATATTTTTTTTTCTTTTTTGCTAAACGACACCGACATACTTTGGAGTTGCAATAAGCAATTGAGTCATTGGGGGAAAATCAAAAGGGCAAAGAAGGTGTTGTAGAAAATGTTCTTTGGTTCTTGATGACGTAATCTCCTCGTATTTCACTCGCGCATATATTTTAAAAGGTGGCCCACAGAAACGTTCAATTTTTTTGGCCTTGAACGTGCTCGGCCAGTCACGAACCTCCTTGTCACTGTGTGGAGCAATTGCCTTAATAAAACCAGACTGGGAACACGCGGAACGTTTTGCCACCAAGAGACGAATAAAAACTTGGCCGAACACGAATTTCCTTTTATGAGCAATTAAATGGAAGTCGCTTCCCCAGGCGCGCGTTTTAGGACAACAAAGCGAGATAAAAGCAGATGCTCTCTGTCGATAGACTCGGTGGCAAATTTAAGTCCACAAGGACGTCGCTTTATCAACTTTTCAAAGCCATTTTACGATCTTTTTTTAATGCAAAACTGCATTCCCACTCAAGAGAGAGATAATAATACGTATTAGAACCTCTTTTTTTATCCTGACGACACTCCACGATAACGAAACTACCTTTTTATGTGGCTTCCAGTGATGGGAAGAACGATCTTAATTACACACACAAGCAAGTCGTGTGTGTACCAAGCCAGATGGAAGTTATTTCGTCGTCATTCGAATTACCAGTCACGAAAGGGGTCACACAAAAACAAAAAAAAAAAAAAAAAAAAAAAATTACGTCATAGTTCGTCGACTTAGAACTCTGCTTTGGTCTTCGTAAAACACCCGAACAACTGTCGTCGGAAAAAATAAAGGAAAAAGAAATTAAGGCAAATTATCATTGCTGGTTCAACGTACCTATTACACGCAAGGTGGCGCTGCATGTTGTTCTTCTCGATGACCTTCAACAGTGAGTTTCCAATCCCGCTAACGGATTGCAGAGCTTGCTTAAACACGTGCGTCAGTGCGAATGTTTGTGGCCAATGAACTCCGATAACGGAATTAAATTTTGCTGTGTTGTGCCAAAAACTGTCATCGAAGCATCGCCTAAGCAGAGCCCTTTAATCTCGTTAGATGCTATCGCGGACGAATTCCCAAAATGAATGCAAGCTCTTGTTTGGGTGTAAATACGAGTACAAGAAAAACATCTTGACGTGCTCGGGGGAGAAGAAAAAAAGGCAGCGTCGTACGTGCCATCTAATAAGAAAATTGAATTAACACAGGATCCGCTTAATTGGTGTCGTGTTGGGATGGCGAAGGGCTTTTGATCCGAAATCTGTTTCTTTGTTGCGTTCTGGAAAATATCAAAAGTTCATAACCTGCGTTACGTCGAAGTATATTTTGGTGTCGGACTGCGTCAAAATGCAAATATGAGTGGGGTTCTGAACACTAGTAATAAACACTCGGAAAGGTAATGGTTCTAAAATTGCCGACAGGTGGCAGTGTCAATACCGCAAATGTTAACGCAGTTCAATTCCTACGAAGCACCTTCCTGTGCTTCTGTGGGTGGCGACTTATTTATTCAAAGGGCCTTAAAAATAAGGGGGTGAGGTTGCTTATTAATAAGTTTTATCGCAAAATTCAATTCACTTTGCGAATCGAATAACTTTGTTTACTAATCAAGTGCCGATGGGATAAATTATTGATTTCGTGGTATTAAAAAGGCAAATAATAATAATGGATTTTTCTGTGGATGCAGCTGTCCTATTCCATTAATAGGACACCTGAACATTTTCCGATTTAAAACAGGCGCTGCTAAAGTTTAAGATCTCTGGGGAGAACCACCTTCTTACGGAAGGTGGTTCTCTCCAGAGACGATCTCCAACTGAATCCTAATTTATTACGATAAAGCTGAAATTGGTATGCAGAGGGGAGGGGACTCATAGATTGTTGTGGCGTCTTCGGGTATCCACTTCTTCGGTCGATGGAAAGCGCATAAAATGCCGTAATTCGCTTTCTATGGAGTCGCGATGCTGCATGAAGATTTGCGGGATGTTTCGTCCCTTTCGTTAGGATTAAGATGATCACATTTCTTCCCATAAACGAATATCTTTATTCATCGATTCTTGACAAGAGAATTACTGGCTTACTTTTTATGAGGTATGATCGAAAATTTTTCAGATTGACCACCAGATGGCTCTGCTGCACTACCATCTGGAAGATCATTATTAGTATGTGACACCTCCAAAGACTTTCCGTGCGAGGGCACCGTACACAACTCGCTGTCTCTACTACTATTACCGCGTAACACCAACAGTATTTTTCGTTTGTCAATTGCGTGTGTTCTCTGGTCGATTTGCTTGTATGCGGGATGAAAATCCTGAGTTGCTGGGGAATAGAAAAAATAATCCTTGCTATCTCGACATGCGATTTGCTGTCACCTTCAAATGAAAACTCCCTTACAAAGATTCGATTCCTCTCGTGATGACGAGAATCGAACTCGAGTATTTTTCCAGTCGAAAGGCTTTTCCAGTCTTGTTGTGTATCATTCGCCGTCATTTCAGCGTTGTGCGAATTCTACCGATAACAAATTGCACAATTCAAGAAGAGTCCACATTTGCTGACTTCCGTTTTAAACTGGAAGTAAAAAAACGAACAGACTGGAGATATTTTAGTTTCTCAAGAGATCGAAAACGGCAAAATGTCTGAAGATATTTCTTCGAGATATTCATGGGATTTTGTATTGCACACCTCTGACTTATTCCTTCTGGTCTTTAGATGAGTGGGAATAGTGAGATGTGATTAAGAAACTGTACTTTTATTCCTGCAGAAGATCTATACCTGAAAAAAAAAAAAAATCAAATTATATAGTAGTCTTCGTGGGGCCGGGGGGCGGGAGGAAATAGGATCGAAATCAGTAATTTCGTAGATGCCGTTTTGTGTCATTAATTTCGCTGAAGGTTCACTGAAACCAGTCCGATTTCCTTTTTGGTTTCCCTGTCCTTATATTAAAACCATTTCTTCGTGTGTTATCTTCAAATTGCTGGAAGGCTTTTTCTTCCTTGAAAGGCAAGAATGCGAAGGGAACACAATTTCGACGAAGAAGAATTAAAACGGAGCTGGTGTTGTGGAGAATCTCAGAGCGATCAATAATCCGTGCAGTCAGTTATTTAAATAAGAGTCGCTTATGCCAGCGGGGAACTCTTTCAAATTAATCCGCATATGAAACCGATCAGAAAATTCATCGAACTTTAAGTGAAAGTCGGAAAGGTCATCGTTCGCCAGATCAGCGTGGACGAAACTGAGGATAAGTTCAACACTTGAGTTTTGTGGCTTGTGTGGATAATCCCCCCCCCCCGCAGTGCTCACAATAATGAAAATAGGACTCAAATACGCCAGCGAGAACTTAGTGAGCTTATCCTTAAGGTAAAATCGTAAAAGTTGCGATAAAAGTGTGCTTTTCTTGGTTTCCTCCGTCTTTTCAGTGCGGCCTAATTAACCAAGGTCAACCACAGCACATCTGGGGTTGTCACCAGCCGGTAATATTACGTTACAGAAACAGAGGAAATATTAAGAAAAGCCCACTTTTAAGGGAAATGAGAACCCTCAGAAGAGGATGCTCTTTCGGAGGGTTACTAGTTGTCTAAGAGCAGACGCTCTGAGAAGAATCTCCAAACGTCTTCCTTGTGAGGCAGCATTAGCTCTTAAATGATTGCAGTCCCTAGTGGGTGTGGTGTTTGCGCGAGAAACGAGTCAAAATTTATTGAAGTGATTGAATTTTTATTTACCAACAAAAAATAATCAAAAAATGGATTCGTCGCCCTAATTCGTGTGCAGTCTTGCCTTTTAACGTAGTTCTGGATTCAGTCTCGTCTTACTGTTCCCCTCATCCCCTGGACGGGAACAGGATCCACAGCCGTCTCGAGGGAACTTCAAGTTGCATCCCGTCTCCGAGGATGAGTTTGATTGACTAACTGGACAAAGTTTGGTTGTTCCACCAGTGCGACAGGGGGAGAGGGGATGTGTGTGAGTGCTATAAGGGAAGGTGGAGGTGGGGTTGGAGTTCTAAATTCCGAAAGCTCACAGAAACCTAAAAAAATATCCTTCCAGGAAAGTTGACCCTCAAGAGAGGAAATGCTCAGCCGTCGTCGCCCACACTCTCCCTCCTCCTCCTCATCCGGGATGTCTGGAGGTGCAGTGGGCATGCAATGTTCGGGTGTTTTGCGCGGCGAAGCCCCGGGCCATTTTCTTCATCCCCAGTCCGAGAGGAATGACGTGCAAATGGGGGAGTCCTCCTCGGCCGGAAAAGCTGCTTGACGTAGCTAGAAGAGGTTAGACGTCCAAGTACGGGATGAGTCAGAGCCACACGGCGTCTTTGTCGCCGTCACTGCCTTCAGGGGCCCAACGCACCTTAGTTGGGTGGCATCCGTTATTCCTGCAAAGAGACGGAAACTGGTTAAAAGGGGTGCGGAAAAACACTCAAAAATTGAATTAAAAAGGAAAATCTGTGAATGGAAAAAATTACGATTCGTGGTATTACAAGAGGTTGTTTCAAGAGTGAGGTACAGAGGATCGCAACCAGCGCTAATTACTCGTCAGTAAGGTCAAAGGTCACACGTTAGTGGAGATGATGGGATTCTCAGGGACAAGTAGGAGGATGGACGAGTTTTGAATATACGCACGTGATGATCAAAACAAAATGGCTGAACTACTTTAGAGCTGGGCAAGGTCGATCCAAGTTGTTTATGACAATACACACACTGAATATTTTCTTTCGGCTGAAGGAATACGCGTATGTAGAGCCACCCGCACAATATATACGCATCCCTTCAGTATATTCTGTAAAAATAAGCAGTTTCTGCTGAGAGGGTGTTAGCGAAACCAGCATCCGAAAACAACGTCATAACATAGTTCGACCACCACCAACTGCAGCACAGAATATTTTTTGCATGTACCTGTGCTGCAGTCACACACACACACACACGCGCGCGCGCACATACACACAAAGTGTTATTTTATTTTTATATGAATCGTGAGATGTTACAAGTCCTCTGTTATTCGGCAGTGTTCACAGTACCCCTTCATACCATCGGCTACATCGGTTCAAATTCGCCTTCCTGCATCCTTCTCGTTTACCACTTCTGTAATCCGAGCTTGGAGGAGGATTGAAAGAAGTGAATTGCCATTCACTCCTTAACATCAATTGAAACTTGCTTTTATGAAACTTATCGAACTATCATTCCCGAAAATCTTCCAAAGAGATAGAATGCGCATGCCCAGAGTGACGAATGACACAAAGCTGACTTTTAGTCGTTGTTTTTATGATTTGGATTAATAAAGAATTGTTTTTCTTAGTTATTAAGATTGTTCTGAAACATACTCGGCATAATTCTAATCAGTCGTTAAACTGTGGGATTTTTGATATCTTCGTTCCTTGACTTTCTTTAAATAAAAATACATTCTTCTTTCCTTCCTTTGCGTTACTTCCGCTTCCTGCAATGGTAGAGCTAAACCTGACCGTTATTTACCACGCAACAACTGCATTCACAGTTCGTAAAAAAAACTGCAGGTTAGCAGGTGGCACAACAGTTTTAATTCCATTCTGGAGTGGTTTTGAGACTTTAGAGTGTCTTGGAAACAGAAGAATTCAAGCTGACTTTCTTTATTGGGGTTCGTTAGCAAACAGTGGGTATTGAGAATGGAATGGCTCTCCTCTCGCTATTACAAGACCACTTCACGAGCCACTCGGGGGTGAAGACACGCTCGCACACTTCAACTACCGCAGACGAAGCAAGAAAAATAAGAACCAAATAAAGAAAACGCTGAAAGGAGTGATTTTCCAGCAGAAACCTCCGCTGCCCGTGTGTCTGCATCGATTGTAGGGTAGTGTAGCTGTTTTGCCTGCAATGAAGGGCGTAAACAGCCCTAATTAATCTCCGATTACACATGCTGAGGCTGGACATTAACTACATCTAATGCTAATAGTTCGAGGGGAGTTTATCCACACCATCCGATGCCCGATAGATGGATGCAACAACGGTGCATCTATCAATCTCACAGCGGCCAGAAACACGCCATAAACCCCCAAAGGAGAAACGAATGGAATTAATCACCTGTCAAAGAGACAAGGGGAACGTGTAAAAATGAAGTAGCGAAAAACGATCGCTCAAAACCAGCAAGCCCACGAAGCAAATGCCAATAATTCTAATGCGAGCACGTCCTACACCGAGATGGCAAAAGTTGAGAAATATCACAATGACGACCGCCGTTAGCATGTTTTACTTTGTCAGGAGAAATTCGCATAAAAATTGTCGAGTTCCTCACCTCAGCTTATCCGTAACCATGGGGAAGCGAGTTAGAACGGGCGAGCAACAACGTCTGCAGAATTTCACAGTGCGGACTTGATTAATATGGAAACGAGACCGTCTTCATTTGCGCATACTCGACACGGTTGTTTACGCATTTCCAGCTGCGAGGGGAGGCAGAATGAGATGCCGAATGCACCGTACCAACCTCCGTTCGTTTCTTGAATAAAGTTGGAGAATGAAGAAAAGTAATCACGCATCCCCCTGGGGGGATCCTGCAAAAATAACTCCGGCGATGGAGTTCTTGAAAGCCACAGAAGATGCCTTCGGAGAATGCGGGGGGGGGGGGGGGGGTCATGCAAGAAAACGAAGTTTGGATCCAAAGAGATTTCAGTCGCCTCTCCTGAACACGGGGGAGGGGAGAAGCAACTGAATTCATTTTTATTAACCACGCATGCGAAATAATCTCGAATGGACTTCACATCCAAGACCTTTTAGAACTCTCTCGTCAATTTTTTCTTCTTTCGTTCGTTTTATTATCAAAACGATAGGTCTTTCTGTGTTGTTGTTGTAGTTTTGGAATGGAGAGACAGAAGAAGAGGGTTGAGAAGTTCCTCGAAGCACTTTTTTTTATCTCCATTAAGTTTTTACTGGTTTCCAAGGCGGAAAGAACCATCACGAGGACACCATTTGTAGTTCAGCCAATCCTCGTTGGAAATGAGAACGAAAGTAGAAAGGGAATCTCAGAGAGACTGCTAGAAAGTAGAGAAATAAACTCTTTCTGGAGTGAAATTCGCATTCAAATATGTTTTACACTACAAAATAAAGTACTGTTTGTCTCTGTGTAGAGTTTTGGTTTTCTTATGAAAACCAAATCTCAGTCCATCGTTCAAATGATGATGTTTGCAGTAAGATTTTGCATTGTATAAAATAAATATCCCATTTTTAATTTGTACAACTAATCCTTTTATATTCCACATATCAAATATTCATGCATGCATTGAATGAACAAAAATAACTTAAAATAAATTAGCTATTTTAAAATATTTTTAATAAATTCTAAACATCATTCTAACACCTTTTTGAAATTAGCATAACATAAAATGATATAGCAGTCAAAATCGTAGCAAGTACCAATGGAACAAGCGCAAATCCCTCCCCCCTCTGCAAGCAGAACAGCACCTTGCATACACAGATGCTGACAAAGCCAAAGCTATAGCAAGAAACCTAGAGAAACAATGCAGTCCTTCATATGAGAAACTAAACATCAGCCACTATACAAGATCCATTGTAAAGTCAGGTTCACAGTAAATCGTCCCGATGACAATCCAAGTCCTATAATGCCCACCTCACCTACCGAAATAATCGGCATCAACCATCTCAAGATCAAGAAAGCCCCAGGTCCTGGCGGCATCACTAACCAAGTCATCAAGGCACTACCACGCAAAGCCATAGCACATCTGGCAAACATCATAAACTCCATCCTCAAATGGTAGCACTTCCCCCAGTCATGGAAAATAGCTGACATCATCCCAATTCACAAACCAGGCAAAGACCCACACCTACCTGTAAAATTACCGTCCAATCAGCCTACTATCCAATTTAGGGAAAATAGCTGAGAAAATCATCGTCATCAGACTCCAAGATCATGTAAACCAACTAAATATCATTCCAGAAGAACAATTTGGCTTCCATCAAAATCACAGCACCACCCATCAAATCCATAGACTGGTAGAATACATCACTACAGGATTTAATTGGAATCAACACACTGGAGCTGTCTTCCTAGACATCTCAAAGGCCTTCGATAAGATCTGGCACCAAGGCCTCCTCTACAAACTTATCATCGCTAACCTTCCACTAAACATGATACACCTGATCAAATCATACCTCTCCAACAGGAGGATGCAAGTCAAAATCAATGAAACAGTCTCAACCCAACGGAAAATCCTCGCTGGAATTCCTCAAGGATCACTGCTAGCCCCGATCCTGTTCAACATCTATATGGCAGACATCCCTCAAAATCCTCTCACATCCACCATCGCCCTTTATGCTGATGACACGACTATTCTAGCCAGATCTCGTCAACCACTTCTCGTCACCAAAAAACTACAAGACACCATCCTGAATCTAGAAAAATGGTTTAAAGACTGGCGACTACAATTAAACCCCCAGAAAAGCACAACGATACTCTTCACAAGAAGACGAGCATCCCCGAAAGGAGACATCACCCTGTTCAACTCTAAAATTCCCTGGAAAACTGAAGCAAAATACCTCGGAATACTTCTCGATAAGCGATTATCCTTCAACAGCCACATCAAGAGCACATGCACCAAAGCTTCAAAAGTTATCGCCCAGCTATATCCCGCTACAAAGACTACAGAACAAATGCCTGCGAATGATTCTGGACGCCCCGTGGTTCATCAGGAACGCCCAGATCCACCGAGACATAAATATCCCCTACATCTCTCCACTACTACGCTCCCTAGCAGAAAAATTCTTTATGAAGACATCTACGCATCCAAACCAACTAATACAGCAAGCCGGAAACTATGACGGTAATGACCACTGGAAACATAAAAGACCGAAAGCCATTCTAACACCCAACGACGATTAACCACCTCTGCCCACTCAGGGCGAGCTAAAATAGCTCACGAATCTCTCCCATCACTGCTCCCGAAACAGACAACAGGGAATAAAAGCGTCAAGCGTCACCCTCTGCGCCATATTTGTTCTGCGTCCTGCGTCCTGCGTCCTCCTGCGTCCAGCAAGTACCAAATTTTGAAATAATATAGTCAAGGAGCTTCTGGAATTTCCAATTGAAATACAAAGTATTCTTCCCATGACCAGTTACATTGTACATCAGTCGAACACGCACAAGAAGATAGCTGAACTTCCTGACTGGTTGGGCTTTGTTTGCATTGCAGTCGATACAGCCAAAAGGCTGTGCAGCCAGTGTGCTCTGTGAGCTAACTGAAGATGTTCTCCGCTCTGAGAATACATTTCGACGCCACTTCATAAGACAGACTAACTCACGTTCGATTGAATATTCATTGTAAAGATTCCTCATGTTCTAGACGGGAATCGAACCCACGTCTTTTGAAATATCGCGACACTCTCTCCAACTTTCCCGCATGTTAGGTCCCTCTTACTTGAGCCTGCACGATGCGATGTCTCAATGACATGAACATTCCTTCTTCCCTGGAGCTCGGATGGATTCGGAAAAATAATTGTGCCATTTTAAAATTTATTTTGATATAAATGAGCAACACGTCGGCAGCAAGGAACCGATGCGGGTCTAGGGTGGAATCATGTGATGTTAAAACATTTAAATTTCGCTGTGAAACTCTCCAATTTTTTGGCAAAACGAGAACAAAAAATTTGGTGCTCGCGATTTTGCGATAGGAAGACCCAAAGAGGAGTTTAAGAAGAAAGTGCCAGAGAGGAAATGGAAGAATATTACAGCATTTGTAAGGAGAACCACTTAAAAAGGAGTTGCTTAACAAACGAGGTGAATCGAAGAAAATATTTAAGAGGAATTGGAAAAAGGAAAACCGAAGATGGAAGGTATTATTTCTGGGAAATTCCCATGTTACTCCTCTGAGATAAACTATTATTTTAATGGCTAATATAGCCTACTCTCGTTTAGAGTGCCCCTTTTTTATAATGTCATTGGCGTTTTACTCAAAATCTTAGGGCATTACATGGTGGGTTATAAGATTAATATATGAAGAATAATATAGGAGGAATTTGGACTTACCTTTTTTGGATAAGAAGACAGCCAACAACATCCAAAAAGGTATGTCTGTTTATCCTCCTATATTATTCTTCATATCATCTAATGCCCGAAGACGATAGCTTAATTGGTAGAGGGGGGGAGGGCTAAAGAGGAAATATTCAATTAAAACATTTCCTTGTTCAATTCGTTTAACACTTTCATTGCCAAGCTGAAAATTGGAATTTCGTGTGGTGGCCAAATTTTTTTTATTTTTTTATTTAGTTAACGAGGTCCACGTGAAAACGCGTGATCGGCCGTTTGGTGAGAACTCGCACCGCGCGATATCGCCTGATTGTCAATGAACGTGTTAAACAGGTTGACAACTTCACTTGTCTCAATTTCCTTTTAACCGTCGACTCTTTTAAGAAATTTTCCATTTCTCCTTAAGGAGAGTCACTTTGTTACGATACCCCACTTTCAGCCTTTGATTCACTTAAAACGTGTGCAATACTTAAAGCATTACGAAACCAACAAGTGGAGGAACCCTACATCAGAACCATCAAATCAGCATACACCAATGCCACAGCACCAATTCATTTCAATGGAAACATCTCTGCTGTGGGAATACAGAGAGGTATAAGACAGCGTGACACAATATCTCCAAAATTATTCACAGCGTGCCTAGAAGAAATATTCAAACTTCTTGATTGGGAAGGGAAAGGTCTGAAGATAAATGGAAGATATTTAAGCCATTTACGCTTTGCAGATGACATAGTTATCTTTACTTCAACTGCGCGTGAATTACAGATTCGTATCCATGGACTCCAAGTTGCTAGCAAAACAGCTGGCCTATAAAGAAGACCCAAGTTATGTTCAATAGCTATGTCCAACCAGAAATACTAAAAATCAATAATGAGGAAATTCAGCAAGTAGATCATTACATATACTTAGGACAACAGATATCAATGGAACAAAATAGCATGGATGAAATTAAAAGGCATGCGATGTTTGGGTGGAAAGCATTTGGAAAATTACATTCAATATTCAAAAGCCAACTACCATTATGCCTGAAGAGAAAGGTTTTTAACCAGTGTATTTTTCCTATACTGACATATGGCTGTGAAACATGGCCACTGAATGCAAAGGAAGTTCAAAAATTAAGAACAACACAATTTAGTATGGAAAGAAGTATGCTTGGTATCACAAGAGTGGATCACAAAAGGAATACGTGAATAAGAAACCAAACCAAAGTCTCTGACATCATAGGAAGAGTGAAACATCTGAAGTGGCAATGGGCTGGGCATATTGCCCGAAGACAAGATCAGCGATAGACAAAAGAGGTACTGGATTGGATTCCACGAGAGGATAAACGACCACGACACTGATCTAAATCACGGTGGATGGATGATAAGAATCAGATTTGAAGGAGTGACATGGAAAAGGAGAGCCATGGACAGAGAGTGCAAGAGTAATCTTGGAAAGACCTTCATCCAGCAGTGTTGAAAAGCAGCCTTAAAATGCTTTAAAGAGAGTTGAGTGGAATTTAAAGAGAATTGGTTGTACGATATGTCTTCGAAATATTGTACGACCGGAGGAGTTTCGGGAGAAAGTTCACTGGAATTGAAAGAAGAAGCTGTTCTGATGTCCTCTTTTAAATAATTCAAGATTTACGATTAAAGGAATATCTTGAAATCGAGAATTTGCCCTTAGAGAGTTAAGTGTGTGTGTGTGGGTGGGTGGGTGTGTATCAGAGGATGTGAAATTTGCATGTAAGGAGGGGATGCTTTTAAGGACGAAACTTGAATTTAGGGACTAATTAAGCAGGAACTTGGTATTGGAAGAAGGCAGTGCGCGCTGTGAGGACCACGCACAAGAATTGAATGCCCACAAAATAGTAATCAACTACTTTCGATTTTCTAACTACTTCCCTTCCTCCTCTTATGTGGAAAGTTTCATCTTTCAACGCCGTTTGGACTCCCTTCGCAGTGACGGTTGGAAGATGAAACTGCTAAAGCCGGGAGATCTTGAAGGAGGGAATTCATTTGAACATTTGGGAGGAGGAGGAGGAGGGGAATTTCGCCACTGTAAAGGAGAAATGAATTCTATCTCGCCGAAAATATACCTTCCCTCTTTTTCTCTCTCTCTCTCAGTCTTTCTCTCGAGGGAAAAAATCCCACCCACACACGCACAGACGGACACAAAGTGTCTTAAGGAAGTCCTACTCACAAGGCACCCTCGAGTGCTCCTGGAGTACCTGCAGCTAGTTGCCTGGCCCTTCCGGACATCAGCAGCGGTTGGCTCTCGCGCAGGAAGTTCTCCTGGAGGGGAATCACGCTGGCACCCAGTGCGAGGCCCGGAGGAATGTTGTTGAGCGCGTGCATGGGGAGCGGCGGAGGAGGAATGAACTCTGGCGGTGGCATGCAGTGGCCTACGGGAGAAGGCGGCGGTGCCCTTATCGACGTCCCTTTCTTCTGCAGCAGAGACGGGATCGCTTCTCCTTCCATCGGTTCACGAACCTGAGGTGAAAGTAAACAAAGCAATTAGTTGACCTCTCCCCGTGGGGCGCAGTTTTCGTACACACCTAATTGGACCGGCGGACGTGATCACCTCGATAAACACTCGGATAACATTGCTCGGAAACAATATCAAGAACGGCTTTGTTTTATGCATTAGACCGTCGGTTCCCAACCGGTGGTACGCGTACCCCCGAGGGCACGTGCTGGGCCGTTCAGGGGTACACGGAAAATGATCAGTAATGGCGGAAAAACCTCATTTTCACTATTTTACATTCAGATAGGCACTGAACAAAAGAGTCAGTATTTAAGAACAGCTATTTTAAAAACAAAGGGCACAATTTATAGAAATGGGTTTAAAAGGGGTACACAAGTGGGAAAAGGTTGGGAACCACGGCATCACACGATCAATAAATCGACGTCTGCTGTCGAAAATCCGTGTTTGATTTCAGAAACGAATTTTTCTAGTGGTAAAGTTTTCTGACAGTCAAAGCTGTCTGTTAAACAAAATTAGTATTCAAATTAGCGCCATTTTAGTGTTAGATTGATCACAGTTATTGCATAAATTTTAGGAGAGTTTAGCGTAATTGTGATAACGTTTCAAAGGAACACCAAAACTCGTTACTTAAAACTAATTTTAATATTTTCTCCACCTTTGCAACGAGTTGCCCGAGTTTGTATTACGTTCTAGGACTACTTGCATTAGCTCACGCTAGTATTCGCCGATACTTTTATAGTTTTTTATACTATATTCGGCATGGAACTCTCTGATTCCAATCTTTGAGTTTCTTATTCGGTTTTTAAACAATGTGGGATCTAATATCCCCTTAATTTAATTAATTTTAATTAATAAGAAGTAATTATAAGATATAAAACAGCAGCAATACTATAAAGTACATGTAAACACACTAATATCTCATTTCAAGAAAAAAGAAGAATGAAAGAAGGAAAAAAGAGGGAGGGGGAAAGAGAGGGGAGGGAGGGAGAGAGAGAGAGAGTTAGGGGAAGGAAATCTTATATAAAAAGAAGGATGCTGAACCCTTGTTTAGAAAGGCTGGCGATTGGTCAGATAACAGTTCTCTGAGGGAGTGCTGGAGCAGACTTTGTGCAAGACGGCACATTGGGATGCGACGGGAGGTCCTTAAGCGTCGCTAAACATCGATGGCCCTCTGAAGCATTTGCTGGCCAGCTCGGAGTTCATTGATCTCATCAAACTTAAGATCGATTCCGTACAGAGCTGAAGCAGCTAGAGTTAAACAACGATTGAGCACGTGGCCCTTCTTCGATCCTATCAGTAATACAGTCTTCTGTCTCTTCCACGATGACGTTATCAAGAAAAACCTTCAATCTCTTTCTCAGAAAAGCTTCTTGATGCGAGGAAATCAAGAAAAAATTATCAGCAGGCATTTGCTGACAGTGGATTACGTACATCATTTAAACTGAAGAAATTAATATAATGGAAGGGGAAAAATATTTTATTCTTTGTATATTTGCAAAAGAAAAACAAGACTCCTTCTTGTAACTAATTATACGAATGTTTAATAAGAAGGCCTCTTCTTAGAAGCGAGCGAAATACATCATTCTAATGACGTCCAATTGGACATTCTACTCTAAAAACACTCAACAGATGTCAGCACCACCTACCTTATAGTTCCTCTTCTGAAGCATCGCTTCCATCTTGGTCTTGTCCCTTTGGTAATAGACGCCAGCGAATATGAGGATGTTGAGGATGAGGAGAGAACAGCCGACAGCGATGGTCACGCTCAGGGCGGTCGAATAAGTGCTCCTTTGCATAAACACGGCCATCGAGTCCGTCAGGTTTCTTCCCTCGGCCAATCCTGACTCCGTGTGGTGCTGTACGGAAGAGACGGTGGTGACATCTGGTGTCGTTAGCACCACCGACGGTGACAAGTTCAGTCTCACTATCGACGAGACCGTAGGAATAGGACTGCTGATGACAGCTTTCGTGGGGATCACCGATGACGAGGTAGGCGACGACAACGGCACCTGTCGGACAATACCGTCATAGGTATCGGGATTCTCGTGGTCTTCCAGTAGATGGTGCTGCGGTGCGATGCTGGACGAACCCGCCCTGTGCAGCTTTGGGATGAGCTTCAGCCAGAAAGAGAGCCGGTGGGCGTGGTAGTGATCCCGAACCTTGGGTTTCGTACCTGCAACACACACAGCGGCATTCAGAATCGAGAAATGGACTCAGAGGAGAAAAAAAAAGCTTAAAGGGGTTGGAATACTCACCGATGAGGAGATATTTCTGCTGGATGTCTTCGTACGGAGGCCAAAAGGACTTTTCGAATTTTCCTCTTCCCTTTTCTCCCACTTCGTCAAACGGCGATATATTGGGGTCTCTGGAATAGATGAGAAAAGCCAAGATGAAGATCTTTCTTCAGGGATAATGATCACACAAATAATAATTAGGAGAATTATAAATGCGCTTGACGGATTTCTTGCTCGTGTTCTTGGATAAAGTGGTTCAGGTCCACACGTAGCCACGACAAAGAATTAAAAGACACGTACTGAACCAATAGTTTCCTCGCGCAAGTAAACTATAAAAATAAAATAAAAAAACGTGTCTTTCTCTCTTACTTCGTGATTTATTTATTCATTTCATGGAATTTGCATAATTTCATTCTCCAAAAGAAGTAATGGAACTATTTTAGCCCTAATTTTTTTTTTTTTTTTTTTTTTGTAAATTGGCAGGCAATCGGCTCCTCCCAATTTGCAAATTTACGAGTGACGATAATATGATGCCGACCGTTGTCGCCATCACTTGTTCCTAATCCCAAGTGGTATCATTATCCGTTGTAGTGCGAGTTCTCGGGATATAGCAGTCTATTATTTCTAAGAGGCTGAAAAGCAAAATGTAAGGAAGATAAATCTACTTGTCTGCGCTAAACATCAACTAACCGTTAGATGTGCTGAAAAACCCAAAAGTTCCTTTAGCTGACGATCATGTGATTGTCTCTTTTTTTAGCTATCTAGTTTCTTTGACGTTATCAGGAGTTAAAAATCCTTGCAGTTAAAAATGCATATGTTTAGAATCAATTCAACTTAAAAAGTATGTTTTCATACCGTATTTACTCGAATATAACTCACCCCCGCCTATATCTCGCACCCCTAATTTTACTTTACGAAAAAAAGAAAATTAAAAACTTTAAAACTAAGAAATAGTGAGTGAATGTTGTTATGGCAGTTTCCGATATTTTGGGATTCATTTCAACTCAACAGTCGTCGGCTTGCCTTTGTTGTTGGGTTGCGCGATCTTTTTTTAATCCAATCGTATGCATGGAGACGGAAGCAACCAGTATCAATGTAAATAACGTTGATAATTAAAATTAAAATGCATCAATTTTATAAATAATGTGGGCAATTATAAATTATAATGAATACTAATTATAGTTTTCTCCTGAAAAACTTTAGTTTCCGAAAATCCCTTCATTAACTCGCACTGCGATTTTTTAGCTTCACTTTTGGGGAAAATAGTGCGAGTTATGTTCAGATAAATACGGTATTTAGAAAACAAAAATTAAAAATTGCTTATATTTTTTATTAAAATTGAAATAATTATTTTCTTAGCCATCCTGTGCATGTGTAATGTATATAATCTGCCAACACGTTTTATTCTCCAAAAGGAGTAAGCCAGTTTAACCGTAACTAATTTTTGAAGACTACTGAGCAGCTTTCTCCACTGTAAATGCCAGAATAGCTGGCTCATGACTATCAGTGATTTTAATTGAAATCTGGGGAGGAGAGTATGACAGACAATTGCTGCCATCTCGTGGTCCCTAACATTATATATTACTGTCTGAAATGGTGTGAGTTCAACGGTTTCTTGAGCTTACAGTATGAAAAACCCGAGCTTCTGGGAGAAAAAGACCCCTAACAGAAGAATTGTTTTTTCTTTCTTTCTTTTTTTTTTTTGTTTACTCCCCTTCCGAAACTTATTTAAACAGAAACAAATCTTCACTAAATTTAAAATGTGTTTTAAAAATTTTCTATTAATCTTTAGTTACATCTCGAGCATTTCTTGTGCACTGTACTGATTTCGTGTGCTGCATTTACTGCAATGCATTTTATGTTATAATGGAACACTTCGTACATCCTCCCCCCCTTCCCCCAATACAAAAAAACTTCTGCAACTCATTTTAGGAATTCTCGTCTTCAATGCTGAAGCCGAAACTACGGCTTCATTTGTTGCTGTTTAGCCTGTCCGATCGTATGTTTCACAGAATAGGAGATGGACGAATTTTCATAAAATTTAGTATTTAGGATCTTTATTACAATACATCGATATTTTTGTTTAACGTTCACTCCATAAAAAGAAAATTAGACCAAAGAAAGTCAACTCATAATTATCGAGTACTTCATTGATCTGTACCGCTAACCCCAGAAGTTTAAAACCAGACTAGCTGATTGCGTGCTAAACCGGTGGCTGCGAGACGAACTTTCTATTGCATTTGCTGGCAGTGCGTGTTTCTAGGCGTTTAGGCTTGCAAATGGAAAAGCGAGAAAAAAATGGACCTTTGGTTTTGTAATTCCTTACTTTAATCACGTTTGATTACGTCATCAAATTTAGTATATGAGCAATATTTATTATATAAACAACGCCAGTTACTTACTTCAAAAGAAATTAATCCGGCTATTAGTCGTATGCAAAAAATGTGGCAAATGCGGATAGTTGACGGGAGCGCGTGGGGAAGCCAAGAAATCATTTAAAAATATGAGATGAGTAGTAAAGCCAGGGAAGGCTCCTTTCTAGTCTTAAGTATCACAAGTTGGAATTGCAGACTTCAGAAATCCTCAGTTGCGTTAGGGAGAAAACCTTTCTCAGCGAGTACGTCAATGTCGCATTTCTTTTAGAAAGAAGCACTTTTTTTTTTTTTTAAATCCCAGATGGATGCGATTTTAGATACGGCAAACAGAATCTTTACAGAAGCCATCCAGCAGTTTTCTTTCTTTTTCTTTGTGTAGTTCCAAGTTGTATTGCCGAAATCGATACGGTTGTGGCGATACCTTAATGCGGGGATCAAAAGAAGACAGGGGAGCTGCAGTTCTTTGGCTTTACGGCAAGAGTGTCAACTAAATTAGAATTCCAATCTTTCACAGATATATTAAACAGTTCTCGAAGTGTGTGTGTGTGTGTGTGTGTGTGTGTGTGTGTGTGTGTGTGTGTGTGTGTGTGTGTGTGTGTGTGTGTGTGTGTGTGTGTGTGTGTGTGTGTGTGTGTGTGTGTGTGTGTGTGTGCGTGCGAACAGAAGTCATCATAAGCCAATACTCCAGCGATCTTGGGAATTCATGTTACCATAGTTACGTAGCTATCTGTGTGTCTCCTTTCATGACACTGTCAACATACGCAAGAGGGCGCAGAAATCTTTGTAACGTCTTCCAAATAGTCTCGGTCAGAGGCAAATCCTCTCCAGGAATGTATTTCCGTATTTCCTCTTCTTCTTTGGTTTTTTGATAAAATAATGTTTGCCAAGTAAAAATAACCAAAGGCAAATGACGATCCGCTTCTAACTACACTTAGTGTCGCTCTCTCAAAGTCTTTTTATTTGGCTAATATGCAGTTTCTAAATACAAAAACTTGTTGAGTGGTCGCAGTCGAACAGAAAACAACGTGTTAAAAGGGAATTCGCCTTTCATGTATTCTGTCAGCATAAAGATCGCCAATATTGGCAGATTTGTCAAAGGCACTTTTGCGGTCCCATATAATGTCAGTAGCTATATAATACAGTTTCCGATTCGTGTAAAATTTTAGCCTTCTCGTGGTACATTCTGTTATTAGGTATCCAGTTGGATAAAAAGAAATACGCTAAGAGTTTGGGACTGAGCCCGCCAAATTACATTCAGTATTGGCTTAAGCCAAAAGAGAAAATTATTATGGTACAACAAGACGAAATGTTTTGCCAGCTTGGGTATCAGTCTGGTAAACAAGGTCCCAACAGCTTTTGACAGGATGAACGGGGGAAAGTCGCTACTGGAATGAACTCTAACTCAAGATCGTACAATTCAAGTAGACACGCACACACGCACACACCACTTACGTCAGATGTATCAACGGAAGAGAAGGAAAACTGGCAGAAGTATTACAGAAGTACAAATCGACATAATTAGCGTGACTGAAACACACACAAAAATAAAAATCAGATGAGATTCTTCTGAAAAAATATCAAAATTGGGAAATTGAACAATTTGTATTTGCGGTCCCATAGAAGATTCGGCTAATGAAGAAGGGGGTAATTTTTTGAATTTATAGAAAAGACATCTGGAGAAAAAATTTGGAGAAAAGAGCAAAGCTAATAATAATGGCAAATACCTGTTGGATTTCTGCTCAGGACATGGACTGGTTATTACTAACACCATGTTCCAACATAAAAATGTGCACAAATTCACATGGAGAGAAGAGGCAAGGAATAAGAAAAGTCCCATTGACTATTTTATTGTTGATAGTGATGTCTTCACTCTGTCAGAACTGAAGAGTATCGAGGGGATTTACAAGAGGAAGTGATCGTCATCATTTACTTCTAAATTCCTTACTTGTCATTCTGTTCTCACACTGTGGTAATTCGTGGCTCAACTTGTTAATTTCATTAATTTGAGTGGTTCAGTTCTAATTCATTTTACTGACTTTCCAGAAATCCACTTACCCAACCTTCGCGAAGTTGCTCCAGTAGGTGATCATCGCCTCCGACAAGCCTATCTCCGATCGACTGAAGTTTCGGGTGAAGTGGGCCAAACCTCCAACCAAAGGAGCACCAAAAATATAAGGCAGATCTTCTCCGTGAATACACCCCACGCGTTGGGAATAGTCCCCGACGTCGGTCTGGTAGTTGAACACGTAGAAGTAAGTTTTGTAATGCACTGACGAGTGGAAACTCCCTGTTCGGACAGCGGGCGCCACCACCAGAGCGTCGCTGAGAGCGTCCGTGGTGCTATCCAGGATGTTCACAGGGTGCTGAACGGGACGGGTCCAGTCCGTGTACTCGTTCACCACCGTCAGGAAGATCTCCTGCAGGTGGTAAGTGAACAGGTTACGCACCAGTGTCCGAAGCAGTCGGTCCCGGCGTTCGGCTTCGATGCCGTAGCGTTCCTCGTTGGCACTGTACTGGAAGTAAGATTCTGTCCGCGTGACGCCGAAGAGGAGGTCGTGGTGCCCGTGGAATTCGGAGTACCTTCCTAAGATGACCGCCGGTTCTTCGGGGATCACGATGCCATCGACGGTAGGGCCGAACGAAGTGTGATGCTCCGGAACCATCAGCTGAACTCGCATGATGTCCGTGATGGGACGCTGACGCATGCACTGCACCAGGGCGGCGTTCTCTTGGATCGGACATCCCAGCACCCTCGCTAAATGACGCGTGTAGGTCATGGCCTCTCTGGCGACGGCCCACGGGCTCAGGGCGGATCCACTCTGCATGATGGCTCGCTGGAAAAGTCCTAAAAGAAAGAAAGAAAAGAAAAGAGCGATCAGCGAAGATTCTCAATTGGAGCTTCGGCTTTAAATGAACTAAATTAATTCGAATGAGATTTACCCTTTGCCATCGGAGACATCATCAGCAGATTAACGCAGGCAGCTCCGTGGCCGTACCCGAACAGAGTGATGTTCCTTGGGTCTCCCCAGAACTGGGCGATGTTCTCCTGCACCCAGTGCAGCGAAGCGATCTGATCCAGAAGGCCGTAATTTCCTCGTGCGGACCCCTCGATGGCTGGAAGGAAACCTGAAAAGATCAGTCGGGGGATCATCAAAGAAAGGCAACGAACACAAACACAATCAAAGAGTATTTTTCAGGGATGAAAGAAGAATCGATTTAGATTTCTTATAATCCCATTTATTACCTTTTTCGCTGCTGTCGAGTCGGCGTGAATGAATTCTCGGGAAGAGAATCAAGTTTGTAAATGAACTGCCCTCCAGAAAGTAAATTCTATTAAAGTGGAAGTGAAAACCGCGCTCGCTCATTAGGGATGGATCCCACGCGACCGCCGTGGCAATTGGAGATGTGATTAACCACCTCTAGACACGCTAGCGGAGTGTGTGCTCGCCCAATTTCGACATTCAACCAAGGAAACCCTCCTCATTGGTTCGGTTTTAAAGCGCCAATTAATCAATTGCAGAAAGTGCTCCAAGCGAGAACGATTATCATCCGGAAAATCACTGCAAAGCCGTTAATCTGATGCGTCCATCCCAGATGGGAGGGCAAAGGTAATCCTTTTATAAAAGCAGTTGCTATGGCAACAAGCGTTCCATTGAGCAGATCGAACCTTGCACGGCGCAGGGACATCTGAACTATTTAATGCCCCTTCTTTTATACATCTTATGTTTGTCTCGGTTGATTTTATTGACATCGAGTGAATTCTTCGGATGGCGCAGACGGCATTCGATCGCAATGCATCATGGGAATGTCGTCTTACTTAGCAATGGCAAACAGAGACACTCCTCCCATCCAACAGAGCTCTCGTAATATGATTTCCTGTTTCGTTATGCCCTCCCTGCCCTGCCCCTGTTCTTTCTTTTACATCCGGGAACCGAGGTGAATCCGAAATACCTCTTGAAGGGACGCGTAGGCAGGCTGTAATTTAATTATCGATTCTGTTTCCGATAAAAGCAACAAGCACCAAATTCCAGAGCACCAAAGTGACTCGCCTGGGAAGATACTTCTGTACACACACGAGAAGGGAGGGTTCCAATCGAAGAGGAGACAAAAAAAAAGAGGAAAAACAAAGGTTGATTTGTTGTGCAAGCAGCTCGCGTGTGGGGGGGGGAGGGGGGGGGTATGGTAGATGCTTATCGGATACAAGGGAGGGAACTTATATTTCACTTGGGGGAAAATACAATATCTGAACAGAGCACACCGAAGAACGACGACTGAAATAGCAAAGAAAATCGTTTTGGGGCTTTTAAGGGGACCCTTTCTAGATATTCATTATTTTCTCCGTATTTTTAGCCTTCTAAAATTCAGTTGGAGTATTTAAAATTGTATTTATTGCTTTCTATTGGCGAATCAGAAAACCAAGTTCGACTTTTTGACTTAATATTACTTTGGTTTTTCACTTATTTATTTATTACGTTTTGATCATTAACCGATATCATTTTTTTTCTTTCTTTTCTTTCTGTTTAAAACCGTGGCAAATAAAACGGAAAGACTCACCTAGAACACCCAACCTGTAATTCATCGTGACGACGACCACTTTCCCGTAGCTAGCGAGGACACTCCCGTCATAGGGATTCCCAGAATTCCACTCGTAGGACTCGCCATGGATGAACACCATCACGGGTAGGCCAGCAGAGTCCCTTCCAGCTGAAAGAACGAAGGGGGAAAGCTTCAGAGAAAATTTCAATTCGCCCTTCCTACAAGACCTCTCGCCCAGAGAATAGAAAAAAAAGTTAAAAGGATATTGGGGGGTTGGGAACAAAATTTGAGGGGGAAATTGTAAACATTTAATTGTACACATATTGATAAAGTCAAAATATCCTATTCGTTTAACTGAGGAACCACTCAAAATATTAAGAGGAAAGAACTCCGTGTGGTCTCGCTTTTCCATTGGACGAAAACAACTTCACTGTTAAATTTAGCAACTGCTGTCAAAAGTGTGCTTCCCTTCCAAAAAAAAAAAAAAAATTGTGCACGTAGCTGGCACAGACACATCGATGCCCTATCAGATTGTTCACAGACTGCATACCAAACTTGATGATGTCATTGTGCTCACCAAACCTCGTTAACAGAAGACATTAAGACGCTTGAAACTTGGTCTGTACAACACTCGCGTCTGCAGACATGACAGAAATATGTTGAACAAGTCTCTACTTTAGGGGTGGCGGTGATGGTGTACTAATTGCACTTATCAAGAGTCACAGCAGTGACTCCGAAGACAAGTCCTGCACTAACTATTCTTAACACAGGAAAACGTTCGAGCGGTTAGAACTCCGATTCTAATTTGAACGTAGTTGGTTCGCCGCAGAACACGCTTGCCAAGTCTGAAGGATGAAGTCCAACTGGCAATAATATTTTCGTTGCAAACTATTGAAGTCGAAGGATTAGTTTAATCCTGTAGTTTTATAGCTTTATTTAAGTTACCCATCAACGAAAAGAAACGTGCATATTTCTGTCATGTCTGCAGACGTCACAGAAATATGCACGTTTCTTTTCGTTGATGGGTAACTTAAATATGTTACCTTCTGAAATTCGTTCAGAAGGTAACACATCCTTCCAAGGCTTGTTAATCGTAGACCATCCATTCTTGGAGCCAAATTAACTGCAGGATGACGCAAACAGCCAAATATTATTTTGCAGGTATTATTTAGGGCGTAATTCATCATTAAAGATGTGTCGAAGAAATTTCATTCTTTATGCGTAATTATTATGAGTAACTTACCTGTAAGACGACGATGGTGCCAACATTAAGAGGGTCATGTACGCACAATAACATAAGCCTTTTATTTCACTTCTTTTGGAAGGATGTGGCTATCTTGGCACACTTGTAGTCGCAAACATATTTCCTGCAAATGGAATTATGTGTTGTTGGTTACTGATGGTGCGAGCGAGGGCTCTAATTCTGAACTAGTCTTCGGATGCCTGAAGAACTTAGCTCTGCACCAACACGAGGTACTTATTCACATTCCCTAGGCCGTGTTTCCACTTTTGTTTTTATCCTAGAACAGTTTTCCGATATTTTAGGGTCTAATTCAGATCGTACCTGGGAATCCGTGGTGCACATCTAGGCGTATCCAGAACACCACCCCTATATCGATCCAATATAGCAATATTGACCTGACAAGAACGTTGAGAGAGTTGTTCTCGACAAGCGAATGCATCACGCCTGTGAAATATTTTTCCTGGAGAGTTTGTCTCTTTTGAGGGACGAACAACTCGAGTGTCCGGGAGAGAAACAAAATCTCTCCCACCCCGATGCTCTTGTCTGACTTTATTGTGTTCTAGGGAGAAGTTTCTGGAATGAAAAATCAGACTTATCCGGGAGGAAAGACTCATCCATTCCAGATGACACAAGCTATCTGACCTTTGGTCGAAGGGCCTTCGATGAATTCTACCTACAGTTTCAGTCTTCTACTTAACTAACTGCGAAGCTACTTGTAGAGCTCTTTGAACTGCGTTAAATGAAATACATTTGAGTCTCTCTTCCAGAAGAGTGCGCGTGCGTGCGTGCTTTTCATGTTATATTACATAGTTGCAACTACGATGAAGGGCGTTAACGCATTCCTTTCCGATCATCCTTAGCGAGTCACATTCAGTTTACTGTGAAACATTTCATTGAAATAACCGAGTTAAAATGATCTTCAACTGAATCCTTAATCAGGGGAAAAAAGTGAAAGCAACGTCGGAGATAAATTAGTTGTGTACAAAGCAATAAACAAACGTAGCTGGAACGAAAAAGACAACCTCACAAATCCACTCACAAAATAGAATCGCAGGCTTTGTGGTTATTTTTACAGAGGTTGAATTCCAAGTCTTCTACAACGCCCTCTATACTTATTTTCGCGAACGTCGTATATTTCTGGTGCTAAAGTGATTGCCTTTTGTGTTTCTTTCGAAATTTCAAGTTTCGCTTCGTAGGCGCGTGTGTTTTCTCTTTGCTCGTGTTCAAGGTATGAAGTCAATGATGGAAGGCTCTCTGTGGGCACCGACACGCTTAGGAAGTGGAGTTTACGTTTCTCGACACGAAGATGTGGACAGACAGACATGACAATCTCTAAGCCTTCTTTCCTCGTGGAAAGTAAGAAGAATTAATTTTTCTCTCGCTTGATAAACTCACAATGAAAGCCGCAAAGCTTTCCAATTCACTCCTCCTACAAGCGGTAATTGCAAAAGCCCCGATTGCAGCTCGCATCTGAACGCAGATCGAGAGTAAATCAGCGCAATTAAGGAGATCGGATTGCGCATCGAAGGAAGTTCGTAGTTAAGCAATCGATATTTCTTATTCTTAGATTTCTCTCGTGCATTAAAAAGCAAACATCTTAGAAAACAAGAACGCAGGAAACGAGCACACAATCTGATGAAATAAAGAGCAATAAAATCTTCCGAAGGATCGATCCGCGGAGGGCGCTCATGCATAACAACAACATAACATTGCCTAGCAACCGTTACTCGTATCATTTGCAGCTTCACTAACAGGACGATTGAACTCTTCAGAAACAAAACGCAACAAAGAAGCGAGCAGCCAAATTAACTATCGATCCCCCGCTGCCTCCTTCCGCAAAAAAAAAACGGAGACAAACCTCGATAGTAAATAATTACATCGCAGTGCGCAAACTGAAATCGAATATGCACAGTTCCTTCCGATTGCTATTGATAAAATTCCATTTCCGCGCACAACCCAAGAACTGCCCTTCAGGGAAAGAAAAATAAAGAAAAAAAAACCCTCAACATTGCTTAGTAGGAAGTAGTTTCAACAACATTCGGCTCGTGATATGCACTCGCAGGAATCGGATATAAGTAAGATGTCACGTGGTATTAATCCAGGCCTTACACTTAAATTGAGAGACTGGACCCAAAATCAAAACTATAAAGTGTTCAGTCAGCGAACATCTTCTCCAAGTGTTCAACATTTGGACCACAAAATAGCTCAAAAAGTGGGACTATTTTGAACAGCACATTCGCTCTCTTTTTCTCTGTCTGTCCTTGTCTCTCTATCGCTTGGAACAGACTCCTTACACTCTTCCCATTTCTGGGATCCTAATTATCCGACCTCTTCTAAAAGTGCAAATATCTAACATCTCTCTTTCTATCTTGCAGACGGTGGTTAAATTCTAAACGAATAAACTCCGAAGCCCTCTTCAGAAACTACACACAAACTAGCATCACAAACTCGTTTTGTATTATCAGTCTCATCCGAGCTATTTCGTTTAAAGAAGGTACCAACTACTCATCCATAGTCGAAATAGCTGGCCTACATAAACCTATTAAACGATTTTCTTTGTGCTTCTCACAATCACGAGCTCTGATAAACAACTACTAATCTGCTGTTGGTTACTGACTGTTGCTGACAGTGTTTTCAACCCGAAAAGACGAAATATCGCTACGAGTCTGTCAAAATTCCGCTGCAATAATGTTTTCTTGTCAATCGCTGCAAGATAACGCATTACAGGAAGTTCCAAACCTCCCCGTCCCTTTCATCATGCGTTCATAATCAGGCGACTTTTGATATTGGCTTTATATACAAGTTCAAAACTGTAAGCAGTTGTTGAATAATAACACAATCATGTAGGCATAATTACCGTAAAGGGAGAAAACTCACAAAACAAAAAATGCTCCGGATTCGTGTCCTGGATGAATTTAACCACTGCTTGCAGAGATGTCTGGTTTTCGCATCTATTTATTGAGAGGATGTTCTGAAAGAGAGGAAGCTAATTGCGCACAGGATTACTCTCAAAAGGAGGAGTATTGGAATAATATTAATAAAGAGACACAGCAAGAATAATGAATCAATGAGACACAGCTTTCCATTTTATCGTTCTAAATCTGCATTTTAGGGCATATTGAACGAGAGAATTTCGTAGCAGACACTCCTTACGTAGCTATTATTATCTTGGAGTTAATCACCCAAGACTAACTGGAATAATGCACCAAAATAATGACACCGATCTCCCACAGTTGTCTTCTTTCTAATCGTGATCATCGGGTGCTTAATGAGGACCACGTGATTATGATTTGGGGCATAATTATCTGGCGCTTAACGAGTGTGTCGAAAGAATAGCACGACCTTCAAGCGCTCGTCTCATTTTGAAATTTCAGTCACATCGTTGAGTATATTGACTCTGGTGGCGCGGCCTTTCTCTATTGTTCTTATTTTCGTAGACTTGTTGAGAAACACTAGAAATATCAGTGAGGCTAATCACACAGACTTCCCCTTGTTTTCCAGATCACATAAAGTATGCTAATCAGTTTCTCTTACTAGTATACCAACTGACTTTTTTTTAAAGAAAACTCTAATTGTCGCTATGCGGAACAATTCTTTTCCAGTTTTCATTAAAACTGGTACATTACTATCGTTCTATCGAGGTTAATCAATTGGCACTTGAGATTTCACGATCACAAACACCGCAGACTTGCTGCACAGGAATTACTGCTGCTTTTGTGAAATTGCGAACATCTGGAAGAAGATCAAAGAATTTCCGATCAAAGATTCGTTATGCTTGGAATTAGCTATTCAGGTACAAGACTGCCCACGAGACGTGATGCAACTCTTAAATCAGACGTCGGTACTGGAGATTTGATTAAGGCAACTTGAATTAATAATGGCAGCAAATTGCGACATAAACAAAGCAGACGACGGATGTCTGGAATGCATCTCTAACAGACAAAGGTGTCGAAGCAAAAATCTGAAAGCGAATCCATTCCTTACACGACAACACTTGCAGCCAGATTAAAGACACACACGCTGCTGCTGACTCCGCTTTCGAAAGCCTTCCCCGCCAGCCAGCAACAGAACTGTTATGGAACTGTCTTGTCTGCCTTTCCTTTGTTCTAGTCAGTACTTTGCAGGTTTCGTTGAGTCTTTAGAATGTTTGGAGTCTCGATGTTCGCACTCGTATAACTGGACGAAGTCGTTTTACATTTAATCGATGTTCCGACGACTAAATTATTCTTTTTCCTTTCGCAAAAAAAAAAAAAAAAAACAGCAGACGTTCTTAAAGAATTATGAAGTGAGCATCTCAACAAATGAAGATTTTAGGAAATCGAAGATCCAATATTTGAACCCTAAAACCCCGATCGTTATTTAGGAGTTGATTGATCCCCTCCCCGGCGAATTATCAGAATTCAATCGGGGCGTGTGTAAATAAGCTTCGGTAATGACATCGATTGCAAAGTAGAGCAGTGGCTACAAGCAGCTTTCTATTAGAGTAATTTGCTAATGAGCGTCCGTTAACGATAACACACACACACAATCCTTCCTGATGACAAACGCGTTCCAGTTGCACGAAATAATTTATTATCTTCGGCCCCGTTTCTGGCGTCAAATGATTTATCATCCGCTTCACTTTCGCCATCCATTGAATGATTCACACGCACACACACACACACACACACACCGACTGTAAATAATAAAAACAGACCCTCTTTAAGCCAGCTCGAGACGAAGGAGGTGGCATCTGGAAATTAAGGAACATCGCCGAGGTGAAGTGCTCGATGCTCGTTTGAGGGGTGGAGCACTCGCGAGAAAAACGGGGAAATTTTCGGTACATCGCAGAGGCGAGGGAGCGCGTGTTCGAGACAAGGCGCCGATAAAATATCGTCGGTAGTATGGCCTTTGTTATTTCTTACTGCTGAGAATTGTAAAGGATGACGCAGCGCTAAGTGAAAGTGAGGGATGCCATCGATCGCGCGCCTGTCCGTGTTGATTTCTCCGCACATTCAACTCTTCGTACCTGCGAGGACTTTAAGAAACTTTTTTTTTTTTTTTATCTTAAAGCCCGGCTCGTTTTCGGGATTTTATTGTGTCATTTATCACATGCAACTTGGCTCTTCTCCGTGTTTAGTTTCGTATCAGCGACTCCTAGCGGTTATTTATGAATTAATAGGCAAGGCTGCGCGAGGCAGAGCAGTAATAGGCACGCGACAATAAATACTGGCACTGGTAAGTTGCAACCTGACTTCGAAACCTATAAAAGTGGCAAAGTGACATCATAAAACACGACACCTTCCACTCCGAGGGAGGGACTGAGCTCGCGGGATATTTCGAGATGAAGCAGTTGGGTGGAAAAAAAATAAATAAAAGCCAACCTTCAAACAAGGCGGTTGGCGGATCGACTCATTTTTACGACAACTTTAAGCAGGCAGTTATTTTTCGGATAAACGTTAACTGTGGTTTGATTGTCGGACTGCTGTAATGTCTGCAGACGTATTCGCTCCAGACTCGCGAGAGATGCATTTGAGTTTATTCTTTTTTATCGTATCGGCTAAAACTGTCAAGGCAAGAATTATGTGAGGATGTCGCTTTCTTGGGTCGGATGATCCTGCGATTGATTGTTTAGAGATCTCCCGGTGGGAATGTTGGCTTTGTATAAACTGAAAAAGATGATAAATCATTCGAAAGATGGGCGATTAATGCATCTGGGAAGGCTGGCCATTTATTTGACTATCCTTCTATTGAGAAGTGCATTTTAGGATGTTGGCTGTCCAAATGTAATACGAATGCACTTGTAAGGACCATGAGCCAAATCATCCCTAAAAGGTACAGCCAGACGACTGGTTGAGTAAATCTATGAGAAGTGCTTTATTCTCTGTGTTCTGTTGAGAGCTTAAGGGTAGATGCAGGGTCGGGAACTTAATAGTCTCATCTATTCTTTGCATATATTTTCCCTTTCCGTGTAAAGTAATCTTCATGCATGATGAATTTGAATAATTTGCACATGAGGAGGAGGAAGAGAGAGACTTTAAAGAATTTGCTGCCCATTAGTAGAATCACTTGTTCTCTCACAGTTTCCTCTCCCTTATAAAAAATTATCTTCCTTTTAAACTTCTATTTAAAACCTCATCCTTAACAGTTCAGACATCATGATTAGCTTTGATATCACAACAGATACCACGGATTCGATCAACCCCCCCCCCCCCAACATACATTACTTGAATTTGCCTTTATTTAGGAAATATATGGAGCACTTGGAGAACAAAGAACTCGACAGACCTACATTGAAACCTGTTGTGGATGCACTGTGTAGATGATGTACGCATCACCTGAATATATTAGATTTAGATCAAGTGTATTTAAATAGTCCGCATCATAAAATGCAATTCAGTGTACAAAAAGAATCCAATAACTGTCTTCTCTTCCTAGCCACACTACTGCCAGATCTTTCAGATATTTTTTCCATATAGAAAGAGAGCACAAAGTGGAAGATGCATAAGTAATCACTCCGTCTTCCATCCCAACAATATGGCGCCCGTACAATACTAACTCATAGAATCAGAGTTGTCTGTTTTAATGATGTATCCCTAAAGAACTCAATTACATTCGCAACGGAGGGTACAACCCTCATGAAGTAGATAAAATACTACATGCCCAAAACATAACTATTCTTACCCCATATATTTGGAGTACGTCAGAGACGATAGAAAAACGACAAAATGAATGAAATCCCCAGATCACATTTAAGCCACACAACTAGCTAGCAACCCTCTCGTGCATTTTTGACCAACCTCACCATTAAAGTAGCAACCACCATCCGTTTATCTAAACGGATCACATCCATCCTCTGTTACATCAAGGAACGTTATGAAGTGTCCTGAAGTGCTTGTTTATTTCTCTTTCTGTTGTTTTCATTCCAGCAAAAGCTTTCTGATAAAAAGATTACCAATTTAATCTGGCAAAGCATTGTGTCTCTCACCGCATCTTCTACGATCATCTCTTTCCTGCTCCAAACATGACAGCCAACCGCATGGAAATCCGCGCATAGAGACGGTGTTGTTTTTCTCAGGTGCCTTAATAAATCCAGCTGACCCGAAGCAAACTGAATGGTAACATTCGTTGTCGACACATCATTAGCACGGTAGTCATAAGGGAAAGACAAACTTCAGAGTTTCCTAAAATCGCCCCAAGAGAATCGTCGGTGCCTCGAGGTCATTCTCACTGCGAGAGCGTTGCGAGTACTCGCAGTGCTTCAGCGGAGTGACGTACAAGCAGGAAATAAGCCGAAATTAAAAGGCGCTGATTTGCTTTATTATCACAGCAGGGGGGGGGGGGTTCTCTGCTAGTGAAGCGGTCGCATCTATTGTGATTTTCCGTTCGCTTTTATTCGTGTGCCGACTTCAGATTCATGTGGCAGCATCCAAACTTTACGGAAAGAAAATTCGCCATTTTGATGAGCGATCAGCATGGGCAAGATTCGACAGCACCTTTTATTTAATTATCAGTAACTACGATTGATCACGTAAAAGATTTTTACGCCCAAATTCTTTTTGATGATAGTTTACTAAATAAAGAATGAAATCTGTAGAAGGATTCTTTTAACCCGATCATTAATAGAATAACGTGTTTATTCATTGCAATCCATTCAATTCTTGTTCGTCCTTAGACCAACTGAAACCCCTAATGAGGGGTTTTAGCCCATTTAATGCACCCATTCTTCCTCCTCCTCCTCTACTGCATTCTTCCAGGGGTATTTTGTTTTTCCTGTTTTGAGGGATGAGAAACGTGTTTCTGACAGAAAAACCCTCCACCTCCCTGAACGTTTTTGAAGTGGGAAGCAGCTGGTTTTTAACTTTAACATTAACCGCCACTGACAGTGAGCTCAGGGTTAGCGATGATTTTGAAGAATAGGGGTGAGAGTACTGCTCATTGTCAGCTCATGTTTCTGATCAAAATTAATTGAAATCTTTTGAAATCTTTGTAGAAAGGCTACTAAACAGCCCCTCATTAGGCTACTAGAGATCGAACATTGCGGAACAGGAAACTTTGCTACACAACACCTTAAGGGAAAGAAACCTAACAAAAGACAATTCGTAACAATAGTTATTCAAATTCCCAATTTAAAAAAAAAAACTTCTGATAACCAGGTTAGCACCCCGAAATAAAAATAAACTCCTTCAAATCGTTCACGTTACTCTTGGTGTTAACCTGTTATTCTGTGTAATGCAGTAGGAAGGCTACTTTTATTTCGGAACTGTCTGCTAGGACACGCGGTTTGTTTGCACAGAAGTAACTCGTGCGAAAGTGTGCTTGCTTGTAGCAGTTCTCGTTTTTATTCAGGAGAGACGTTTTCTTGCCGCGTGCACTGTTAGTAGACTGTTAGTATGAAGGATCAAAAAAACGGAAAACAAAACACAAAGGACAAGAAGGTGAGTGGAAAAGTTGAGAAAATGGGAAGAAGGGGAGATGTTAAGGGCGCAATCTTAGGAAAGGTGGATCCTACCTTTTCGTGTATAACAACGTCTTGGGACTGATGTCAATAAAAAAAAAGGAAAAGATTGTTGTAGTCACGTATTTTTTGCACAAAATGACAATAAGGGGAGTACCAAGTGGAGTAAAAATCGGAGAATATCTACATGAAACACTACACACACACACACGCGCGCGCGCGCCCATCATATACGATGAGGACCTCTTGCGGGCTACAGAGATCAGGTAATGGCGCATCCTTGATCCTTGTTATTTACAGTCAGAGATCGAATGTGCCCGGACGCTAAGTGGTCGAAGTTGGAAGTCTGATGTATTTCTTTATATTTCACTAGGGATGAGTTCTTTGTCTTTAAGTTTGTTTTGTTCTTTGTTGCTAGAGACTTCGAAGGAGAGGAGTTGAAGCGATGTGTGTGTGTGTGTGTGTGTGTGTGTGTGTGTGTGTGTGTGTGTGTGTGTGTGTGTGTGTGTGTGTGTGTGTGTGTGTGTGTGTGTGTGTGTGTGTGTGTGTGTGTGTGTGTGTGTGTGTGTGTGTGTGTGTGTGTGTGTGTTTTCGTTTTCCTCCCAATAGTAACCCCACCAGGAGGGTAATTTATTCCTAGTTGCTCCATTGCATAACAATATTTATATTACACGTACGTACCATGTACTGATTAACATTTACTTTTCCAATTTTGTATCAATATTCATATTTACATTTTTACATCTATCTGTACATATTCCGACCTTTACATCCATATTTATATTTACACTATACAATTCATGCAATATCAGTAATTTATGTTACTTTACAACGACTGGATGCTGATCTTATTGGCAAATTTAATTAATTCTGAGTAATACTTTTCCATAAGTCTCTGTTTTGACACTGGCCACTTGTCTCCAGAAGTAATGACGTGTTGCATTAGGGGCATCCAGATGGAGTCCAATAGCTGATAGTCCTAAAGTATGTGGTCAACAGTCTGTTGAAGATGTGGACTACAAATGCGTGATGGTGATTCCAGGATATGGAATCTGTGTAAGCAGTGTCTTAGTTTTCCGTGTCCTGTTAGTAGTGTTGTTAAACCTGGAGAAATGGCGTGTTTTTTCGGCTGGAGAGTCTGCTTCTGATGCTAGGAGAGAATTCTTTTGTTATTGATCCGTTTTTTTATGTTGTTCTTCCGATTTTGTTGTTGATGTTTTGTGTGTGCGTGTGTGTGAGTACGTGTGTGTGATGTGAAACACTATTTTCGAATGTTTCCTCGTATGTTGTTTCTAAGTTGCTTAGTGAACTGAAAGCATGTTATTTGTTGTGGTTGGGTTGCGTGTGGGTTTTTCGGGTTTGGCTCGTATTGATGTTGTCCTCTATAAGTGAGGTGAGGTACCGCGAATTAGAAACCGATCAGTTTACAGCAGGATTTGTTGATGAATTGTTGTTGATGTTGCACTGGGGGATGTGCAAGTGTAGATGCTTAGCTGACTGTTGGAGCATCAAGTTTTTAATGTAGAGGAAAGAATGAATAAGGATCAAAAATTTTTCCATTGGATAAGATGAATGACCTCCATTGAAGTTTGCAAACAGATTATTGCTACGCGCTGCTCTAACGAAGAAAGTATCGTCCACATGCCTTCTGTAGTAGGCGTTATCCTCGGGGATAAGTCTGAGAGGGTTTCGGGTTGGTTGTTTTAGGATTTATAACCAAAGGAAAAGGTCAGTGTATTATGTCTGTTAATTGTGTGTGGGTTCTCTTTCCGAAAACCCGAGTTGCCGGGAAGATGAATCCCCTCCACCTCCGAATGAAACCGGATAACTCACCTTCAGTTGAAAAGTCCTAATAAAGGTTCTTCGCGTCCTACATGGAATTCGTAGCCAGGCCTTTGTTTGGAAAGATCTGAATTCGAATTCCGTCTACAACCTTTATAAGAGCTTTTGAACTCTCTAATGAGCCAAGGAGGCTCCTAGACGGATTTGAACCCGGGTATTTCTATCCAAATGGCATAATCGAAACCGACTGAAGTTCATAATCTCCTAGTGTATGGTATGTAGGTGTTCGCGATGTGAATGACGTTTTGGAATGCAGTCGAATGAATTTCGTGAGGAGGGGGAGGATCACGTGACCTATTGGTGACGATTTTTAAGTAGTTGAATGGTTTCCTTTTCTGGAAGAGGGATTTGCTTTCGTACTGCAGTGCTCTGCTCGGGTGATTCAGGTTTGACCTTTAAAATTAAAATCAACGTTAGGGAGTACGCAAAAGTTCATCAAGAATATGCGAACTGCTTGTATTCTTTGTAATTAGAGAGTTTCATGAACAACACAACCTGGCTATGCCTTGAAAGACGTTCTGGCGTTTACGAATTCTTCGAACACCATTCGGAACGTGGCTTCGATGAGGATTACTGAGGCTGCCGTGAAGGTTTTCTTGTTTCTTCGGGTGGTAACAAAGGTTACCACCAAGGCAGGTGAATTTAAGAATATTTCGTGCGATTTTGTTCGAAATTGTTCCACTGAATTTGATTTAAAGACTGTCGGACGCACCACGATTCGCTCCGACTTTCCTTCTATTCCTTTACGGCATTCCATAAGAAAAACGCAGTTTTACCAAGATATCTTCAGCTTTCCGAGAACTATTTTTACTGTTTTTCCATATTTACTCCCCGCCAAGTGTTTCTTAGAAACGGTTTTAGTGATTCCGCATCACAATGTCGCAAGTGCTTCAGAGTTCTAACGCCATCGCTTCTTCTTTCTCCTTCGATCTTTCGAGGACATCTGAACTGTTCGCTCCCGGATACATCCTGGGAAGGATTAGCGTAACCATGCCAACTGAATAGGATCCTACAACAAGGAAAGTACAAGAGCAAAGATCTCCTTCCGGTTGACCGTCGGAATGATGAGCAGAGGCCTCCTGATTCTTACTCTAATTTCAGAAATTCGATTCTTACCCTAATTTCAGCTACATTTGTTACAAAAAATTTCTGCCACCAAACTCGCTGCTTTCACGTACAAAAATACTTCACAGAAGCAAATAATGAACATAATAAGGCTTGAGTGGGCAATCCCGTTACTAGAAAAGAAAAATTTTACTTTCTCGCCACCAAAGAAAGCACCCCTTAGGAAGTGTATTTCAGTGTCATTGTAAAGTTCGAACCCCCCCCCCCCAAAAAAAAAGAGAAAATCACCATTGCTTCTGCAATCACACGGATAGATTTTAGTTGCATTCGGACACAGCAGGACCGCAAAGGGAGCAGACGTAAGGACCCCCTCACTGAGAAACGGCTCCGAGAGCAGGGGAACTAACAAAAGTAACGCTGTGAAATGTTCCTTCCGATACTTCAATCCTTCGGATGAATATTAGAAAACGAGGATCAGTTGGAAAACTGGAAAAATGCAAAAATGCTGTCAGCAATCACAACCAAGCCCGAGTTTGACACATCAGAAGTTTTCGTAGACAAGCGCATTTCGCTAACAGTGACGCACTCACTTCACATCATAAAGGTGTTGCACAGTGACCAAAGGGGTCGTAGTGGGAAGAAATATCCCTATATTTCTCCGTAGGAAAAGCTGCTGTCAATTTATCTTAAAATACTGCTAAGAAAACAAACCAGAGGAATAGAAAAATAATTACAGCAAGGAACTAAGGAAAATATTATAACTGACCCCTCAACCAACCTCAGAATGGGAAAAGCAAAACAATCACAGAAGGATTTAGCAGTTCTAGTGGAAAACTCCCCCAAACACAACAGAATAGCCAGTTTATTGTTGCAGGATGCAACAATGATGCTGGAGATATTGTAAATATCTCCTGCATCAGGGATGACCACGAGAACATCACGCAGAGGCTTCCCAAACAGGGGCAAATCATTAATCCAGTCTTCTGCAAACTCAGAACTTTAAGAAAGCGCAAAAACTTCCAAATGTGGACAGAAATCTTCCGATTGACACACCAAATAAGAATAAAAAGTGCTCGAAAGAGTGAAGAAGCCAAAGCGAACTTCTTTATAAATAAGGATTCCGTACGAAATTGCGTACTCAATTTATCAACAGCCCTCAAATATCGCACTGCAGACCTACATTGAAAATTGAAGCACCAAAAGAGTAGAGAAGAGGTCATCAGGGCCAAAGGGGGATGCACTAAGGGTTTGTTGATCTATACCAACATCAGTTACTATAAAACCCAACATGCATCATATCCCTAAATGCACGAAGACGTCCCTCTGATAAACGAGATAAGCTGCTTCTTGAGCAAGCGCGACGCCATTTATGCAAACGTAATCTTCCTTCAAGGAACTAACAACGCTTTTACGTCTAAACTTTCGGCAAGATGGGCGAAATATCTCTATGAACGGCACACTCCTCAACTCAAGATCATGGCGCAGGGGGTCAGCCTCAGTTCCGCATACTCGGGTCGATTGCAGAAGCACTACGCTACGCCCTGTAGGTTCATCTAGAAATACAAATTCACAACATTCTTTCTTGAGTGTTTATATCACAGAAAATTCTGTGAATTTATACTGCAGCACCACCTTTCGGCAGGTGACTTTGAGTACGTCATTATAGCTGATGATTTCATAACATAGGGAGAGATCGACTAACTCGAGACGGTAGTAAGCCAGGTATTGATGAGCAACAACGAACTCGTTGATATCTTTGAAAACCAACGTGCAGAGAGGTATCGCCGCCTCACGGCGATGATGCGCATAACAGCTGGAAGACCTCAATACCAGGCTTGACTGGACAGGTGCTTCGTTCCTCAAATACACTGTCTGTTTTGTTAGAGGCATCTCTCTGGGGTGAAGTTCGAGCAGCAGTTGCTTGTTCTGTTTTCTACGGAGTTTCCGAATGTACTCTTTTTTGCCCTCGTACTAATAAATATCTTTTTAATCTACGAAATTGATGGCCCGGGTAATGGAGATTGGTTTAAAGTGGAGGCCTTTAAGTATTCAGATAAAAAGATTCTGTGGAAATCCTTTTTTTTTTTATTTGCCGTTTGATCGGGGTTGTTTTTTACTTTTACGTTTTTACAATCTTTATGTGTTTAGTGTAATTTTGAAATGAACAAGCTGTTTGTGTTTTCAAAAAGAAATTCTGAACATTGACGACTTCGCGTCACAGTGAATGCAGTCCAACTGCATATTTTCTCTGCAACCACAGCGACTGGCAAAAGCCCGATATTCTCGTGGGTTTGATAACCTAGATAGTGCCGCCATAGCGCAGTTAGTATGGACGAGCCTTTTGGTTAAAAAGACCCAGATTCGAAAGCTGTCTGACGGGAGGGACTTTTAGCAAGCGTTTCAAATCAAATGGTGAGTGAACCGGTCTCATACGGGGGTAGAAGGTTTTTTCTTCTGGAAACTCAGAGTTTTTGTCCCTCAGAACAGGCGCGCTGGCTCCGTGAACACACACCGATCTACAGTCACAAAATGCTTACTCCTAGAGGGACGCAGAAGAGGAACGGCAAGCCGACTGCATTAAACTGCCCAAAGCCCTTAATCATGGTACTCAACCCATCTTGAACGGATGAAAATTGGGGAATGGAAAAGCCAGATAAAAACGCAACAGTCTTCTATATGTATATCATGTGCACGAGCATTCGCGGCTTCTACAAATGTTGCCATAGCAACTAGCAAGCCTTATATCATATTCAGTGGAAAGATACTCCCATCACTTAATGTGTATTGGATTCCAGTTACGCGTCAAAGATGCTCACGTCGTTTTTAACCTACGTCGTAAGACTTGCGAGAACCGAACAGGAAACATAAATTTCGTGGAATTCTTTTGAACTAAAAGAAAGAAAAAACTCGAGCACTACGCAACCTGGGCGCTAACAAATGATGCGTTTGAAATTTTTTGCCGAATGCGTTTCTGGAATAGTTACGATGATGTATTATGGGTACGGGATCAGCTCCTGTACGACACGTTTCTCTTCCCTTAAACATACTTTGCGTTTCACAAAATCCTTGGATTTTATCCGACATCCGAGTATACGGCAAAATTTTGTTTCTCTTTCTTGTAACAAACAAAAAATATTAATAAGTCCGTTATTCTGTAAAGTTGGCTCCAGTCGACGACATACGAAGATACCAACACCAAATCGGTAGCGCTTGTTACATCCCACACGCAGACTCCTGTGGTATATCCTGTTTACTCAGAAAGCATCAGAGAACTTAATCTCCTCAATCCCCTCGTGAGCAACTAAAAAGTCCATTTTCACTTCTCTTATGGAGGTTTTTTTTGTTTCGCCGTTGGGAGTTGCACAAACATCTCTTAAATCACCCTCGGATTCCTTCGTCGGCAGTTGGAAGTACAAGAAAAAATAAATCCTTGACGGGGTGATTATGAGGTGGGGTGAACGAGGATGGGGTGGGACTAAGCCTTCCCGTCAACAGAAAGCGGTCGGTGATTTGTCAATATCATCTCTTTGCCCAGATAAGTTTTCCTGAGAGTGAGATCTCGTGCTGGAGAAAGTGGACACGATTTGTTCAAGTCGTCCATTAGAAAGAACATCAGCGGACTCTTTGAAACCTATCGCCAATCCCGAGGGACAATCTCGGTAAGTTTTAGGATCGCTCAGACAACGTGTGCGTGTCTTCCAGCTACGTATAAAGAAAATTGCGTTTTCTTTCATTATCAAATTTCTTCATTCCGATTTTGACATTCTGTTACGCCATCCAAAGCCTTTTAGAGAAAACTCGACCTTCATCAAATGCAATTCTTTGGCAATTCAAACTGGCAATAAAAGGAAGGAAATCTGAGTGTTTGGGTCTTCTAGTTGATTGTACTTTGGGATCGTCGCACGCATCGCCGAAAATTCAAGTCGATGGCTTAAGCAGCTGACCATAAAAAACAAACGAATTAAAAGATTCTGTTTTATTGCAGGAAATAAAACCATGCAGCATAAACATCGTAATGAAGACTGCAGTACACTTTAGGTCACGTGTTTTGTTTTTTTTTTCTATGAAGCTTTTTTTTAATCAAAATGTCCGATGAATTCTACTTAGGAAGAAAATAAACCAAACAACCCACTACGTAGACACGCAAACTGAGACAGATATGACAATGCATAATTTTGCTACGCTATGATCCCAATATCGGCATAATCAAACCCTCACTTGTCGTTGTGTGGCCCCTTTGAAAAAAATGTTCCGTGTAACTAAAGCAATGACGCAAAAAACATCAAATTCTTACCCGGTGTTATATACAAATTGTTCTCTGTTGCTAAATGTAAGAAATCACGACGGCATGTTAATGTGGAAAATATTTCATTCCAAAGAACTACGCACTTAAGCCTAATGTGCGGTCACAAAATAAGAAAAATTCACCATTAGGACTCCGAGTGCAAAGAGTAAGAGATGAAATACGACACACACACTAGAACACATCAAACTCGTACATATCAGAATCCAAACAGCAGTCAAAACAGTGAACAGAAGCCGATTGTTCAGGGCCAAAGTAGACAAAGTCGGTTCCATCAGCAGGAAAGGTCATGGCATCGGTGTTTTGGGATGCTAAAAGCATTTTGTTTATTAATGATCTTGAAAAGGATAAAACAATAACCGAGGAATGTTATCTCGATCTTTTAACCAGATTAGACGAAAACATTCGTGAGAAAAGACCCGGTTTGCAGAAGGAAAAAACCATCTCTCATCAGGACAATGCACCTGCCCACAAAGGTGTTTTGGCAATGAGAAAATTAAGGGATCCGCACTATGAATTGTTGGAATATCCACCCTATTCCCCAGATTTGGCTTCCTCTGACTTCTGTCTCTTCCCAAAACTAAAATTTTTCCTCGCTGGTCAGAGTTTTTAATCGAATTAAGAGGTGATTGCAGCTGTAGAGGGGTATTTTGCAAATCTTACTGAGAGACAATACTGGGACGGGATAATGGCGCTGGAGCATCGCTGGAATAAATGTATTAGTCGTAAGGGAGATTATGTTGAAAAATAAAAAATAATTTTGAAATTATGAATTCGTTTTTGCATTGTTAGGCCGAGAACTTTTCAGACCACCCTCATAATTCTGCTACTTTCTCAGCCAGACCTTCTTTCCTTTTCTGTCATTTTCTCTGACAAGTTAGTTTAGTCCTTTTCCCTTCCTTCCTTGAAGGATCCTTCTCAAAGCTACCCTTGAAATCACGCCTCTGTCCTTGCTCGGAACGTATTCAATCCATTTTCGTCGGAATTTAATTTCCCTGGTGATATTTTTTCTTGCTCTGTCCGTTTATAAATTCATCATTTGCCGTGTGTAGGAGCAGAATATTTTAAATATTTTACGCAACCCTATTTGAAATCTATTCAATTTAACTTCCTGTTGGTTGTTCCTTGAGTCGAGTGTTTCTTGGAGTGTGCGCACCGCGATCGATGGTCGGTGTTAAAAATGTCGCTAAATGCATAAATATATTCCGAAACCAACCGATGCCTTTGTGTATGTTCAAATAAACATTGCGAAGAGTATAAAAATAAAATCGTATGATCTATATTTTAAAATTTAGTTATATACAACGAAATCGATTAATACACTGAAAAAAAAATTGTATTGGACGACTCCTCCTGAATATAAAAGGATTTGTAAAATGCTAAAACAAGGGATGCCTCATTACAATGATGAAGGAAGCCTAATAAACTCTGAGAGGCGGTTAAAGCTGGTTAGTAATGCTCACATGTGGGAACAATGTCACCCTCAGCAGGAAAGAGTGTGTGAGATGGTTGTGACGTATGCGGAGCTGTGCAAGAGCTACCACCTCCGTACGTAGACGGCACTGCTAAAGTTTAATTACAGACTTAATCCACACGGTTTGTCCTCTCTGTTGCGTGGTTTGCCCGTGGGATATTAATTTTTGTCTTATAATCTCTCTGCAAGTGGTGTAGGGGGACAGATGATGCCATCTTAAGGGACAAGCTGACCTAGATACAAAGTTTGCAGCCCCGTTGTCTTTAATCCTGATGTGGTTTGGGATCCAACACAGAAGCCTTCAAATTTCATATGAGAGATGTTGGATACGAGAAAGCATCAGATGTGTGTGTGTGTGTGTGTGTGTGTGTGTGTGTGTGTGTGTGTGTGTGTGTGTGTGTGTGTGTGTGTGTGTGTGTGTGTGTGTGTGTGTGTGTGTGTGTGTGTGTGTGTGTGTGTGTGTGTGTGTGTGTGTGTGTGTGTGTGTGTGTGTGTGTGGCATATCAGACTTCCTGAAGCCTTTCAAGAGTTTAATGAGCGTGTCTAAATGATGCAGGTTCGGTGTGTTTCATCTTCCTCTTATGTGATGGAATCTCTATGGCATGTAGCTTGACAGTGTAATTCCCACATACGCATGCGATCTGAATGGATGCTATTCTGCCTGTAAATCAGATATTATGATGTTGCTTCACAATCGGTGTCTCTAGAGACTCTGATTTTGACTTCTCTGTGTTGATCGGTTCAAACTCGAAGTATTCTGCTCTGAACGCTCATTAATCCTCATCTGAGGAAGGAGTGGAGCGTATCCCTAACAGAGAAGCTATGTGAACGGATGCAATGTTCGGAGACATTTGTGTAATATTGTCTGCAGTGATGTCTGGAGTTTGAGTTTTTCGTGTGCAGTACAAAGGATTTACTGAAATCAAGAGATTTCAGTTGTGTTCAATATCGCAGGCGTTTGTTGTCAACGAAAAGAGAACGATGGGTCGTATAAGTGAGATGTAAAACTCGGAAAGTGCGATATACGTTTAGAATGCTCCAACTGCGTTTCTGATTGTTTAATGGTAGGTAGGATTCGGCTACCATAGCGTACTGTCCCGGACAGAAGCATACGCTTGGACACACAACCCAGTCTTGAACGATAAGCACTCTGAAAAGACAGACAGCGAACATCGGCCAGTTGAGGAGGATGTTCATTTATCTCCGACACTTATTCTGTAACTGACGTTTGTGGATAGAAGTTTTAGAGTGCATTTCAAATCAAACGTAAGTACCAGGAGCAGTGTTTCTGTCGCTATCCGGACCTGGAGTCGCCTCCTGACTGGAGGTCAAGATGGCGACTGCGTTTGACTGAAGAAAGCAAAAATGCGCACAAATGCTTTTCTGTGGAGAAAACTCACAAATCGGAGGTGACAAGATGGTCGATGGCGTGCTGCAATGCTCTTTTTATATACCTCATATTGAAGAAATGAAAAAGATGGAAAAACGTTTTCATCGTCTAGAGGGATTAGATACTGTAGGAGGTTGTTCTTCTGCAGTTTAGTTCAACAGCAAATACGTAACGTTTAAAGTTGAAGTTTGCGGACCTCCCTTTTCTTGTAGAAACGATGATCGGTATGTTTCACCATCTCGTTTCTTCTGGGCTCGGTTTGGGCCTACAAGGATGGCAATTACGCCTTGGAAGGTCCGTCCCCACCTCCCAGCCTGTCTTTGCGCATCAGAAGTATGATGTAATGTAGAATCCTCAGCAAGTTTCAACTACGTCTCGTGCAGACAGAGACACATTAAGTCATGTTCCTGCAAGACCTTGATATCATACATGTTTTTATGGAATCTGCAATGATTACATAGGAATTTGTTAGTTATTTATGTTAGGTGTATTTGAATCCTTTTTGTGAAGATCTGCTTTTATCGGTCTTGTGTTTTTATTTTTTAGAGAATTGTGGAAACCAGAATCCATCTCTTCCTTCTCACGAAAAATATCCAAGACGTCAATTTCCACTCCGAAATTAGGCATTTTTATGCTTTTATTTTCCAGTTGGGGAGGTGTCAAAACATCCATCCACCTGTTAATGGGTTTTGAGGCATGTCGTTTGTTCTTTGAGGTGTACATTCTATTATTTTTGTAACTAGCGGGTTAAGAAGATTTTGATGTAGCGGTTTTCAGTAGCGAGGCCACGTTCATTTTTTCTATGATTCGCTCTGTGAAGATCGCAAACAACTAATACGACTCAGGGATGACATAATTGTAACAGGGTGGGAGAGATGAACGTGCTAATGTTCCCATTGACATTTGCAGTGCTGTGTTCTATTTCTGATATTTGAAAGAGTGCAAAGGGTTCCTAATGTGGAACCTAAAGGGCAGCCAAAATATCCTGCTTTCACTGTTGGAGCTTTTGATGTGTTAAACGCAAGGATGATATTCCTTTCGGTGCCAAGATATCATCCTTTTTATAAGGCTGTCACTTCTTGATCTTTAAATTTGAAGCAAATATCTTTGTCAGAGATGGCGAGAATGAAAATTCTAATTTAAAGAATTTAAAGAAAGTTCAGTAGAATTACCGTGATTGAATGATGTTTCAACTAGGAGGTATTTTGAAGGTTTCTACATGAACGAAGTTTCTTGACAGCTTTCGGGATCATGCCAACCCTTATAAACCCTATCGGATACTGAAGGGTGATGTGTTCCCAAACTGACGTTAAGCTCTCGAGTTTATAATCAGAAAAAAAATTGTGTGCACCTTCCTGGTTGATCCTGTGAATAGTGTATCAAGCTATGGTGAATGCACGTTTGTAATTTTCTTTAGATGAGAGATGAATTTCTTCACCAGCCAAGATATTGGAAGAATGAAATGGTTCGAAAATAGTCCCATGATTGCTATATAGAGCAGAGTTTCTCGACTACATAAACAATAAATTGTAAATAAAATGAAACTTTTTGGACAGAGGGTGCAAAATTAACAAAAGTAGAAAACATTCTGTAGACCCCCCCCCACGGTATGGATGTACTGTAGGTTTACCTCCTTTACTGAGGTGTAGTCACAATGAAAACGAGTCATTTATTCTGCTAAGGATGAAGGACATTCTCAAAAGGAGAGAAAATTAAGCAGCAGTGACTCCCACCTCAACCTGAACGAATTGCTCAGTTGGGAAGCGGAACACCAGGATTAACGTGGATTCCATATTAGTGCCATAGCAAGACCGGACCATGCGGAAGGAGATTTACTACAACCATTGTTGATCCGTGGAGACAAACCCAGTATATGATTCGTCCTTCTCGGAACCTCCTGGACTGCCCGTCTTGCCGAAGCAGACATTAAAGTAATGCAAGACAAACCATGATCTCCCTTTACAGATATTGACGAGGTGAATCCCAGTGATGGTGGTCTGGAAGAGGAGAGTCAAAAAGGCTAAAGAAAAGTAAAGCACAGAATATGGGAATGAAAGAAATTAGCCAGCAATTGCCGAAAAGTCCCCTCTACCACAAGCTGGGATGTCCCACGTAGAGATGAAAGAAATGTTCGAATACAATGGCATTCAGAGAAACGGTGATTAATTCAAGAGAAACGCTGATCGCTTTTTCTGAAACGCGAAGGGGTTGTGCATCAGGAATTTTTTCCGAAGCCAAAATGAAAAAAATTGGTCTTCGGCATCCTGGTCCTTCCAGGAACCTGTGAGTATCTTCTAGCTCAGTGGGATTCCCGACTACTTCTTCCTTTTCTCCAAGTGAAATCATTTCAAGACATCATGGAAGTAATCGGTCACTTTTTGAAGCGAACACGACACGACAGAGCCACAATCCAAGCTGCGATCCTTCCACTGAACAATCGCTGCATGCTATTAGGATGATCGCACTTCAAAGGAGAGAAGTCGAATTAGTTCAAAGAGCTTGCTTTACTTGTGGGTGTGCCTGTATGGGTACATAATTCTAATAATGGCAATGACAACTATTGTAATAATAGATTTGTTCTTTCAAAGTGAACCTTGTTCACCTCGGATAGCAACTGCAGAAGAGTCCGTCGAGTTGTGCTTTAAAATTACTCGATTCTACACTATTTCGGTTCATAATTTCGCACTTTTCTGTCTCCGTTTGTCATCCGTTAGGTGTTGAAAGTTATTCGGTTTATAAAAAAAATTGAAATGGCTCGACACACTTTAGCAAAGAAATGGATTGTCAAATTTCAACAAAATCCATTTAATCACAGCGGTTTCAAAATTACGATTCCTACAGCTGTTCGCATTTCTGCTGGAAGAGAATTTCATTTGGGTTTCGGAAGTTAATTCCTAAAATACAATTTTGAAAAATTCGACAACATTTCAATAATCAGAAGTACGTGGACGCCGATGTGCTTCAGGGTGTAGATTCGAAGTAGGATTGACGATGATTGCTTGAGCATGGTATCGGATTCAAAGAGGAACTCATTCAAGGCCGGATACAAGTCCCATCTTTCTGCGAGGATCACCGAACCGTACTTACAATCCGTATTATCAACAGGGTCGTCAAACTTTTTACCCAGTGCATGTCAGAATTTCCACGTCTTCAACACAAAGCTATTTTGTTGCGACGTAATTGGAGGAGTCGGTGCTGGCTCAAAGCCATCAAAGCATCAGATTAATAAAGCTTTAAATCTCCAACCACATAGCGAGAGAGACGCTATGGGTTCGAATTCCATTCAAAAATTGGAAAACCTGTTTAAAAGAGCTTTTCAATTGGATGAATTAGCCGGACTGATGCTGTAATCTCAGAATTTGTTTATGCTGCAAAAACAGGCAAAACCAGCCTGAGAATGGACATAAATGCCGACTTCAAGTTCGATTTCTTAGTTGCTTCGGATGCAATTCAAATCAGAAACTAAATGTTCGACTGAATGATTGTTCTCGGTTACTACAGAACACTCCTTCGCAAACTCTGGGAATATGTTGCATGCACTCCATTGCAGAGTCGAGTAAAAGAATACAGCTTGACGACTCAACCGCTAAAGCTGTTGGGATGCAGAGTGGAGGGGATCTATGAAGTTCTGAGGCTCTTTAAAGAGTGAAAGAATCAATCCTTTGTTACATTTTATAAAACTAAATCTAGCATCAAAAAGCTCAAAACCTCTTAATGACACCAGATGAACGAAATTAGTCAAACTACAATTAGCTTCTTTAGTTCAGAAAAACGACTACGATTAGGATGATATATGACGAGGTCAACTGATCGGGAAACGAGTGGAGATTGGGTTGCCATTTTTTTAAAGAAATGAAAATAATTTCGGCTGGAGAATACCAAAGAAAGCCTTCAAAACGAAGGCTTTGAAGGCTATATTTGATTAGCAACCTTCGAGTCGAATGCAGTGACATCGAAGATTGACCTTTCTACTCTTCCAGGAAACGGTTTCGACAACCTGTGAACATTTCGTATTCGTTTCATGACAGGAATGTCAGAATCGGACTCATCTCTGAATTAGGTGCTGCTTCTGTCAAGTTGACGGAAGGGGAAAATGATTAGGCAGCCCCTCGGAAAAGATTACGGGGAGTTAATTATATCAAATTGAAATGGCGATCCGAATCGTAATAATAGTAATTTATGGACTTGCCACGGCTAGGTCAATCTCCCGATCCAGAATGTCATACTTGCAAGTATTAACCTCCGTTAATACTTGCAAGGTCAATTAAAACAAGCGTTATGAAGCTAATGTCTGTTATGCCCCTCTTAACTGCTTGTCCTTTAGTGGGTTTTTCTGTTTTGCAAGATGGATAGCTCGCACTTTCGCCTCTCCATGAGACCAACTAACTCAGTTGCAGTTAAAAGTCTTTACAAAGATTCTTGGCGTGTTATACGGGATTCAAAGTCAGGTGTTTCTATCCAACGGGCATCGCCAAGTACAGAAAAGGACAGGAAATAGTTTTAAGTGGTTCCAATGCGTTCATGTAGCTACAGAGAGAGAGAGAGAGAGAGAAAGAGAGAGAGAGATTGGCTAAAATAGTCATCGTATTGGTCCAACAGACGAGTTTGTTATATTATACAAACCAAGATTCTTGATAAGACAAGGAAGTGAAGATAAAGTCTTAAACTACCAAGATATTCCTCTTCGCCATTTGTTCCTCAAATTGCAAACACCATCTCACCTTCAGGAATAAACAAACTTTACTGGAAGTTCGCCTTTGTTTTGCATGAGAACATTCATCGCAGAAGACCTCATCACACTCCGCACTAAAGGAAACAAATCCGTCGTGAGAAAGCGTTCCAGGAGCAAACAGAACCCATTCTGCAACTCCGTTCCTTACAAGCATTCGACGAGTGAGGAACTGATAGCAGAGGGTCGTTAAAATGGGGGATTTCGCAATGCCATTCTCGTATCGTAACGCCATCATCACAAGAAACGACCTTTAAAACGAGAAATTGTAATCGTTATCCTAATTGGAAGTTTCATCCCAATTTCGTGAAGTAAAGGGGGGATTATCATTTGGAATCGATTTACCAATTAAAACAGAATTATTCAAAAGGGCCTCAAATGGTGTTGAACTCAGAAGAGGTTTGATCAGAAAAGGAAACTTAATGCCCAGCAGTGAGGAAACACAACTAAACCATAAGTTTGCTGTTATAATAATCACACTCTGGTCGTTTAAAATTGTAACCAAGAACTATCACGATGTTTGCGACAAATGACAACTGTTCACATCGTTCGAAGGTCTTTATCGACTGAGGAGGCTTTTGCAAAACTGGAAGCATCAAAACTGATAGCTCGATTTTTCTTTTCCTAGTTTTGTTAAAACAAATAGTTCGACTGAAACCAGGATTGAAACGAAAAATTTTTTTATAGATCCAAAATACTAGATTCAATCAACCATCGCAGATTCATTAATATAACTTTGAGTGTCTGCAAAATTTCGCCAATAAAAACGATCCACTTAAAACCAAATTGGATAAACCATTCACACGTTTTCTTGAGTAAACTTGAAATTTTATTAAATATTGCACGCAGCCAAAGCGAATTTATTGTAGTTCACAATTTCGAAACGTTCTGCCCATTGCTGTCCGTGCAATCGATCGAAATGAAAATCGGAACTAGGCAAGTTTCTGAATGGGTTTCAAATATCAAACTGCAGTAAAATCAGTTCGATCAGAATCCCAAAATGTATTGCGTACGATCGTAGCAAAAAAAAAGAAATCTGGTAAGTGTTCAATCAGTTCACAAAATGCACCTAAAAGAAGCTCTGAACAAACAGGATTGCTTCGCTACCACATGTAAGGCGAAGCAATACAGCGATAGCTCATAATTACACCGGAGTGGACTACCTCGCTCTGAAGATCAAAATCACAAACCGGTGTGTTCAAAATTGCTTTATAATCCCATAATTCTGTGGTAGGATTTTCTGGGCACGCCAAATGAAATTAACACGTGAACCACCGTTCCAATCAACAGCGCGATCTCTGGCTACACTCAAGCGATACTTAATTCAGTAAAAGAAAAAAATAAATAAAAGGAATTAACGCTAATAACAAAAAAACGAACACTTGTCAGCTACAATTAAGTCTCTAAGAATCCATACTTAATTCTTGAGATGCGTCAAAAACAAGAGGGTCTGTCTCTCTTGAAATTTATGAAGAAACATTTCACAAGAGTGATCTAAAGAAATATTTCACGTAACATTTGTCGAGAATGTAATTACGCAGTCAGGGTTTTCAAGTTTGCTTCTTCTTGAAGTATTAAACTACAGTTTCACTAAGTGAAATTCATAGTTTTACATTTAGTAAAAATGCTAAGCTTTAATGTAGCATCTCATTAAATTATAGTGGGATTACTATAATCAATTCAATGTACAGTATTATACAATACAGTTCAAGTTTTACTATCATTTTCTGTTGGTACTTACACTTATTTTTGGCTATTATTTTGTTGCAGTTCATAAATATTTCCTTATGTATACAAATAGAGAAAATACATTTCGGATAGTTTCCGTAGTTTATAAGTTACTGGTTTTAGTGATAAAGTAAGTTAGTTTGTGTATTTATGTATAACCAAGGGCCCTAGCCATACTGGTTACTAGAGAAATAATTAGCTCGAAAGAGTCCAGTGACCGCATCTATGAGGGTCACCTTACACGGGTTTGATTTGATGTACATGTTAATATATTAGTCTCCTAAGTGAATGAACTAGTTAGTATATTGGTACCTTAATTGGATATGATATGTGGGTTATATTGATCCCCTTATACGATACGTTTAAAGTAATTGTCAACATTGTTTAGGCCCATGAGGTAGTCTCTCAATCTTTTTCTGAATGCATAAGCTGAGGTTATAGATTTTGATTTCATTTGGGAGTTTATTGTAGCTGCTTGTCGCTAGGTGTTCGAAGGATTTATGAAAAAATTCTTCGTTTGCCTGGGATACTTCCAGCATGTTCCGGCCGCATCGTAATCCATAGTAACCTCTTAGAAAAGCTCTCTCTAGCATGTATCTAATCCATTCACAAAGATGAATTAGGTTTCCAGGTAGTAAATAACACGAAATGCCTAAAAATATCGGTTTGCATATGGAAAAAGTATTTCTGTTGCAATTAAACGCATCTTACTGTTTACAGGACACCAAGTATCTACATCGAAAAATTAACTTTAAAACTACGTACACGAAACATCCATCCCCCGACAGACACGTGCATAATGACTTATGAGGGACCGATGAATACACAGACATCGTAAATAAATGCTGTTGTCAGGACAGATGCAATATTGCTTGCATGGAAACATACGTTGTGATGAATTTTTTATGTGGTTCCAATCCACAGGTTGATTTTCAAACCTAGAATACATTACACCTGTACCGTGGGTGAGCTAAGGATTTTTTATATTTTTATCAATACTATTGATACATATTTTGAGGGAGTTTGTGTAGCTCAGTAGAAGTGGCGTTAACACACCACGGTGCTTGACCGCACGAAGAGAGGATTTGATAGTTCAAATCTAGTCGGCGACCACAGGAAATTTTTCTAAGCCTTTTCTCGATAGATTCCCGAGTTAGTCTATCTCTGGCACGGGAAAGCGGGCTTTTTCTCTCGGAAACTCGGGTTTTTCGTACCGTAAACTCAAGAAAGTCGACCGTAGAACCCATAATATTTTGAGACATTAAATATATTGTGTTAGGATTAGGAACCACGAGATGGCGGCACTTGTTGAGCAGTCTCTTCACTGCGTGCCGCATAATTAGTGATAGCCTTGGGCCAGCTATCTCTGAACGGTACCAGTGGAGATTGAACTGTCTACTCAGTCTCCAAAAGTTAGGACTAAAACGGCCTCGCCTACTCCCTATACGGGAACAAAAACGCGTTAGCTGATATATATATTTTGTACTTTTAACTTACTTTTTACATCGGCCGAAAACCCTGCTCTAGGGACCCAACATGGAACTTTTTCAATCCACTTCAGGCCTCCAATAAGCGCCAAGGCCTCTCACACCAGGCGATGAAATTCATCGCCCTCCGAAAAAGAACCATGACCATCCATGTCCACTGCGGGATTCGAACTCCGACCTGTTTGTTGGGGAGAGGGTACTCCAATCACTCAGCCAACCAGGCCGGCGTTGTAATAGTTGCTACATTCGCTAACCTAATGACCCGAAAGGAAGAGGAACCCCTGGACAACCGGGAACAAACGCAGCACTGAAACGGCAACTCTTGCGGCCACATTGAAGTATGTCCACCAAAATAAACACAAATTTGGCTGATTTGGGGGAAAAAGATGGCAGCAGGTGTTACTCCGAAGTCTTCGCCATCGGAGTAGAATTCAGCGCGTGCCTCGACGAGATTGAGATTTCTTCATCTATCTGAGATTAACACGGATGCTCGAGAGCTCTGGATGGAAAAGTTCCATCCAGAGCCCTTAAGCCGCGCCAGCACTCATCCACAAGTCCCACACTTTTATTTCTTATTTTTACTAATCTCCGCACCACTGAAACCAAGAAATCGGCTCAGACTGGCGGAATACTTAAACGAATCAAACGCTGTTGCATTTGTAGGTGACAGAAGTAAGCAACACGAATGCAGTTGATGAAAAGCGTCGTGTTTCAATTGTAATGTGTTTTAAAGCATCAGAAATTGCTTTGAACTTAATGATGCCAGAGAATCGAAGTTGCTTCTGTTGTACCCATATTTCATCGACTATTTTATTTTGTAGAAGAAACGTTGATAAAATTCTTCTTTCCCGTCATTATCACCTGAAACCGGAAGTGCATAACAAAACAGTCGGTGGTTTGTTCGATGTCATTCGGAGCACGAGCTCCAATATTTAGACAACCGCGGCAGCTAAACATCTACGAGCACAGATGAACCTTCAATCCTTAATAAGGTGCTCATTTTTGCATTTAGTTTCATTGAGAAGTTTTCAGCGATGACAAGAATAACACAGGAAAATATTACCGCACACGAGATTGCAATCTACAGTGAGAGAAGCATATTTCTTGAAATCGCCGGTAGATGGAGTATCTGTTTCAGATTCTTTTCTTTCTTCTATTTTAGGATTCAAGATCAGTTATTGTCTCGAATGAAGAAGTCATATTAGTTATACGAGTTTCCAAAAAGGTGTCTCACCTTATTATTAAATTACTCTGGATTAGAGAGAAAGATCGTGGAAGTTTATTTTTCACTTGGTTAGACTATAATAAATTTAGTTGAATCCTTTATCCAAGTGTAAGCAAACAAAGTCTGCGCCTGAAGTATCTTCAGGACTGAGGCAACTCGTGGTAAAGGTGGAGCAAGCTCTCATCACTCCTTGTCTCAGTATCTCCCATAATGCAAAGCACATCTCCTTGCAGATCTTGATATCGCCACCTACGGGTCTGGCTCCCATTGACGAGACCTCAATAAAGGTCGAACTCGGTTCTGAGTAGTGGCCATGCAAGGAGATGTGCTTTGCATTATAGGAGATACTGAGACTAGGAGTGATGAGAGCTTGGTCCACCATTACAACGAGTTGCCTCAGTCTTGAAGATACTTCAGGCGCAAACTTTGTTTGCTCGCACTTAGATAAAGGATTAAACTAAATTTATTATAGTCTAACCAAGTGGAAAAACTTTCAACATTTTTCTCAAAATGATTGTTTAAAATGAAGTGAACTTATGTGGATTAACCTTTCTTTACATGCAATTATTGTTATACTAACATCGCGTAGTTCTTGGAGGAGATTTCTCTCTCGCAAATTCAAAGGTCCGAATATTTCTTTGAGAGAAAGCAGAGATTTGTGTGTAAATGCATAAAACGCGTGCAAGGGATTAAAAATTCGCAAACAAACCCGCAAACGTATCTTTCGATGAGATGAGATCTTTTTTGAGATAAGTAACCATCTGTTCCCTCCAAAAACTCGGAATGCGCTACCAGATGGGACCGGGCTGATTCATGCATTCTGTCTATTTAAGCCGCTTCGCGTCTGGCGGAGATGAAATATGTAACTCGAAGTGACAGCTCCTCTTCGCTCTCTCTCTCTCTCTCTCTCTCTCTCTCACACACACACACACACAAACACGCGCGTTCTCTTTCTCAGATAGTTAAGGGGATGAGCAATTGCTTAAACGTTACAAAAGTCCGTAAAGCGATTATAAAGTTCGAATAGGGCGCATCTGGACTGCAATTACCCGAGCACACTTCCACTCGTATGCTAATCCAACTAACAATTCTCTCAACACTAACCACATGGGCAGCGACGCCCACTCCGTCTAGACACTATAATAGGCACTGGGTTATATTATGCTACACGAGGCCTGTTAAGTTCGTAATAAGATTAATAATTGCCAAGAAGACACGTTCGTAGCAGCCAAATGTATACAGTAATTCATATGGGACGTGGGAAAGTGCAAATAATGGGCCACTCGATCAAATGGCGAACAGACACCCCATTTAGGCAAACGGGAATATCGACAGAACCCCACATTACAAATAGCTCTCCCGATAACAAGTCCGTCTGCCTCCCTTAGCGAACTCTTGAGAGCTTGTCTTCAATTTCAAATGCCGCTGAGCTCCGCAACAAAATTAAAAACCCACCTCTCCAGACTGCTCATATATCTAAGGAAACAAAATTGCCAGCGCTGATCGAAGCAAATAAATCATTGCCGAAACTGCTACAGTGGAAACAGCGAAGATAAGAATAGAATACGTGTGTTCGTCCAAGTACTCAGAGATATGGCAAAAATGTAACAAGCTGCCATCCTCTTCTGGGCGAGATCTTCAACTGCAGTAAAATGCTAACACTGGAGTTACAATTTGCGAAGACAGAGAGATCTCATCTAATGTCGTAACACAAATATTACATATTTATTCTTTCAAAGTATGTTGGAACGAGTGTCGGCACTGAATCCAATTTGCAGCGGTTAAGAACATAATGTCCGCTTTAAATTTATTAATCTTTTGATTTTTGATTTCGTAAATTTCACAAATTGAAAGAGCCATAAGTAGTGAATTGAGTGAACAACAGAAAGGCTTCAGAAGAGGAATGGGAACCATTAATGCTATCCTGGAACTAAAAATGCTAATAGAAAGATCACTTGAAAGAAACAGAAACATTTACATATGCTTCATAGACTTTCAGAAGGCTTTTGACCGGGTAATAAAATAATAAAATGGTCAATATATTAGATAAATTAGACATAGAAGATCATGTACTTAAGATTATAAAAATGATTTACACCAAACAGAAAATCCAGCTGTTTAACTCTGAGGCTTTTGTAGTGAAAACAAAAAGTGAAGTTAGACGGGGTTGTATCCTTTCACCAAATCTGTTTAATATCTATAGTACAGGGGCGAATGCTGGTCTTGAAATTCACGCTTGCTCTTGTTATCAGGGAGTGAGAGGTGGGATTGAAGTCTGATTAGCGGAATAACGAATTACTGACCATTTAAAACTATATATTTAGAAATTTATGTAATTATACAAATCCAACATTTATTTCACAAATGATTATTCTATCTTTTTCAATTTAGCTACTTGAATACAAATTCTATCCTCCGGTTCTTCTTTATGAACTGGTCAATAACTTGGTCAAAACGTTTTTTTAAGTTACTTTAATAAAAAGTAACTTAATTTTTCAAGCAACACGCACACTTGTAAAGGTTGATTGAAGCTCACTGGCTAGAGCAGTGGGTCTTAACCTTTTTAGTGATCGGCATCCCCCTTGAATCTAAAAATAAGTTCTCGCACCCCCTTGAAAAATGTGTTTCTATTTCTTTATTTAGGAAATTACATCTATTGCAAGATAATTTATTTATTGAAAAATAAACACATACATTTACATATACATACAAAACAATATCTCAAATGTTAATGGCTATGTTGTTGTTAATAATACTTTTGAAGCGAGGCTGCCTTTTTGAAAGAGCCACGCATAAATCATCAATTGAAGCAATTTCTGGCTTTTGTTTTTATGTGCAAAATTGATGAAAATCCCATTTCATAGAGGTAGGTGGTGGCGAAAAGTAAAAGTATCTGCAATGCTGCTTTTGCCAGCTGTGGATAAGGTTCTAGCTGTGTACATCAGAATTGTTCTAAGTCCAGTTTTTCAAATTCCATTTGAATGCGTGCATTGGTTCGTATTTCACAAATGATTAAGATCGTCTTTTATTAAATAGCTGTCGTCCATCGAATTTCGATCAAAATTTAGAAACTTCTCTCGCACCCCCAGGGGTGCACACACCCCAGGTTAAGAACCACTGGGCTAAAGCTACTTTCACTGTGTATGAGCTGTGTTTAAGACAACATGAAGGGAGCGGAAATGGCTATGCGCGCGCATGAAATCACATATGGAAGTGAAACCTAGATATTTAAGAAGAGAGTAAGGCAACAGATAATGGCCTTTGAAAGGTGGCGCTAGGAAAAATTATGGAAAAGGATCAAGAGGTAAAAAACGAAGGACATGGTTTGAAGATATACGATCATGGACGGGATCACATGACTATGCAGAAACCAAAAGGAAAGTCACCAACAGAAAGAACTGGAAGGAATTGGTGCTGCACCCTCTCACTGAGGAAGCTACATGAAGAAGAAGAATATGGCTCATAAAACTATGTTTTTGTGTCCAAAACACTTCCAAATGCAAGGAAAAACTCCGAACAAACACCTGATAAATAATGCACTTCTCTACACTGAAATTTCATCCAAGTACGTGCGTCAATATGTAGATTTACACGTGGATATAAAAGTGCGTGAATGTAAAAGCGTGAATCTCCAATGAATTCCAAAGAAGAATAAACAACCACGTGACCATCGCATCGCGCAAATTGTGTGCATAAGTCACAAAAAGTAACTTTCGCTATCCATTGTAATAAAGTGAATTGCAGTTGGTTAAAAAAGAAAAACACTTCGATGTTTTAAAAGTTTCTGCGCGTCTTATTTTAAACTCAAACATTTCTGCAGAAAACCAAATGGAGACTCTTTATCTTGGATCCCTTATACTTTGTTTGCAAGCCATGCTTTGTCTGCACAGAAAGTTTTACGCCCTTCAAGTCATGAAAAATGTATAAATACCGTCGCTTTTAACGCACACGTCCCCTAAGATTCGGTGCGAAAACGGGGTATATCTGGGGTTGCTGGCAGTCAACAAAAGCTTGACACAAATAAAATCGACTCTGGTGCCCGAAGTCGTGTTTGTTTTGAAAATATAAGGAGCACCACTGGGGGAGGTGCGCGCTCACAGAAAGAGAAGCAAACACGTTAGGGTGTAGATTCATCTCCAAGACGCCTCCTGTCTTAGGTATTCTTCCCACACACCTTAGGTGTCCGTAGCTTATATTTACCTAACTTCTTTTGCTGACAAGAACGCAATGAATCGTTCTACTCACACACACACACACACATACACGGGTCCCTTGGGCGAATGTAAAGCGATCCAAAAGTGAAGAGCGACTGATCGGACAAAGACAGGAAGGATATTTATAAAAAACAGCTCGTCAGATTATGAATGCAGGGACGTGCGGCAGCCATTTGTCTCTTCGCAACAAGAAAACTTGCTGGAAAGTGTTGACAGGAAATATATGAAATAGGGAGAGGCATTTCCGTGGTCGGATGTGTACGGAAAACGATTTGTCTGTGGACAATGGATTGGAATCTGCTGTCGAGGGACGAACAGCCGAAAAATTGATGGCCTCGTTCTGTTTATAAATGCGTCTTCAATTCCCCACAGCCAACCAGGCGGCGCTTTCCGTCTGTGCAGCTCGTCCAGTGCCGGGCAACAAATCCAATTAAACTGCATATTCCCAGTTCTCTCTATTTCTCTCATTCCGCTTAATTGGGGCGATCTTGTAGCTCCGTTTTCTGTGGTGGTAATATGAAGACGCCGTTAAAGTCACTCCTAATAAGGAGTTCATGTTAATGAAAGGCGAGGAGGGAAAAGAAAATACTAAAAATCTTTCTCGGGGAAAAAAAAGTTTTGGAAGGCAAGTGTTGGAAGGTAGGACGATTAATTACGGAGTCTTTCTTAGCACATCCCTTCCGGCAATGATGTCAGACATTACGTATCAACAGCGTCAGTGGGACGAGCCGTGCATGCCCTACAGGTAGCACTCGATGAGCTTCCACCAACTCGGAGAAGAGCAATTAACAAACGCAGATCCTCGCGCTGACATTAACACCCTCTCCGTTCGCTTCACTCTCAAACGATCTCGGGATGGCATCTGTTCGATCCGTCCACGTGCAGGAATGACCTAGTCTGCTGAGCGAACTGTCACGCTCATTTATGAGAGACAGCGGCACACTCCGTCGATGTTCTTTTAACCTTGTTGATCAATGATGTGCTGCAACACTCAATTCATCAAATGTTTATCGAGCAAAGCCACCTTCCCTTCGTATCAGGAGCTCTGACAATCCTTCTCCACCCGTATCATCTCTCTCAATACGGCAAGTTTCTTTTCCGTAAAAAATGTTTGCAATATTACGTTGGCATTCTCTGCATCAGACTACACGCACTCTCATCTTTTCCGCTATCAAAGATTATTTCGGTATGTGGCAGGTCCGATGATAGTCTACAGTTTCGCTTAGAAGAACTCATCAGTCTGCATTCACAAACAATTAAAACTTTCCTTTTATCAAAAAAAAAAAAATCTTTGATTCTTTCTCTATTTAGAGAGAACATCAGAATCCATGGGCAAAAAAATTAAGAACCAATGTTATGTAAACTCTGCCTCAAAAGAGGCAATCAGAGTGCATATCCAAATGCTCAAATGAACTGCTGTCTGTCAGAAAAATAAATCTGTCTTGTTGTACGGACTAATTCCGCTTGTATCAAAAACACATTCTGTTAACACGAGGGACGTCCAGAAAGAAAGTTTCGATAGGCTTCCAGAGAAACAAAAATATACTTACAAAAAGCACTTTATTGGAAATTAAAGTAGACATCTTTCACTACCTAGGAGCCTGTGTAGCTCAGTGGATGTGGCGTTTGCACACCACAGCGCTTGGCCGCACGACGGAAGTCGGCGACTAGAGGAAATTTTTCTAAGCCTTTTTTCGACCGGTTCCCGAATTAGTCGATCTCTGGCACGGGCAAGCGGGTTTTTCCTCCCGGAAACTCGGGGTTTTTCGTCCCGTAAACTCAAGAAAATCGACCGTAGAACCCACATTATTTCAGACATTAAATATATTGTGTTAGGGTTAGGGACCACGAGATGGCGGCACATTTGAGCCGTCTCTCTTCACTGAGTACCGCTTAATTAGTGATAGCCTTGGGCCATCTATCTCTGATTGGTACCAGTGGAGATTGAACTGCCCACTCAGTCTCCAAAAGTTAGATTGGGCTAAATGGCCTCGCTTACTCCCTTATACGGGAATAAAAAGGCGTTAGCTGATTTTTTTTTATCTTTCACTACTTTTCTGCATAATTTCCGCCATTGTTCAGGCACTTATCATAACGGGGCACCAAGAGTTGTATACCTTCGTCGTAGAAGGTTGCCACCTGTGACGCAAACCACGTATTGACTGCTTCTTTGACCTCGTCGTCGTCTGGAAATCGCCTGTCACCAAGGAAAGATTTCAGAAGTTTGAACAGATGCAAGTCGCTTGAGGCTTTTCCATCATCCCTATATGAGGGATGATGGAAATGTTCCCAGCCGAAGGTGGTGAGAAGTTGTTGTGTTAAGCCGGCCGTGTGTGGGCGGGCGTTAGTCCAAATCGTCAATCACTAAAGATGGCCACCCGCTCTGTTCATCATCGTGCACACCTGTCCTTTATTATTATTATTATTATTATTATTATTATTATTATTATTATGTGACACCTCCAGGGAGTCCAAAGACTCATCGAGGGAGAGTGCGCCAACAGCATCGAAAGATTGAACCTCTTCCAACTACTAACCGCGCTCTAACTTGCTTAACTTTTTCGTGAGCTATTAGTAGCAGAGGCCTACCAATCGACTCTTTCATTAAAAAGTCTTACCCATCGATTTTGCATGCGGCGGGAGATTCGATTTTCTTAGACATTATAAACACACAGCAAGAAGCGTACGCACTGCGAGAATGTCTGAAAATGGCACGCCTCGCTGACGAATCGACAAACTCAGCGCGCATGCGCGCCATTCGGACCGCAGCGCTGCAGTGAAAATATTTAAAAACGGAACTTACTTTCTGGACGTCCCTCGTACTTTACTGTGAACAGTTTCGCTGAAACATATGCAGAGAAACCTAATTGCAGTTTCCTCAAAAACTAGATTTGTAATTTTGATGCTGTTATACAAGCATTTTCAAGTCAAACCAGCTGTTAAAATAAATAAGCGGATTTTTTCCCTCTTCTTAACCATACAACTGTGCTATTGCACAGTTGTATGGTTAAGAATCTCTGCAAATATGCGATTACTGTATAAAAAATTAATAAAATAATACGCAAAAAATAATCCACCAAATGATTTTGCAGTTTCGCCAAACAGCTTCAAAATGCACGCAATAAAGTCTAGTGAATTATTTAACGTGAAAAAAAATTTCATTCTGTTCCATTTCCTTTATTTTTAGCTCACTAATTAACAACACTTCACCCTCCCCCCGACAAACTCAAGTACAAATCGATAATTTGTGTTTATTAAACATCCATCAAGAATTCCAGCGGATGTCACCTCCTACTCGCTCGCTGCATGTCGCCAAACAACGATGTCGTAAATCAGACGCCGTGGGCGATCTCACCCAAACACACAAAGCGTTCATTACCCTCCTCCGAAAACCATTCTTTTTCTGAATTATTCCGTGACGACTCCCACTCGAAGCCCATCCCTTCGTTTCCTTTGCAAACGCCACCCTTCGCGCGAGGACACGAGCGCCCCACACAAAGCAACTGCTGATAGCCGCATGACATTTCTAGCGACAAGCGAACACTCTCTCCCCTCGCGCGAATCTCTTTTCGCTTTGAATGGCGTTCCTTGCTCTTTGTCGTGTACAATGGCTTACAGCTGTACACTTTTTAATTAAGACAAACGACCGATATCCACCTTCCACAAAGTGGGGGGGGGGGGGAGAAGCATTCTGACTTCTGAATAAAAAGAAAAGTTGTAAGGAAGTGTTTAAAGCGAGAGTAGCTTCCAAATTAATGACAGTCCCGGCAGACGTGGATTAAAATATCTCCTTTGTAGGAGCACTTCCTAAAAGCACTTCCTCGGTGATATTGAAGATTTCGCTGATAGACGACAGTAAATGATGGTCGCTTGTGGCAGTAGTCAACGCGTACACACCTCTCAAAACGTGTTAGACACTTTTCGCTTTAAATATACTTTCATACTTAAGCCAAGCGACAGTAAAATTACGTCGCTTTTTATAATAAAAAAAGGTATTCATCACAAAAAAATCTATAAACAGCATTTATGAACACAGCTGGATAAATTTTCCCTCGATAGGAAATGAAGGTACGCACTTTAGAAATTAAATGCAACTATAAGCGTGTGTTTTAAAAATATACATATTGAATTAAATTATAAAAACACATCATATGTGTTGTCACTTAAAAAAAACTGGAATATAGCTGCAATGGCGAAATTTTTCTTGCTAATATACCAAAATCACAAATATAAAAGAAACAGTGCGAAAATAACGAATTAAAAATGAGCATGGATTAATATTACGATTAACGGAAGTTGTTTAATCCAATTTGTTATCTATCTACATATTTTAAGATGATAGCAAAATTTATTTCATTATAATTAATTATTAAAATTATTTTGCTATAATTAAATTAAAACTATAAACTAGAATTTTATTTAAAATTCTTTATATATATATATATATATATATATATATATATATATATATATCAATTTCTTGTATATTTTTTGAATCCATATTTAGCATGTACTTTTTTTTTTTTTTTACCAGCTTACTTTTGTAAGCGAATATCGCAGACGATAGTTGCGGACTTATCGAACATTTAGTACCCCTGGTGGATGACTTGAGAACTAGATTACTAGAAAAATAATAATAGCGCTGTGTAAATAAACACAATAATTGGTTTTATCATAAATTATTTATTTACATTCGGACTGTTCTACGCCTATGAATAACGCGCCAAACAGATATATTATCGCGTGCCTCTTCGAACACGTGACGCACATTCGTCATCAAACTTATATGGTAATCAATTAATTTTCATATAATTGAACTGTGTAATGCTATTATTTATTGAAATTATTTCGTAAGTAATCTCTATACCAAAATTAATTTGAAAGAATATAAAAAAGCTCATGAATAGTTTATGCTAATAAAAGAAGAAGTTGCATTTGAAAGAACCATACGTTTATTATTTATGCGTTTATTTACAGAAATGGGTTGGTATGGATTTTTGCAGTTCTGCGGTGAAAGCAATCTGCATTTTTGTTCTGTGAAATTCCAAGTCAGTGGTCTAAAGATGGAGATCTACATGACAGTCGAGGGTCTTAAAAATTTAACAGTAAAATTACGATGTTACTAGAAATATGCAAAGCTATTTGCGAACCAGAAATATTTTAATGTCTGTAGAGTAGAATTTCCTTAATGATAATCCTAAAGCAGATTTTAGTATCGTCGTTGGGCTACGTGTTAGCTATTCCGGAATTCCACAATATCCCGTAGATTTCTGTTACGATTTCTGGTATTGAATTTGGAGTTAATTCGATTATGTGCAAGGATCCGAAGAGTTGTCTGACCTTGAAAAAGATTCTTGTTTCGTTCCGTGTGTTTCATTACAGTATTATTCGTGCTATTGCTGCGAATAACTTTTGTATCCATTAGATTCTCTCTCATCGTACGCATGAAGCGCATTTCGAATTCATGTTCCACCAAATAAAGGGGAATGTTTCCCGTCTGACTGGCAGCATAGCAGACAGCGCAGCACCTCTCCGGCAAAGATGGCATGTCCGAATCCCAAACTGAACGTTGATATTCGTGGTTATCCTCAGGTGGGGGATGAATTTGATCGTTTGGCGTGAGACCCCCCACCCCCTTCAACAGACTGTTTGAAATGGCTTGAAAAAGTTCCGTGTTGGTTTTTAGATGCTCTTCAACTCTGCTGGTACATTCCTTTCCAGATTGTAACAATTGCTTCTTAGGACCTTAGTATAGTAGGGTAGGCACTAATAACCAGATCAAGATAAGATAAGGAATCGTGACGTGATTGGTTGTTCATCTGATGACGTCTTTGCGTGTGTGACGTCATGGGTTTGGAATGTTTGGAATTTCCCTGGGGTATATGTGTCAATGCTTTCAGTTTTTGTGTTTTGGTTCGCATATGGAATTATGGGTGATGGTAGAGATAATGAATCGTGTCGTAATTGGTGGGACACTTCTGACCAGATCAAGATCAAGATAAGATAAGGAATCGTGACATGGATGTGTTGTTATCAGATGAATATAAGTGACATAATTTGTTAGTTGTAAATAAGTGACGTTTTTGTTTTGTATGAAAAGGAAGATATATTAGCGATAAGGAATCGTGTCGTGATTGGTGAGACACATCTAACCAGATCAAGATCAAGATAAGATAAGGAATCATGGATGAGTGTTATTATCAGATGAAGATAAGTGACGTAATTGTTAGTTATAAATAAGTGACGTTATTGTTTTGAATGGAAAAGGGAGATATATTAGTGGATAAGCATTCGTGTCGTGATTGGTGGGACACTATGAACCAAATAGGGGTAGGGTGAAAGGGGAAGCGACGTCAGTGTCCTGGATGTGTGTTGTTATGAATTGCAGATAAGTGAATGGTTTGCATATGGCATTATGGGTGATGGTTAGTGATAAGATAAATTTTGGAATGTTTAGAACTTCGCTGGGTCCCCCTTCTGTCAGGGACATCACGTGGTGTGTTGGGTTCGCGTAATGCAATGCGGGTGCGTTTACAGATAAGCAATCGTGACGTTATGTGTTTGGAAATTTCTGGGGAACATATGTCTCTCTGTGATATCACATGGTGTTTAGATTTGCCTATGGAATTGTGGGCGATGTTTCGAGATAAGATATCTTGGAATTTTCCCAGAGTGACACACATTCATCATTGTCGTCATGTTTTGTCTTTGGTTGACTATAGATGGCTGAACTAATTTTCCAATACAATTGGGGTATTTCTTTCCTGCTAAAGGGTGGGAATTCTTAGAGTAGAGTCGTGATGCCAGCAGTGTTTAGGCTTTTCTGAATAATTTAATTATATGTGGGTGTCCCTCAAACACAGACACACACACACATTAGACATGAAAAGTCGTTAATGTACCCATGTTGATACTCTAATATGTACCCTATGATTATTCTTATGGAAAAAAAACTATTCAGCATTAGAATTACGCTTACCAAAACACATAAGCAGTGATTATTGAAATGATAATTATCAATTGCTATGTTTAAGTTAAAAAAAAAACATTAACTTATTTTTATTTCAAGAATGGGAACATCTTGGTACTATCTAGGTTTTCAGAATATTAAAAATTGTTGATTTGTAACATATATTCACAGCACAGAACACAAACACAAGTCTGAAAATGCAGTTGACTTTTCATTATAACTTACTAGGGGTAACATATATTCACACCATAAAAACACACAAAACATAGGAGTTGAAAGATATTTCTGTAAATAACCAGAAAATCTAGTTGACTACTTAATTTAGATTACTATCCGATTGGTTCTCAGCATTAATTCCTTCCCACAGTTGCTCATGCTATGTTTTCCCAAGTTTAGTGGGAAAGTCTATGTGCCGTTTTGTATAGGGTAGTGTTATTTCCTGTTTCGAATTCAGAGTGCTGTTAGAGTATGGAATTCTGACAAGTGAAATGATTTTTTTTTCAAATTATTGTTATTTTCTCTATTTTATTTTTAAAATTCAGTTTAACTACATATTCTAACAGAATAACTGAGCAAAATTAATAAATAAATAAAATGTATGTGAATTTATTTTCCAACACTGTAGATTTCTCATTAAGTCTTATTTTAAAGATATCTCCCTCATCGGTCGCCAATTTTGTTGTACGTAGGTGAAAAATTGTGTTTAGGTTGGAACTGTTTGTTCCCGTGGGAAATTATTGCTGTAGTAAATTAATGCTTAGATTTATTTTTTTTAAAACCAATATGACTATTAATTTTACCTTTAATTCCTTGTGCTCTTAACCTATTTCTGTAACTGAAATTTATTTTTTTTTTTTTTCTTTACCATTAGTAATTCAAGTAACGGATATGAGATAAACAAGGCTTTAAACTCTCCATAGCGTTTTCTTTTAAAAACTTCTTTTTCCAGCATAACAAATAAATAGTTATTTCTTATTATTTCAAATGTAAATTAGCTCTGTAATATATACTTTGTTGATTTCTATGTTACCTTTTATTTGACTCTAATATTATTAACAAATTGTGTTTATTGAGCCTAACATACAGAAATTAAATAAAGTGAAAAAGACAGTATTTTTTTTCTTATTCTTCTGATTTAACATTCGCACTGATGTTCATAGTGTATAATTTGCCACTGGTGTTGACGTGTAATTCATGTGATTTTTCTCCACGTTACATTTCAAAACAAGTTGAACTATGGTTTTTACATAGTTCAACTATGTAAAACTCATTTCTGTTAGTCCCAATTAACTGTTGTCCTCTCAGTCCGACATTTATTTCACAGTATGGATATTTATATATATATATATATATATATATATATATATATATATATATATATATATATATATATATATATATATATATATATATATATATATATATATATATATTAACACAATTATTATATTAGATATTCTTTCCAATACAAATAAATAATTATTTATTCTTATTTCAAATGAAAATTAGCTCAGAAATAAAAAAAGAAAGAAAGAAAAATGGTAAAGAAAAAAAATGTTTACCCTCAAATAAATATTTATGATCACAGCAAACAAGAAATTCATCAGCTTTTTCAATGCTTTGAGATTCATGTACACATTGTTTTCATCATTTGGTATCATTTAAATGAAGAACGGGTCTGGCTATTAAGTTCGTTAATTAATGTTTTTCGATTTTTCTCTTCCAATGGCAAGTATTTTTTGATATATGCATGATGATTCACTTGTTATCTGCATGCCACGATACCTTTTTATTTTTTGTCACTTTTCAGGTGAAATATTCTCCACTAAAATTCTGCCTATTAATTTAATATCCATTTCCTTTTGCTTCCAAGAGTTGACACAGTTTCAATGAGTGGATTTTCAAAAAAATGCATTTTATTTTTTTTCTCCAAAGTTATCAGTATCAGTTGAAGGTGAGATCACTAAAAGATATCTGCAAATGATGAGTTCGCTCATCTCCACTAACCTGAGCAGACATCTTCTGGAGGAGAGGAGGGGGAAAGGGGGATGAGGGGATGGGATGGGGAACATTGCAGGGAAGCCCTCTGTCACCCTCTTGACTACCTTTTCACTTCCACCATCTAATGCTATTTTTTCCCCATCCCAACAATTTCGGAGATATGAGTGGGAGAACTAGTCACATGGTCTAACATCAAAAACACTTTTTGAGGATAAAATACTTAACATAATAAGGACAAATAATATAGAATACCCTTCGAGCCACAGAGATAAGATTTGTCCTATGATGTCTCAAAGTAAGATAATCTAACATCAATATCATATCCAACAGCATGTAGAAAGATGTCTGTTAATCATCTGCATGAAAGTTTCATTTTGGAAGGAATGGTCAGGGTTAAGGGTCAGGTAAACACTACTTTAAGGAAAAACAAATGAGTTAAGTGTCTTCGCAGTTACAGCAATTCGTTCATCCCGTGCAGCTATCATATTGTGTTGTGTCCAGTAAAGTAAAGTAAGCCACAAAACTCTTTGAAATTTTCTTTCTTCAGGAAAATAGCACGAGATGAAACTCTTCACATAGCTCTAAAAGGATGGAAACCGATTATTATTTTAGAAGACATGTACATTGTGATGTATTCATCCAGGACCACTTGGGAAAAGTTATGCAGGAAGTAGTCTGATATCCTTGGCTACTTGCATAGAAGAGTTGACTACGAAATGGATCTCGGTGACTGTTATAATCTGAAATGCCAAGATGGGGAATTAATGCTCAGTGATACAGGAGCTGGTGGATGTAAAGTTTTCTCCATTAGTTGTGAAGAAGCTGAGAGATTTTCACCAAAAATGTATGATATTGATAATCATTTACTATTTTTGGAAACTGAATTATCAGCAATTCGTATCATGGGGAATATTATCACAAATCATCTAAATTCATCAATGGTAAAATTAGACCTTCAAAATTTTATCAAATTCGATAAAGATTATTTATTTTGGGACATTTACGAACATTTTATGAAAATGGTTTGTGTATATTTGCTGACAAAAGAATACACAGAAAGTTTAGGGAGGCATGGTGTCATTTCCAGACTGACACAATATCAAATGTATGGATCTCTGCTTACCATGGTATCTGTTCTAAAAACTCCTTTGCATATAAACTCTTTTGCTATTTTGATGTAATTCAACCAAGAAACAGTGAGTAATGAAAGTGTTCTTTATTGAACTCTTTGAAAAATGTTAAGAGTGTAAACTAAATATTGTGAAATATTTTTAGGTAATTACATGTTTCGATTTTTTTCTCTGTGAATATACTTGTAAATAGTAATTCAGCAAAACAAAATATGCATTTGTAAACTAAAATGAACAAAGATGTGTGCTTTTGTTGTGTTTTTCCACAGTGAATTTTTTACTCTGTTATTCTGATTAGAATTTGATATTTAAATCCATAACTTTATACCTTAATGCATTCTGTTTAATTATTGTAAAAAATCACTACTGTGAAATTAATGCCAGGAATGGGGGAAAAGTGTTGAAAACTGATATCCATGTAATTGATTATTTTAGAAATTGTCTAATGCTACCTATTGACATTGTTTGAGTTATCTGAAAACAATTTGTTCACACAATCGAAAAAATCCGAACTGTTAGAATTTGGTTGTTTTACAGAGTGAGAGCAGATAATTAACCCAAAAAAAATGACTTAAACACTTAAGAGTTTGGTATAGAAAAAATATTTGTACTCTCCAGATAACACAAATACTAATTTTACCATTTTACCTTTTCCCACACAAAGTAAGATAAAAACACACCAACAGTATATCCAACAGAATGCAAAAACATGTCATTGAGTCATCTGCACAAAAGGTTCATTTTCGAAGGAATGGTCAGGGTAGGGCAGGGTAAGTGTAAACAGTACTATAAGAATAAACCATAGAGACGAGTGACTTTGGATTTAAGGTAATCGTTCATCCACTGCAGCTGCTGTTTTTTGTTGTAGTGTTTTGTGTTCGGTAATGTAAAAATAATGGGTGAGCCACAAAATTCTTTGAAAGTTTCTTTGTGAAAAGTTCTAATTGTTTAGAATTTTGTAACAGAAAGTTAACAAAATATAAGATCAGAACTAATAATCAGTGAAATAATAATAATAAATAACTATTTATTTGTGGTGCCATATGAAGTAATCTAAGAAGAAGAAGAAGAATGAAGGAAAAGGAATATGCAAAATCTTCTGTGGGTGAAAAATACGAATTTTCGGTTATCATTGGTATAATTGAAGTATAATTTCTTTTGAATAAGACTTCAAATTTATTTCCTAAAGAAATTTGTATTTCTGATGGAATTAGTGTAAGATATGCAGTGACAAAATCACCTTGTAGTTGGAAAGAATTACCTGAAAGAGTTAAAAAACAGAATTCTTGGTAAATAAAATATAACCATCAGCTGAAGTGGGAAATTGGGTCACTAGCTTTGGACAAACTAAGAAATTGGATCACACAATCAACATGCAAAAGATCAAATATTACTCGCCAAAGGAAGACAAAAATCAAAAACATTAACGAAGTTAATAGGGAGGCCTGTTCTCGATTTAAATGAAATCGGATGCCCAAAACCTGAAAACATAATGTGTACTTTCAAATGCTTTTGGAAACATAACGAAAGATTCTGTGCTTTTAATAATGCTCAGAAATATATGTATTGGTTTCAAAAAAAATAAATATGCAACCCTTAATTTTACTACAGTAATAAATTCCCAACAATCACGAAATGAAAATTAACTTTCAGATGAGAGTACATTGTCAAAAACCACATGATGGCAATTCCACAAGCATGGGAAGAACCTTTGAACAACAGTGCAAATTTAATAATAAGAAGATTAAGGGGGGAAAATAGATTGTATTTTTCACTTTATTTATTTTCTGTATGTTAGATTCAGTAAATACAATTTATAAATAATATTTCACTCAAATAAAATGTGTAAATTTAAATGAACAAATTGGGTGTCGTTGATGTGTTATACAAATTTAAGTAAGAAAATAACATTTTTTCTCCTTGTGAAATTTCATGCCACAAAATAATCAGAGACTTTTTTTTTTGAAAAATCCACTCAATGGAACTGTGTCAACTCTTGGAAGCAAAATCAAATCGGTATTAAATTAATAGACAGAATTTTAGTGGAGAATATTTCACCTGAAAAGTGACTGAAAAATAAAAAGGTATCTTAGCATGCAGATAACAAGTGAATCAACATGCATATATCAAAAAATACTCGCCGTTGCAAGAGAAAAATCAAAAAACATTAACGAACTTAATAGCCAGACCCATTCTTCATTTAAATTATACCAAATGATGAAAACAATATGTGCATGAATTTCAAAACTTTGAAAAAGCTGATGAATTTCTTGTTTGCTGTGATCTTAAATATTTATTTGAGGGTAAACATTTTTTTTTTTTTACAATTTTTCTTTATTTCTTTCTTCCTTTCTGAGCTAATATTCATTTGAAATAAGAATAAATAATTATTTGTATTGGAAAAAATATCTAATATAACAATTGTGTTAAAATATATATATAAATATCCCTACTATGAAATAAATGTCGTGCTGAGAGAACAACAGTCAATTGGGACTAATGGAAATGAGTTTCACATAGTTGAACTATGTAAAAACCATAGTTCAACTTGTTCTGAAAGGTCACATGGAGAAAAATCACATGAATTACACGTAAACACCAGTGGCAAATTATACACTATGAACATCAGTACAAATGTTAAATCAGAATAATAAGGAAAAAAATACTGTCTTTTTCACTTCATTTAATTTCTGTATGTTAGATTCGATAAATACAATTTGTTAATAATATTAGAGTCAAATAAAACATAACATAGAAATTAACAAAGTATATATTACAGAGCTAATATTCATTTGAAATAATAAGAAATAATTATTTATTTCTTATGCTGGAAAAAGAAGTTTGTAAAAGAAAACTCTACGGCGAGTTCTAAACCTTGTTTGTGTCATATCCGTTACTTGAATTACTAATGGTAAATAAAGAAATAAAAAAATAAAAATAAATTTCAGTTACAGAAATAGGTTAAGAGCACAAGGAATTAAAGGTAAAATTAATAGTCAATATTGATTTTAAAAAAATAAATGGAAGGATTAATTTACTACATCAATAATTTCCCATGGGAAGGAAGAATTCCAACCTAAACACACAATTTCTCACCTAAGTACAACAAAATTGGCAACCGGATAAGAGAGATATCTTTAAGATAAGACTTAGTGAGAAATTTACAGTGTTGGAAAATAAATTCACATACATTTTATTTATTTATTAATTTTGCTCAGTTAGTCTGTTAGAATATGTAGTTAAACTGAATTTTAAAAGTAAAATAGAGAAAATAACAATCAGTTTGGAAAAAAAATCATTCCACTTCTCAGAATTCCATACTCTAACGGCACTCTGAATTCGAAACAGGAAATAAAACTTACTCTAAACAAAACGGCACATAGACTTTCTCACCAAGCTTGGGAAAACATAGCATGAGCAACTGTGGGAAGGAATTAATACAGAGAACTAATCGGATAGTAATCTAAATTAAGCAGTCAACTCGCCTTTCTGGTTATTTACAGAAATATCTTTCAACTCCTATGTTTTGTGTGTTTTTGTGCTGTGAATATATGTTAAATATCAACAATTTGGAATATTCTGAAAAGCTAGATAGTACCAAGATGTTCCCATTCTTGAAAGAAATGTAAGTTAATGCTTTTTTTAACTTAAACATAACAATTGATAATTGTAATTTCAATAACCAATGCTCGTATGTTTTGGTAAACATAATTCTAATACTGAGTAGTTTTTTCCCCATAAGAATAATCATAGGGTACATATTACAGTATCAACATGGATACATTAGCGACTTTTCACGTCTAATGTGTGTGTGAGTGTTTGTATGTTTGAGGAACACCAGCATATAATTAAATTATTCAGAAAAGCCTAAACACTGCCGGCATCACGACTCTACTCCAAGAATTTCCACCCTTTAACAGGAAAGAAATACTCCAAAATGTATTGGAAAATTAGTACAGCCAAATAGACAAAAATAGACAACCAAAGACAAAACATGATGACAATGATGAATGTGTGTCACTCTGGGAAAATTCCAAGATATCTTATCTCGAAACATCGCCCACAATTCCATAGGCAAACCTAAACACCATGTGATATCACAGAGAGACATATGTTCCCCAGAAATTTCCAAACACATAACGTCACGATTGCTTATCTCTAAATATTACCCGCATTTTATTACGCGAGCCCAACACACCACGTGATGTCCCTGACAGAAGGGGGACCCAGCGAAGTTCTAAATATTCCAAAATTTATCTTTTCACTAACCATCAACCATAATGCCATACGCAAACCATTTACTTATCTACAATTCATAACAACACACATCCAGGACACTGACGTCGCTTCCCCTTTCACCCTACCCCTATTTGGTTCATAGTGTCCCACCAATCACGACACGAATGCTTATCCACTAATATATCTCCCTTTTCCATTCAAAACAATAATGTCACTTTTTTACAACTAACAAATGACGTCACTTATTTTCAACTAGCAAATTATGTCACTTATCTACATCTGATAACAACACACACCCACGACACGATTCCTTATCTTATCTTGATCTCGATCTGGTCATTAGTGTCCCACCAAGCATGACACGATTCATTATCTCTACCATCACCCATTATTCCATATGCGAACCAAACCACAAGAAATGAAGCCATTGACACATATACCCCTAGGGAAATTCCAAACATTCCAAACCAATGACGTCACACATAGAATGACGTCATCTGATGAACAACCAATTACGTCACGATTCCTTATCTTGATCTTGATCTGGTTATTAGTGCCTACCCTACTACTGACCTTTTAGTTTTCTGATGAGTGTAAATCGTAGCTGGATATGAGGGGGAGAGGGGTGCATTAACTAGAGATTCTCTGAAACAGCCAAAGATTTCTACAGGGGAAAGCAAGTGGAAAAAACAAATCCCTTTCTTCTACTGTCAATTTCACGTTGCAGTAATTACAAACTGATATTTCGCCATCATATAAGGTGTTGGCATCTGCACGGCACTTCTTATTTAAATAAGACTGACAGTTTAGAGAATTTACTGATTTGTACACTTCATGCTACTCGCCCAAAATGTGCAGGAAATTTGATTATATAGTTTCAATGTTTGTTAGGCAACAATCCGTTTTTTTTTTTTTGCTGCTTTCTAAGATTTAAAGAAGTGAGCCTGTAAAGCTCAGCGGATGTGGCGTTTGCATACCACGGCGCTTGGCCGCACGAAGGAAGACTTGGTTTCGAGTCTAGTCGGCGACTAGAGGAACTTTTTCTAATTCTTTTTTCGACCGGATCCCAAGTTAGTCGATCTCTGGCACGGGCGAGCGGGTTTTTCCTCCCAGAAACTCGGGTTTTTCGTCCTGTAAACTCAAGGAAATCGACCGTAGAACCCACATTATTTCAGACATTAAATATATTGTGTTAGGGTTAGGGACCACGAGATGGCGGCACATTTGAGCCGTCTCTCTTCACTGCGTACTGCTTAATTAGTGATAGCCTTAGGCCATCTATCTCTGATTGGGGACCAGTGGAGATTGAACTGCCCACTCAGTCTCCATAAGTTAGATAGGGATAAATGGCCTCGCCTACTCCCGTATACGGGAATAAAAAAAGGCATTAGCTGATTTTTTTTCATAATGTTTTCGTGAGTGGGTGAAGATAATTGAAGATTTAATATCGTCAAGTACCCATAGCATTCAATTGCAGAACAAAACGTTAAAATGCATAGTTGTGTATCTAATGTATCCAGACTAATTAAAATAAAGTGTCACATTGGGTTTATTTGGGGTTATGGCTGAAGCGACTAACCCTAACGAGACCAGTGTACGATGTCTGTAAATTGCGTGTGGATGATTTTCCTGTTTTATGGGATGAACATCCTGTCACCTCCCAGTCGGGAACTACTTGGGTATCCGTTTGCTCGTTAAAAACGCATTTTTTTCATAACTGCATTGTAGGATAACATTTTTGTTTGTAAATTTCCCAATATAACCCCCTTTAAGCGATCCTTAACCAAATTATTCTCATAATAATTGGGTGCGAAGATTGCTAAAATAAGAAATCAAAAGAGCATCTTTGGTATGCTTATCTAGTAGTTCTCCATTGTAGCAATCAGGATTTCATCATTGTTGCAAGGCATCACAATTGCACTAACATCGTTCTCTGAAGATCTACTACCACAGCTGAAAATTTATAATACCACGCGACATTATTAATGCTTCAATTTATTAAAGCCATTCAAGATTGTCGTGCACTGGAGCAGGGGATCTAAGAAGAAACAAGATGAAAAGAAGAGTAGAAGAGGTGCAGACAGTCCCGGAAAAGAGTGTACAAAGGGATAGTGACAGAGAAATTAAGTTGAATTATTGTACGCGAAAATGGAAAGTGAACTGAATTTATTGCGAGAGGAAGCACCGCCGAATCTTGGTTGCCAACAGATCTGTAGCAACAGTGGTGATTTGATGGTTTTCCAGTAAAAGCACGTGGAATACGCGGTGGAAAATAATACTTATTGAAGTACGGTTTGAGAAATATTTTACAAACAAAAGTATATTTTTAAGATATTTTGGAAGAAGTTTCTTGCATGTTTTCTCTTGATTTCTAGAAAGTTATGGCAATAAAAGAAGTAGGATGGTTGATCTCGTACTCAAGTAATTAAGAAAAGTCATATCAATCAGGGAAGGCGCTGTTTTAATGCGAAACTCTTCACGGGTTATTTTAAGGTTTTGCCGCAAGTAACTTGGGCTGATTTTCGTTGAGGAGCGAGCAAGCGAAGTGGATTCTCTCCACAGCGTGAATGACTGGCGCATAAATTCAAACACGGGTTTAAATTTCGCTGAATAAGCTTGAACGAATACACACTCGAAGAGTAACACTTTTTTCAAGGCAGTGGATTTGTTTTTAAATTATAAAACAAGCTCATCTTCCACCTGTATGGATTTCCCATTACGCGTATCTCGATAGGCATCGCAAGGAAATGAATTTATGTTAACACTCGCTGCAGTGTTTGTGTGTGGAGATGTTTTCGCATCCGAGTTCGTCACTCGCCGACGATGGGGAGGTGTTGTGCTCTGTTCGGTTCAGTAACGGTAGGGAGAGGGTGGGTTGGAGGAGAGGGGAGGAAAATTGCGTGTCATCGCGAGAATGGAGACGTTTTCGATAAGGAGACACTTCGGATAACAAATAAGAACCTGAAACGTGGCATAACAGCCTACGACAACCCCCATTTACACTCCAAGGACGCGGCTCAAGAAAACAATGCACGCTCGCTAAACTCGGGAGCGAGAAGAAGCAAGAGAGAGAGAGAGAGAGAGAGAGAGAGAGAGAGAGTTGCTTGCGAGGGAATAATGAAGAGGGACAATCGGGAAGGAAGGTCCGTATTGATCGCGGCGTTCGTTTTAAGTTATCACCGCAAGGACAGCTACTCATCATCATCATCGCCGCTTTTACTCCTCGCACTACAAACAAGCAGTTATTGACTGGGCTCGTCTGGAGAGGCATTTCTTTAAGACGGTGGACAATCTGAGGAAGGAATTTATCAGCTGCCTTCATTTACAGGATCGTCAGCATTAATTGCTCCTCCTCCTCCTCCTTCGGGAGTGAAAGAAAAAATAAATAAAAAACACACCCTCCGACGGAGATCAGTGTAATGACAAAAAATGCACGATACTTCACAGTTCAAGATTTTAAATACAATCAATAAGTTCCCATGCTTTCTTGAGGCTATGCTGATAGCAATGTTATTTTTTTCTCAGAAGGTGGGGCTAACTAAAACGTGCCTGCCTGTCTTTAAATATGCCATATGAAACTTTCTATGGCATATTCTATCCAGATGCGATGCGGTGGACACAAAATTCAAAATCCCATATTTACGATTGTTCGTGTTAATGTGATTTACAACAGCAGGTATTTTAATCTTTGCAAAAGAAATATGACTCTGTAGATTTACTAGAAAATCAAAAATGCCGAAGTCAGAGGTCGTTTCGTTATTTAAAAAAAAAAAAAAAAACACTGGCAAGCAATGTGATCATAAAATATACGACAAGTATGCACAGTAGTGTAGTCTGTTCTCAAGATACTTTCGGAACGTATGTACCGTAATAGGGGCTGTCCCCAAAAACAAATATCGCTACATTCTAAATTGCAATACTGCTAAAACGACACCGTATGTTATACTCCGTCGTAATGTGCGGGGTCATAAAGGTAAATACGTTTATTTTATGTGACAAAAATGATAATGTTTTATTCACCTGTTTTTAGTAAAACAAATTCCCCAGTTCAGAAATATCCCGCCAAGTTCAAGCCAACAACAGACGAAAAGAATATTGGAAATAACAGAAAAGTTAAATGGACAACAATACTCTATACATGTGATTAATGGGATACTATGATTAATAATTAAAGTTCCTTGAATTCAGTCTAATTTAGAAATTTTATTACAAAAGAAAATTGCAGGATTAATTAAACTGATTAATTTTCAAGGTTTGATCAAGTTCTTTTGCAATAAAATAACTTTGAAAATTCACGATTTTAAAATTATGCGGAAGAAGATCCTTTGATTTCAAATACATAAAAGTTGAGTTTAGGGAATAGGCCTCCCTCTTTTTAATAGAAATTCCACCCACAAAATAGTAAAACTATAGCAATAATGTTCTATAGATGGATGAGGTTGTTGCACACTGGAGTAACGAATTCATCTGCCACCTGAAAATATTCACAGAAATCTAAGCTGGAGGTGGCACAGTCGGCCAACGGAACTCGGAGTAATATGGAGAAATGTTCGCTGGGTTAAAAGGTGAGGTTTGCCTAGGGGATAAATGAGAGCTGTGTTGTTTTTTTTTATCTTTAATGGTTGTGGGAGTTATTTCTCGTCAGGCAAATTCCGTGAATTTGATTTCCTGTTAAGTGGAATCAGGAATAACAGAAAAACAAAGTCGAACAGTTTGTTAAGCAAGGAAGTGATCCATATATACACTATCTCATCAAAAGTATCCGGACACCTACTCGAAACTGTAATCAAAATTTCCAGGTGACACACTTTCCAGTAGTGGACATTAATACGGAGTGGATCCACCCTTTGCTTCTATGACAGCCCGAACTCTGCCGGGGAGACTTTCTATGAGGAGTCGGAACGTGTCTGGAGGAATGGCAGCTGATTCTTCCTGAAGAGCTGTAGCCAAAGCAGTTCGTGATGTGGGAGGTTGGGGTCTGGAGCGAAGTCGCCGTCCTAATTCATCCCAAAAGTGTTCTACGGGATTTAGATCAAGGCGCTGGGCTGGCCGTCCATTTCTGGAACGTTATTGTCCAAAAACGGTTCCCTCACAGACCTTGCTTTATGGCAGATAACACTGTCATGCTGATACAGACAACAGTCATCACCGAATTGATCTTTTACTGTAGACAGTACGCAGCGGGTCAAAATGTCCTTACACTCTTCCGCATTTCGATTTCCCTGTACTGTTACGAGAAGGCCAAGTCCATTCCTTGAAAAACATTCCCACTCTGTAACGCCACCTCCTCCAAATCTCACTGCTAGCAATACACACGCTTGCAGGAATCGTTCTTCAAGCATTCGCCAGACCCTCCCATCGGACTGCCACCTGGTAAAGCGTGATTCATCACTCCAAATCGCACGTTTCCAGTTGTCCACAATCCAGTGGCGTCGCTCATTACACCACTGCAGGCGTCGCTTAGCGTTCACAGGAGAAATATTTAGTTTATGGGCATCTGCTCGACCATGGAACCCCATTCCTCTTAACTCTTGACGCACAGTCATAGTGCTGGCTGGACAGTTCGTAGCACTGCGGAACTCCAGGGTGTTTGCTTCACTCGATATCTGGCGATTTCCAGAACCACCACCTTCAACGCTAGACGGTCATCGTCTGTCATTAAACGCAGCCTACCCGACCGTGGTTTTGTTGTGGTAGTGCATTTACGTTTCCACTTCACGTCACCAGCTGTTGACTTGGGCAACTTGAGGAGGGTTGAAATGTCTCTGATGGATTTCTTACTGCTGCGACAACAAAAACTAGTCCACGTTGGAAGTCACTGAGCCACCTTGCCCTACCCATTCTGTTCGTACTTCTTATCAATCTTTGAAACACACAGCTCCATGCCTCTTTCTATACCAGTAAGTTATGGCGTTGACATCTAGACGTCAGTTTACGAATTACAGAGGGGTGCCCGGATAGTTTTGTTCAGATAGTGTATATGTAAACTAATCGACTGACGTAACTGGTTATGGCAAACATTTTCACAGCACGTTTCTCGTTCTGACCAGAGCAATCTCTGTAATAAACGTTTTTAATATTTACCAAAAATTCTATTGCTTTTCTGGCATTGTAAATTATAGATCCGGTCAAGATCGCCATGAAGTTGAGTCACTTCGAGTGTGGCGAAAACTTTCTGCGAGTGATTCGGAGGATTTTTATCAACAGTTCTCATCGGTAACTTTTCTTTTCCCCACGAAATTCATCTTTGAGAATTCCCAGATGTATCAAGGAGTAAACACTACCCTCGATCGAACGGCATGTCTCCAGAGTTCAGGATATTTATGACGCGATCCATATTTTCTCCTAGCTGCATCGGAGACTTCTCTTAAAACAACGCTAGCGTTAGTTTTCGAGAAATTCCACAATTGCAGGCATCATCTTGATAGCGCACATTTTAAGATGGCGCAAAAAAAAGGCATTCACAAGATCCTTCCTTAGTGAAGTCCCTGTCGTTATTTCAACCAAGTCTGAAAGCTACAAATTTATTGATCTTCGTCGAAGATCGTATTGGAATAACCTCCTGTTTAGTATTTGTTTCCCAATCGATTTCTTTGTCGGTACTTTGCCGCAGAATATAAATCTCATTTCCATAATAACATTAATGCGATATGGCTATTAGCTAACTTCTTTAAAAACTAGAGCCTCGGCGCGCGTATCGCTCTACCAACGAACGATCAAACCATTAATATGTTATGATGACCACAAATAATGCATTTCCATTGTTTGTGGTCATCATTTTAGGATTTCTTTTTTTTCTCATAGAATTTTCAAATGCCTTCAAAAAGTGTACGTACAAAACAGAATGCGGAAAAGAGAGAAAATTGTGGTCGAACTTCTGCAATTTCGTCGGAAGCTAAATAGCAATAGTTTGTTGTCCTCTTTTAACTGAACCGTGTGTGGGAAATGTTTATTTTTATATTGCTTTGATTCGTTTTTAAATGTGTTTGATCGCTCAAGAAAAAAGGCCTCTACTTTTAAATGCCTTATCATAATATTAATAAAATATTTCAGTAATTCAGTAATCGTGCTGAGAGAATTAATTTCATTTAAAGATTAAGGGGGGGGGGGAATCTCAATCTGTAATTAATACTCGGGTGTCAAAAGACTCAAAATGTCAACTTCGGGTTTTTAGAAACTCTGGATCGCAATTGCTTTTTAAGGCTTCAGACGAAAAAAGTGAAAACATTTACCAAATAAGTAGAGGAATTCTTTATTTTATTTTCTTTCCTTTGCAACACAGAAAAGGTTTAAAAATCTGTTTCTTTCCAAAACCAAAGGAAGTGGATCATTTCTTATTCCTACTGGTAGCATTTCTGAAGCGCATCCCCATTACTCAAAGTGGTTTTTTGTGTATTTACACAAGAATCGTAACCGTTTTCTTTTTTATATATAAAGGTTTGTTTTGGGTTTAGCACAAAGTTTACAGTCGTATATTCTGTCCATCTTTGCTTTGCGTTTTCGAAACTTCAGTTGAAATTCAAATTGAAATTTGGGTACACGCACGTAAAAAAAAGATGAGTAACCTGAACATTGTAATCTTTGGAACAAAAACAGGGTGGGGCTTGTAAATTCCGTCAAAATCATATTTCTCCGAGATTCTACAAAATACCGTGAGATAGCAAGTGGAAGGAGAGAAAAAGGAAATATCAAATCAGAGAGGTTTTTCAATCCGAATCGTGCACGAACACTTTGCAGAACAGCGAAAATCTGGCAATAAGACTATAAAACAAAAAACGTCCAAAACTCAGATAAAGTGCGTGCATCTGATTCAAACAACGAACATTCACTGCAATTTTCACAACAGCAGCAGCAGCAGGCTGCTTGTTACGGATCCAATGTTTCCATTTGAATGAAAACAGCAAAGTTTATCTCTGTAGAAAATCCACTCTTCCAGAGTCCAATTTCTGTGAGCTCTGTGCCATTATAGTCACTAAAACATCGCGCTAAACATATGTTTTAATGGTTTCGTTTCGCTTCTCGAGGCCTTTGTCTTTCATTCGTCGAACGTGCTTCCTGTGCATTAAACCCTCCCCCAATTCCCCCCAAGCACAATGTCGCATTATTACACTCGAAACAGCCGAGCGTCACCTTTCACTGCAAATGAATGGCACGCACTGTGAAGTATTTCGCCACTACTAATTTCCTTTTATTACATCATTACTGGAGTGCATGCCGCGTGTACTTATACTGACATGACCCAATATTCCTGGAATGACCTACGAATTAGCCACTCCATCCATATTAATCAGGTTTTATTCTGCAGCTACAGATGCGCCATCTTGACTGCCAAAAAGAAGCCAACATTCAAATGTCGGCAGAAGAGGAAAAAGCTTGAATTCGCATCATAAACTGCGCCAGTATCCAAAATATAAGACGAATTTTCAATCTACTGTCCAATAGAACAGGAAAACTCAACCAAGCACAACATAAAAAACGGCAACTCTTTCACACACCCTCATGGAATCAATCTTACTGTATAAGGTAGACAGGGTATTTGAAAACAGTAAAATGATGAGAGGGCTCATTATTTTAAATGGTAATAATAATTAAAACACAACAGAAGAGCTCACATATATGAATGTGGTCTCAAAAGTTCTCGAAATGAAAAAACGAATTCATAATTTCAAAATAATTTTTCAACATAATCTCCCTTAAGACTAATGCATTTCTTCCAGCGATGCTCCAGCGCCATTGTACCTTCCCAGTATTGGTTCTCGGTAAGATCTGCCAAATACCCCTCTACAGCTGCAATCACCTCTTGTTCGAAGAAAAACTGACCAGGGAGAAAGAATTTTGGTTTTGGGAAGAGATGGAAGTCAGAGGGAGCCAAATCTGAGGAATAGGGTGGATGTTCCAAAAATTCATAGTGCAGATCCCTTAATTTTCCCACTGCCAAAACACCTTTGTGGGCAGGTGCCTTGCCCTGATGAAAGATGATTTTTTTCTTCTGCAAACCGGGTCTTTTTTCACGACTTTTTTCGTCTAGTCTGGTTAAAAGATTGAAATAATATTCCCCGGTTATTGGTTTACCCCCTCTTCAAGATAATTAATATAAAAAATGCCTTTAGCATCCCAAAACACCTGACCTTTCCTGCTGATGGAACCGAGTTTGGCTTCTTTGGCGCTGAACAACCGGCTTCTGTCTACTGTTTTGACTGCTGTTTGGATTCTGGTGTGTAATACTGAATCCAAGTCTCATCCATAGAAATACATTGACGCACAAAATCAGTTTTATTCTTGTTAAAACATTCCAGGCACTGTTCAGAGATTTTCATGCGAGTGCGTTTTTGATCTGCTGTGAGCAAGCGTGGCTGCCATCTTACGCAAAGCTTTTTCATTTGCAATTCTTTATGCAAAATATATCCAACACGTTCTTTTGAAATGCCTAGCTCAACAATTTCACGCACGCACTTTGTGGATCATCTTCAAGGCTGGAACTGCCATGTTTAAACTTGGAAGCCCATTTCGTAATTGTCGAAAACGAAGGAGAAGAGTGCCCATACACTTATATAAACTTCGAATGAATTTCTATTGGCGTTAAACCTTCTTTTACAAAGAATGTTTTAACCGCACGATACTCCATTTTATCCATTTCATGGGATGCAGACAATACTTTTGCTTCAGACAGCTGTATAAAACAAACTACTTCATAGAATTCAAGACCGAGAACTTTCAAACTACCCACGTAGGCATGCCATCATCCCTCAATTGGAAGGAGTGTAAGATGACCATGGAGCAGAGTCTCCACCATATATTCATTTATGGCCTCCCTTGGGTTAGTCTATTATTCTCTCTACATGATGTGTGGCACTACGATAATAATCTTTGTTTTATAATTTGCCTGTAGTTTGTGTCAGGAACAAACAGATGATATCTTGGGAAAGAAGTTCATTTAATTGCAGTGTCTGCAGCTTCGCTTACTCACGTGACTTGGGAATCCAACACAAGCAAATTTCAAAGCGAAGTCCCCAGAGGGAAGAGTTGTTGGATCCGAGAAAAGACGGGCGTCACTGGTATAGTAGACCTTTCAAAGCCTGCAAGGAATTGAATGAATCAGTGGAAATAATACACGTTTGGTAATGTTTTATATTATGTAGCGTAAGCTCAATGCTGAACTGCCTGTCAGTAGGCACGCAGTTCTGTAGTATAACTGATACATTCCAGTGGGAACCTGTCGATATTATGCTGTCTGGGACGAGGGATGTCCAGCACTTGTATCAGTTCTTTTATGAGCAGTACAAAGCGGCAAATGGCAGTCTGCTGTGTGTTGCATTCATTTACCCATTCGTCTGAAATCGTTTTGTTATCGTATTATTATTACGTGCAAACTTCAAGGAGTTCAAGGACTCATCACGAGAGGGCGCTCTATTCCAATCCGCTACGCAGTCATCCTTCATTTCTTTGGCCAAAATCGAAAGAGGTCCCAATTTTTTCTACTTTTGTTCTTTCTTCTCCAACCTGCGCATTACAATCTGAGCTAATCCCATTCTCATTTCGAATAATTCAAGTTGAATAACAACTCATGCCACATTCATTGGTAATTAATCAGTTAGCACTGCATCAAACTGTCTCTTGCAATTATGAGTACAATAATTCAGATCAACAAGTAACAACTAATTCATTGATAGATATGCTAATTAATTCTATTAATCTTTAATTTCGGTCAAATAGATTTATAAGTGTATGAAATACACCCTTATCAACCAAGTTAATTTGTAATTACCCATTAGTCATTCAGAGATTATTTCACGTTGTTTACCACAATCAACCCTTCCCCCCAACCATCCATCCCACTTGTTTAATTATAGCTACTTAAATGTATCGTTCAGGAACCTGTTAGAAGTCATTCCATCTATCTATCCGCTCTTAACTTCTTTCTTCATTAACTGCCTTCTAGTAAGACTCGATCAGCCAAGTTTCATAATATTCCGCCATCTACGTTATGTAATCCATGACCTCAACTTCAATTAAGTCTTGTCTTATTCTTTTATCAGTTATTGCATTATTCTAGAATTTAACTGGTACCCAACTCAGTGTCGCAGTCATGTCATAACAAGGTTTGTCCCCGAAGCAGAATCGAGGCTTCAGAGACGACCCAATCAAAATCCGGATGAGAAATTTGGAAATCGAAATCCAATGCTGGAAAGGCTATTTTTATAAGGATATTACAACGTCTCTTCAGTTGTAGTCAGTTTATGACCTTTACTGGTTGTATTTAACGACCTTCTAAGACGTCTTTTTATTCGTTTGTGTCAGTCTAAATCTGTCTTCTTACAAAATCTCATATTCCTTACCTTTCTCGTCATTAAAAGTTATTTCCTCTCCAGTTTTCTGGTTGTAAGAATTCAAAAATTTTAAGATCATCCTGAAGAGTTCTTAGAAGAGCCTTCGTACCTCAGTTGGTATAGACAAAACCCTTCGGTCGGAAAGACCTGGGCTCGATTCCCGTCCGAGTTGTGAGGAACCTTTATCTGGTCTCTTTCGACTAAAGGTGAGTTAGCCGGTCTCATATCAGATTTTTGCACCCGGAAACGCTGGTTTTTCGTCCCCTAGAACAGGTAAATCTGCCTCGCGAACATCAGCATCTATAGACATGGGATACTCCTAGAATAGGAGTGAGTGACCCATTCCACGGGATTTCCGGTTTCGAATTGATAACAGGCCACTTGGCCTAATACGCAAAAGAAGAAGATAACATATGGTAGAATTGCAAAAAAAAAAGCAGAAAACAAATAACCCAAACACCTGCCGAAAAATTAAAACTACACTGTTAAAATGACGCCTGTGTAGTTCAGGGGAAGTGGTGTGTACACCCCTCAGCGCTAAACCGCCCGAAGAAAGAGCGTCACAAGTTCGATTCTAGTCGCCGACTGGAGGAACGTTTTCTAACCCATTTTTCGACAGGTTCCCGAGTTTCGATGTGTAGCATGGGCGGGGCTTCTTTCTCCCGAAAACTTGGGTTTTTCGTCCCGTAAGCTCAAGAAAATCGACCGTGGAACCCGCACTATTTTTAACTTCCTAATATACGGAAAAGGAGGAAGAGCACTCAGGGGACCGAGGTACCCGACTTTATTGCCCAGTGTCATGTGCTCTTCCTTGATACTTGAACTTGAATCAAGATTGATTTAAGCAAACAACGATGGTATTAAGGAGGATTCTGAAGAACCAAACTCTGAGCTTCTAACCATCCTACTTGTAGAAGTCTCCTCCTCCTCCTCCTATGAATACTGCTTCTCTCGGGAAATGTTTTTCAATCCGTATTAAATTCAGAAAGCCGATGTTCAAAGTTCTCCCTTTTCCAACTCTTTTTGTTCTATCTATCGATTCGTTTCACTGTTCATTTTTATGGCTATTCACGAGAGTCTACTTCAGCGTCATTTACATTTATTCCTCTTGGGTCGGAGTGTGAGGTTTTCCTGAGGCTGGTTGCGCTATCACCCGAAAGCTAACATGTCGTTACCTTTCGCTATCTCTCGAATTTTCAGACCTTCTCTTGAAATTCTAAAACAGTCTTAATAGATAGCACGTCGTGTATAGTTTATTGTCCTCGATAATTATTTTATCATTTCCACTGTTTTTTATACGCATCCATTTATAATTTTAAAAGAAACATTTGTGCTTATTTTTAAACTTCTATTTTCTCCTGACTCTTATTTGTAGCCACCCCATCTAACACGAACATCCTGGCGTTTGAATGTTTTTTATGTTTTGCATGGACAGCTTTTTGTCCATTCTCCATCTCTACATGCTATGTATACATCCCTCATTCATCCCTCATAAGCACAAAAAATTGACAAAGAATCCTTTCAGTCAAAGACTCCAATTTTGTACTACAGATTTCTATAGCATTCATTTCTTAAATATATTTCAGACGAAAACAGAACGTCTTGTATAAATGAAGAAAAAAAGAAAAAGAGTCGATTTTAGTCTTGATGAATCAAGCAGATGCGATGTCTTTTTTTTAATTCGATCTATTCTACTGTTAACGTCTCTAATACAGCATCCCCGTCTCTTTTGCGGTCTTGGAAATTGTCAGTTGAATTATTCATTTTTATAAATAAATAATTGAGATAAATATTTAATCTGAGTTTCGGCTGCAACGTATTCTTCGAGGTTTGATTTAGTTAAAAAAAAGCCAACAGGAGCGTCCACTCCTTGTTCAGTTGATAGCTGGAGAAACCTTCTTGGCACTCCGAGTAAAAAAAAACTGCTTATCGCATTTACAGCACGAACTGCGATACTTTATTAATTCGATGTGGGCAAAGAAATGTTTGCCAAATAATTCTGATGTCTTTCTTCGCGAGATAAGCAAGTGATTTTGCTACTTTCGCCCGTGCAACGCAAGACCCTTCCGGATAAAAACCAACTGGCTGAAGTTAATGTTTTGTCTCGCCAATGCAGGCTCTTCCATGTCTTCATCCCCCACTGCGGAAAACAAGTTCCGGTGCCGTGGAAGCGTCTGGTAACAGTTTTAAAATGACGCGTGAAGAATTGGGAATTAAAGATTTATTCTTCCGCTGTTCTTTCTTTTGGAAAACCCTGTTTTCATTTCTTCCAACTACGACCAAAATACAAAGTGCGAACTCCTTCGCATTTTCTTGTTTTCTGTGAAATGTCAGAGCATCATTTGAATGCTTCAACGTGAATTAAACATTTTACTTCCCCGAGTATGGTGACGAGTTTATTTTTAACCTTTCCTTTTTATTATTTTTTTGGAAACAGTAAGCTAACATTACTGTATCTTAAACCTCCACAGAGGAAAACTTTGCGAGGAGTGAGGGAAAATTTTAGAATAGTTAATATTTTAAAAATTGCCAAAGTAAATAAAGAATGTTCATTTTCAGCATTTTCGACATTGCCACCCACTAATAAATTTTCGTTCAAAATGCCTTCGCCAGACATTCTGACAACAATTATCCGAATGTATGGGGCATACTATAACTGCAAAGATCAAGTGGATATTGAATCCAGCATTATTTCAAAGCCACATGTAGAAACTATAACAGTTTCGTAAAGTAAGTTGACCGAAGAGCTTATGGAATACACTCGCCGGAATTCACGACTTGTCCTAGCGCGGACCACTTAGAAGACATGATCGCTTGTGCAAGCGTTCATATATTCGCCTTTTATTGGTCCATCTTGATAAGGTTTCACTGGCCTGACAGCTGTTTCGAACTGGCTAGTTCTCCTCAGAGACCAGGCAACTATTTAAGTAAAGGCCTCTCTAAAAATTTGGCGTTCCCCCAGACCACTCCCTGCGAGTGACCGAAAGATCTTTCCACTGAGTGACAGGCTCACCCCACCACTGAGCAGACCGCTCATATTCCAGGGAAACGCACCCACCGACACATCCCCAATAGAGGCCCTGCCGGAAAAGGCCAATCCCCAGAGACTCAAATTGCTCTCTCAAGACAAAACTCCTCCGAAATCTTAAGCCCCTCAGCGAGACAAGACCCGGAAGAAACCTTAAAAGAGCCAAAACTCTCGTTCAGTACTAAAGAACTCGAAGTTGGAGAGATATTATTTTCGTAAGCGAACTGTGAGTCTCTGAGGAGAACAAACCAGTTCGAAACAGCTGTCAGAACAGTTAAGCCTTATCAAGATGGGCCAATAAAAGGCGAATATATGGACGCTTGAGCAAGCGATCATGTCTTCCATGAGGTCCGAGCTAGGGCGACTTAAATGCTGGCGAGTGTATTCCCGTAAATTCTCTGGTCAAATTTCGTACGAAACTTTCATAGTTTCTCCATTAGGCTTTGAAATAATGCTGGATTTAATTTTCACTTGATTTATACAATTTGGTATCGCCGACCTGAAGCCCTTTGGCTCTTTATTTTAATAAATAATATAACTGGTTTGCTGCTTTTGGTTTAAAGTACCAAGTCGATAAATCAGAACTTGTCCATATACCCCATGTAATATCTTGCTTCAGAACATGAAGCCCTATTTTGGTTCGCTTCACAAAACTTCCTTACCTTATCCTGGAGAGGTGTATTGGTAGGGAGTTAAGCTCCAGGAAGGGCCATCCTAGCCAGACTGATCCAAGTGTAGTCCCCCACACACACGCACACAAACAAATACGCTCACTCACAAATTAGATTGGGTTCACCGGGGCAGAGAGCAAATCCAATACTCTTTCATTAATATTGGTAATCAAATGTCTCATCGCATCATCATCAGTGGCCCTTGCTTAAAATGTTTTTGCAAAAAATTCAAAAATCTTCGTCGCAATTGTAAATGCGAGAACGCTCATAACAGATGATGGATTGTAAGAGACAAGTCAGGCGCTGGAAACAGTGAAATTGCAAATAACTCGTCTCAAGAGTGGAAACCTGTTTTATCATACTGGAGAAACCCAGGGCCAATGTGAAGCGATAGTCTTAATCAAATAGAGATGGACTAAACATAAAAGAGCTTAACGAAGAGTCAGTACGAGTTGCTTTCGAAAATTAGAACACCGGAAGGTGAAATAAGCTCTCGTGGGGGTACCGAAATCGAGAAGGTCTACAACGCAATACGTTACAATTTTAAATGAGGGGATTCTCGTTCTAATCATGGTTCGGGGAAAGGAATCACCGTCTCAATAGGCAAAATGAAGAGATCCACTGAACAAAATATGGTTTCGGATCTCGAAAGTTGGTTATATTCCGCCCTAGGTAAATCCGCTGTGACATATTCCTTGTTCAAGAGGAATCCCTAAAAGCGCATGCGCATGGTACTCTCCAAACAATCAAACAGTTGACCAAGAGGAGAGACCGGTTCAGAACATACAGAGAGAGTAAAATCACTTTCATGCAGATCACTGACAAGTTAGAAGTAATGTTCCAACGTGGCCCAAAAACAAAATATAGATTTTTTAAAAATATGGTCCAAATGTATTATTCAGGAACATTAATAAAGAACTATCTAAATCACAGGGAATTAAAGAATACATCTTTGGAAACAAATGCCAGCATGCTTCGAAGCCTTATGAAAACAAGTTTAAAGCCGCGAGTAAAGTAATCATTAATTCGAAGAAAAAAAGCAAAAATTATCAGCAAAGATACCAAAAAACAAGCTACCAGTAAAAAGAGAAGTTTCGTTCAAGAGCAGGAAGGACTCACTGACAATCAAATGGAAGAAGATGAACTCAACAAACTCGTCAGAATGAAGAGGAGAAAGGAAATGTGGAATACTTCAAAATGGCAGCATCATAATAGCAAACGTTGGGATGTTTACTGTCAAGAGGCGGATGAACTGATTAAGTTCATCCACCTCTTGACATCAAACAATAAAACAATAAAATCAAACAATAAAAACGGCAAGCAAGTTCTAAAAGAAACTGTATTCTAACTCCAAATTCTTAGCGCAAGTTATCGGAGGTCGTTCCAGATAGCAGGTAGAGAACAGAAACGTAGGAGATGCGAAAGAGCAATGGAAACAATTTTTGGAATTTTGAGGAACCACAAAAATTGTCTTCACTCGCTTTCTACTCCTGCGACGTTTGTAGGAAGAGAATGGAAGATGAAAAAGGAGGAGGGTCCTTCGACAATCCCGAATGGACAGCGGGAATTCTGCAACCTTCCTGGTAGTTATTAATCAGTCACTATGCACCGACGTTGACGGCATAGGTTGATCCATATATGTCCGCTTATGGTTACGGCAGATTAACTATTTTTAATCTAATTGATGGAATCCGCTCTTCGGTGTGAGACAAAGTAAGTGAAAAACTGTCCTTCATGAGCAGATGCATTCCCCACCATAATCCGACTTTTCCTTTTTGATTTGATCCGTTTATGTATTTATTATTCTGACTATCAGTTCGTTGTTTGTGTTTGAAGAACTTTTTATGCCTGCGTTTCTGTTCAGTTGTCGAAAGAATAATAAATTTATTTCGTGTTCTCATGAAGAGAAAGGTTGTCATAGAAAAGCTATAGAGTAACCTTTTCTTTGTATGGAAAAAAATGTGTAAAATACATATTACGAAGATTCATGATTCAAAGTATGGCCACGACCTGCGGACCACACACCTGCGTTTCTCCCCATTTCCAGTTAAAACTGTTTCACGCTTTTTTTTCGTCGAAAACGCCTTCACTAAAACGACACACCGGCCCCGGGAGAGATGGTTCGCTTTAGTGCAGTCACGAGGGTTGTGGTTCGTGCAGGAAGGCAGTCAAGCTATTCCGGTATTTCTCAGTTTCAAGTCTTGCTGCGATTGTCAAAGAACATGAAGATCTCCGTTAAAGTCACAAGGAAGAACCACCTTACTGCGCACTGTGTTCACCCTACGGAACAACATGCTGGAAGGCTCAGCGCTTGTTCGTTGTTTTGGATCTTATTAGCAAATCGAAGGGTACGAAGCCATAATGCGCTTCCGCACCCAAGATTAAAGCGCTGCGGAGGTAATGGAAAGATTTTTTAAAAAGTTAAATAAGATTAAGAAGGGGAGGACTGTATGAATGAAGAAACATCCGTGGCTAGCTGCTGTGTGCAATGCGTCTGCAAATTTTGAGGTTTCTTCTTCTTCTTTGATCAGAATTTGGTCTTCCTGATAAGCAGAAAGTAAAATGCAGCATTAATGGATTCCATCTCTCTCTCTCTCTCTCTCTCTCTCTCTCTCTCCGTTAGCGGTACCCAACGTATTTCCAAATACTCTTCAGATTATCACAAAATGAAGATAAACTTCTGCTTTCTTTTGTTATAAGTAAAAACAACGGACTACGCGGAATGCAAGAAGAATCGTAATGGCAGAAAATGGGAAATTCGGATGGAAGCTTCAAGAATCCGATTACATTTTAAAAGAAAGCATGCAAACAGAAAGCAAATCAACTAATGGAAGCGTAAAAGAAAGTCAGGTGACTGATGGAATCAGTAAGGATGAAACTGGAAAGAAATTGAAGGAAAAAAACTGAAGGGAAATCTTTCGACGTTATAAACGATTTAAAGCGAATAATTCCCACAGAAAATGTCTTAATTAATCCGATTAGCGAGCTCAGGATTCACACAAACCGAGTGCATGCGTATTGTACAGCCACGTAGAATATCGGAAAGAAAAACTGGAAGATCTTCAACAGGAAGAAAGACATGAGCAGCTCACAGTGACATTACGGGTCACTCAATTGTTTAATGTTTTTGAAAAAAAAAAAAATGCCATAACAGCTATCACGATCAATTTCTCTGACTCCGCACATGACCACCGATCTCACTTATGAATTTCGGTTAAAAAAATGAGAAGAGCCTCCGTAACTCAGTCATTATAGACTAGGGGTCGCCAAACTTCTTTGACTCGACTCCTTCAAGAGTTTCTTGACTTTTTATCGACCCCCTCTATTTTACTATTACGTAATTATAATAGGATAAGCAAAAAAGACGCTTGTTGGTAAATACGTCATTTTGGCCTCCGTAACTATTTTCATGACATTCCTCCATCTTACAGGTCCTATTCATGTCGCTCTTCCCACGATTCACTCTTAATTGCGTTGTCATTCAGGATGGAGGTAATCCAAGTTAACCGAATTAAATATTACCCGTACAATGATGTCTTATATATTTCTATCGACCCCTGGAGGTCGATATCGACCAGTTTGGTGACCACTGGTATAGACAAAACCCGTAGGTCAAAAATACCTGGGTTCGATTCCCGTCTATGACGTGAGAAACCTTTATCTGGTCTCTTTCGACTCAGGGTGAGTTAACCAGTCTCATACGGAAGTTGAGGGGGGAGTTTACCCGGAAACTGGGATTTTTCGTCCCCCAGAACAGGCAACCGTGAACACACATGGATTACAGTCATGAATACGTTCCAGTCATATGCTGTCCCCAGCCCGGATAAAACTGGGGGGTTGGAGAAAGCAGTGGTGATCTACGCTGTAAAAAATCTCACCAGCACAACTTTGAGGCAATGCCTACAAAGCCGCCTACGGTCAGAAACGACTGAAAGCGAAAAACCAGGCAAAAAAGGATATTTATTAAAATTCACAGCGGACACACGTTTCGCACACAAATTACATCGGGAATTGTTGTGAGGTGCCATCTCCAGCGCTAGTTGACTTATGCAACTTAAAAGCCGCAATTAACCTGTGACGTCTTCACATCAACTTGGCTTGGACGTTAAGGCGCAGTACAAAATTCTTTTACCGATCAAAAATCTCCCGGTATTCCGAATAATTATCAACACCCAGAGCGATATAGAAAAGTATCAACATAATATTGTAGCATTGTGAAAAAAAAACAAAAAACCTTGGTAAATATTAATGGAAGGAACAGATGGCTTCAATGGATTTATTAAAACAACCGAATACTTGCTTGTTTTCGAGATAACAAACCAAATAGTTTTAATTACAAACATGCAACGCTGAGATATAAAACTTAACAGCATGATCACTGTCTTGTAGAGAGCCTTGGTAGAGTTGGGGGGGGGGGGGGTCATAACCAGTTAAACTACCTCACGATAGAGTTGTTCCGCCCACAGTCCCTTACATCTAGCTGGAAAACGAAACAAAAGAAATGCAAGATGTAAAACGTTATCCGAGACAGACACGCCACGCGCTATCGAAGAAGCAGACACTGCGGATGCGTTTATTAGATCTCTCTCAAGCCGAAGATGATCCATCCACTGTTTCATCTTAACAGATGGGCTGAAAAGACAATCAACTCACGCCTCGGCGAGCACTTCTGCCGGCACGCATTAAATGAAATGAGGGACGAAAAAGGCTTTTCTGTTGGCAAAGCGATCTGCGGAGACTGTTGGTGATGAAGCGTTATTTGCAAATGCTTGCGACAAACGGAACTCGCTCGATTCGATCCTCCGAGCGGTAATCACTACGACTTCGCATTAAAGAAAGGAAACGTTCGTAGACTTAAAGAAGAAATCCGATCTTGCGAATTAGGACATCAACTCGAAGTCACGCAGTGTTTTCGAATCCGGAAAACAAAAAGACGATTCCTTTGATTTCAGAAATAAAATACGCGCGAGGCACTTAACAAGACTACGAAAGGAGTTTCGGGGAACATTTCTCTAACCAAACAACATCGGTGGTGACTCTGCGTCAACGTATTCGCAGCGAAACTTGACACCGCATTTGCCATTACGGGTCCGAAAATGGAGCGGATGAACTACAGCGAGAGAGACTTAACTGACGACGTTATCTTTGGGAAGGCATCGCATTTTATCAAACATGAAACAAGACGTTAAAGTAAAAAAACAAAAAAGTGCCCAACCAAACATAAAAGCCTCTTCGACTGACTGTCTTCAGTGCCATAGAATACTTGAATGGTGTGTGCGATGTGATCTTCATTCATCGTCCACTTAATGTCTGTTATTGTTAACACTGCTTTTTCTTTGCTGGTGAGTATTGAGAAAGTGATGTGCAGCCTTTCTGATTTACGGAAAAATGAACGTGAAGAATCCGGTAGCGTAAGCGTTTAACGCAGTTACAAATATTGAATTAAAACAGAATTTCTCTGACCTCGTTATTTAAAAATTGCAAAACTCTAGAATACAAATAGTTAATGAAATATTCGTCGTATTCATAAAAATGTACACTAGGTTTCCAAAATTATTGGCACCTTAGTATATACACGAAATGCAAATATATATTATCTCAGTTATTTTAGAGATTTTGTCTTCTGTTTATTCCATCAGGTGGCGATTGCTTCGAAAGCACTGTTTTTATTGTCATTATTCATTTGCCGCTGCCATTTCCATGCAAGGGTCGTCAGTCTTCAATGGTTTTTATTGATAGGAAATAATGAAGTGTTGAGCTTTCCTTCATCATTTTCCAAAACTATCAGGATGCATGTTTTTAAAAAATCCGTATTATCAAAACGCGTCAATTCTTTCTTTCAGGCCTCCACTGAAGATTTCCTTTAGGAACATTCGAATAAGAACAGAGTGTGACAGACTGTAGACAACTAGAACGGGATGATGGAAGTACTTGCACACTCAACACGGTCCAGGAAAGATATTAAAACCTACTCGATGCATGCAGCAAAGTCGAATGATGAATTCATTAGGAGAGGTACAGGAAACCGTGGTGAGACATACTGTAGCACATTTTAGAAAAACAGTGTTATTTGTTTTGAAAAATATATGCAACATTTTTTTTAAAAAAAAGGACCAAATGCCTTAAAAGCACAACGCAAATTATAATAAGCAAATGAATTAACAACCCTCATCCGATGGTGTATATAAGTAAAAAACAAAACAGCAAATGTCGATAATATCACGCGACAGGTGGATGATGGATTATAAACAGTTCCTATATTTATTAGTTTATTTATATTTGCTTGTAATATTTAATTTTATCATCAACAATCCTATACAATTCTCTTATTTTGTATAAAAAATAATAAAAATCCATCTTGGTGCACTTAAGAGAACGAACGAAGCTAGCAGCACTGTGTTTACGATAGTGTCATATTGTAACGCGCGCAAGCATATGCATGCGTCGTAGTGAAATACGAGCTATTAGCGTAATGCGGCACTGTCCGTCGCGCAGTTCCACTGTTGTTTATATGCAGTGTGCGCCAGTAGAGTGTTCGTAGTGCTTATCGTGTTTACTCCGTCTCTTTAAATATTTGGACATCACAATTAAAGACATAACATTTGTTATTGTTTTTGTTTTAGAACATTATTGGGGTTATGATAATTGATTTTATTTTTAAATAATTTTTGAATTATACTAAATTGTATAATTTTATCGATAATAAACAATATTTTTTCATGTTTAATTTTTTTTTTTAATTTTTACCATAATTTTGATATTTTATCCAAACACGTCTACACTGTACTTGCAGTGTGTATGTATATTTCGAAAGTTGCAGCACCCCACGATTTCAAGCCACGAGCCGCCAGGCAACAAAATTTGAAGGAACAAATACAACAGAAATAAACTGAGGAAATTTTAGTTAGGGGGGAAAAATCGGAAGGTAAATAATATATGGTAAAGTTGAAAGAAAAATCAGACAGCAAGCATCCCTAATACCAGCCGAAAAAAATAAAACCAAACTGCACTATTAAAATGATGAAGTCTCCGTAGCTCAGTCGATATAGACGAGCCCTTCGGTTGGAAAAGCTGTATGTGGGGGGGGGGGGGGAGATTCGAATCCCGTCGATATGACGTGAGGAATCTTATTAGCAAAACGGTCAGTTTTCCGGTCTCGTGCAGTGGGGTTTTTCATCCCTCAGAACAAACAAACCGACACCGTAAACACACAGTTCTACAGACATAACATATTTACATATGAACGATGCAGAAACATTACCCGAATCATTAGAATACCTGAGAGCCTGCACGTGTTCAAAAAAGACAACGGACATGGTCGTCACAAAAAGAGAGAGCAAACACCGTAGAAAACCTTCAGGAAATTCTCAAACAAACCTCCCAAAAGAACAATTAAATGTCATTCTTCGGTAGGATATCCAGAGAAGCATTGCCGGATGTCCCACCGAATAAGAAACTTCATCTATTGAAACAAATGTTGGCAGTTTTCTAAAATAAATAATATTCACATTCAAATAAATTGTTGAAGCCATTTCAGATTTCTATACAAATGCTAAAATAAAAATAAATAATACTAAGAATAATTCTAAATGTTAATAAAAAATTTGTTAAAGATAATGTTAACAATTTTCATAATAATTGTGACAATCCATAATAATAAGTGAATATATTCAAAGTTGTATAAATTATTCAAATTTGTACAACTTTGAATAATATATAAATTATAACGACAGTTATAATTTATATATTAACTGTGGTTATAATTAACTGTGGTTATAATATAACCACAGTTATATATATAAATAAATAAATTATAACCACAGTAAATTTCTTCATTTCATCGAAATCTGGGCTCACACACAGTTTGAATTTTGATGCGACTCCGCAAGCTCTCCCATCAACATCGCAAAACTGTGATCTCCAGGAATCCATAAAAGAGAAACATGGCCGATGGCCAGTACACTTTGATCTCGTTCATTTCTAAATTTACATTTTTTTCCTTTCGAAGAATGGAGAAACTGTGACGTCATTTCCGAGGGTTTGTCAAACCGACTTGTCAGATAGGAGTAGTTGATTTCCACTATAGTTCTAGTTTCCCAGTGAAAAGTCTTAATCGTCTTAATTGGGGACCCTTGACCTCCTTGCCTATGGTTACCGCATGCGAATAATTAGCCATCACACAAATGGAGTGTTCCTTACTGTAAGCGGGGAAGCCACATTTCTTTCACCCGAGCCACTCCCTGCTTTACGAAGGATGAGCAGCTGTCCAAGGAAAGAGAAGTAGGTCAGTGAGTTTTATGCTCGTATCACAAATAAAAAGATAAAGTATTGTCATCTTTTCTGGAATTTCGTAATACCGCGTCGCCAAATACAAAGAAGACGCCTGAATAACCAAAGTCACTTTTCTGGAAAATAAAGTTCCGCTTGCCCCGTCAGAATTTATCCCCAGCGCCACTCACAAAGAGAAATGACTGTGTGGATGCATTGCCGCCACTGCTCACAAGCACACAAAGTGCTGCGAAATGGTGTTTTGCGTACCGCCCCCGAACAGCCCCAAACGAATCAGCACCAACTAAACGGTAATGGCGTGCGTGACTCTTGATATTCCTTATCATCTTCCAATATGAATATTAAGAAAATTCGGCTTAGTTACAGGGAAAGACTGTTGCGTAGTAAACCAGCTCTTTCTAAGACGAGCACTTAACGCACCTTAACGCACACAACGACGCACCAAACAACCCACCCAGAGAGAAACAGTCTCTGCTTATTCCTTTCTTCACTGTTTCGTGAAGGCATTCACAAACGATTAGGAATCTCTATGCTACCACCCAAGACGTGCCAGAATACCCAGGGAATGAAAGTTGATAAGAAAATCCACATTCCTTAAAGTGCAAAAAAATGACCTATTGATTCTCCCACGAGACTCGAAAATAGAAATCTGCAAATCCTTTCCTTCATGGTTACACTGTGATCAGCATTCATTATACAAATAAAATATTTATATAATGAATGCTTCAATGAATGAATGAAACAATTATTGTGTTAGAGTAAAACTTCAGTTTAATATAAACCATAATACTCACTCGACGGTTTGACCTTCACGTTTAGGTCATCATCTGGAGTACACACATATATAAAAAGAATCAAGCTGCATTACAGTCTACATGGTTTGCTAAAGTCACAGTAATTTGGTCAACCGGCAGAACTACTGACCTGACCTCTGGTGAAAAAACAAAAACTCTTACTACATCAAAGCTAGAGCCTTTTTGGATGGGGGATGGGGATGGCGGCATCCACAACAGTATGAATGTTGACATAACAATCCTAAGAATCTGGATGGTACACATTCAGCGCAGTTAAATTCTTCAGTTTTCCTCAAAACCCTGACTTTGGGACTCTAAGCAATAATTTCAGCGCTTTTTTTGGTCACCATCCACACTAATTTATATGAGTACTTATATCAGTGTGTGTGTGTGTGTGTGTGTGTGTGTGTGTGTGTGTGTGTGTGTGTGTGTGTGTGTGTGTGTGTGTGTGTGTGTGTGTGTGTGTGTGTGTGTGTGTGTGTGTGTGTGTGTGGTATTTGCGAAGCGATAAAAAAAACAGGATAAGATAGCAATAACGTGTAAATCGCAGCTGCCGTCCCCAAGAAAGACATTAGAAACACTTCCAGCTAGTCATAAACCGAAAACTTAGAAAGTTTTGCTCACGCACCAAGCCTGGAAGACCAGTTGAAACTTCCCACTCTGAGACATCCTTAAGAGCCATACAACTTTCGTTTTTCGCATAAGAAAACGAAGCTTTCTCATAAACTCCGAAATTTACTACAATGATCCAGAGCCTCCGTATTGTAGTAGCGAAGTTAATGAGACATTTTCTTTTTCTTTTTTTTTTTATTAGGAACACCGCGTGGTTTACATCCCGTGTCTAGGAACTATTAGAAGGGCTTCACAAGTGAAGGTAATTCGGTAGCAGCTTTATCCTGTGAAGCGAAATTGCCTTTTCACTGTCAGACAGTTATATGTATAAGAACACTGAATAAAGCAGAGCACCGAGCGGATATATTGCCCAGTCATACCTATACGCGCTACACGTACTACAGGGTTACAAACAGAGAACAGAAGAGATTTCATCCTTCTACAAGATGGTGGCATCAGCTCACAATCCAAACCAAGAATATGATGGAAAGAAATACATTAAACTTCACTTTTATGTACGGACGTACAGGGTACTCTGACAAATAATGGATTCATATAAGCCACTCTTGCTGCAGTTGACCTAGAAATGATAATTCCGGAATTTAACTGCACTCATCTCTCTCTCCTTTCCCAAAATGAAGCTTCCAATGAGCCAAATATCGCACTGAAGCCTGTTAGGATCCCACATCAATCAACAACCCTCAAGCATTTGTTAATACCGATGATCAATGAGAGTTCGCCACCAATATTGGGAGAAAACTCCGCACCTGGAGAGCAACTAGTTCAGCCCTCTATCAGAAGGGTAAGGCATCGTTTATTCATATTAAAAGTACGCCCTTTATTGTGCCGACTCATACAAGTTAGGAAATGTTTACTGCCGTTCACAAACACCAATCACCACGCTAAAAATATCACAATGCAGCAGTGAGTAGCCACGTTTGAGCAAAATACGGAATCAGCGTTCTTATTTCACTGAGTCACAATAACGTTGAAGAACCACACAACAATGTCAAAGAGTTCAGCGGATGAAATTCGAAGGAAACTCTTTTGGCCATTACGAAAACTGAATTCCACAAATATTTTCATCAGTGTCCATCCGAAACGATGGACAAAGTTTTCTCCTACACAAAGAAATTTACTCTGTAAGGAGTGAACTAAGAATGTAATTAGACCAGTTCAGATATTCAAATTAAGTGGATATTGAATCCAACATTATTTCAAAGCCGAATAGAGAAACTACAAGAGTTTCGTGCCGAATATATAGAAACTATAAACGTTTCGGCAGATCCAAGCGTAAGCAAACCCTTCATGACAGGGGAAACTCGTAGTAAAGGTGGAGTAGGCTCCGATCGCTATCCTTAGAATTTTCCATAATGTAAAACACATCTCCTAGCGGACATGTATGATGTTATATATTATGGGGGGGGGGTCACTACCCAGACTGGTTTCGACCTTTTTTGAGGTCTCATCAGTGGAAGCTAGACCCAGATGTAATTGTAAATACTCAGGTTGAAGTGATGCAGAACTTATACTTTACCATACGAGTTGCTAAACAAGGTGTCACATCACAAAAGGCGCCAAAAATTACTGAAAAAGAGAGCCCAAAGGCTTCACTTCTCTTTTGTGATGTGACACCTTGTTTAGCAACTCGTATGGTAAAGTATAAGTTCTGCATCACTTCAACCTGAGTATTTACAATTACATCTGGGTCTAGCTCCCACTGATGAGACCTCAAAAAAGGTCGAAACCAGGCTGCGTAGTGCCCCCTCCCCCCATAATGTATAACATCATACATGTCCACTAGGAGATGTGTTTTACATTATGGGAAAATACTAAGGATAGTGATCGGAGACTACTCCACCTTTACTACGAGTTGCCGCTGTCATGAAAGGTTTGCTTACGCTTGGATCTGCCGAAATGTTTATAGTTTCTATATATTCGGCACGAAACTCTTCTAGTTTCTCTATTGGGCTTTGAAATAATGTGCACTTAATTTGAATAATTTTGCATCGCCGAAACGAAGCCTTTTTGGTTCTCTTTTTCAGAAGTTCAGATATTTTTGAAGAGATAAGAGACGTGCCGACGAAAAGGCTTTTAGTCTAAAACATTTTCTATTTAAAGAGCTTTGGATGTGAGATGCTATTAACCCCGGAGAGACGGGAACTAACAGTAAAACTGAACTCTCCATTAAAAATGCGATCCTTTTTATACTGCTTGAAATGCTAATTAATAGACTTGTAATCCAAACTCTGATATGAATATATTAATCAGAAACAGGGCGAGGATGAGATGCAACCGGAGCAGACAGAACAACTCATTACTCGCTTAATAAATGCGTGCATTAATCTTCGTTGTGTTGGTTCCAGATAAACACTCAGATGCTGCAGTATGGTAATATAATAAACATTCATGCGAATTCCTGTCTCTTGCAAAAACTTAAATTTAATACTTACAACAAAAAATGTGATATAATAAACCAGTTTTTTTCAAGAAAGTGACAAAAACTGAAAATGAACTAAACGAGAAAAAAAAAGTAATGCCCCTTCGTAACACGCTTCTCTGCAATACAGTTGACGCATACAGAGAAAGCCGTGTGGGTACAATCTAGATAAGCAAAATCCTTGCTTACTTTGTAATTCAAGAACATTATTTTAATCCCCATTTTTTCAAATGCAATCCGTTAATTTGTTTTGTGTTATGAACATTAAAGAAACTGTAATAATGGAAATGCAATCTTTTTAATCATCCTTTGATGAAAAGTATAAAAAAACACCGTTTTATGGTATGTTCTAATTAGAATGACTTAAAAAAGATAACAAAAAAAGGACTGAACTCGCACATAATGCCAGACACGAATGAAAGGGAAATAATCTTGAAGGGGAAATAATGTTTCATTTTCATAGTAATAAAGTTATTCGTAGTACCGAATGTTGTTTGAAGTTTTGACGAGTTTGTTGTAAAGGCAGAAAATTAAGCCACCATTAGCGAGGAAAAAATACTGCGCGTGAGAAGTGAAGTAATGGTATTCGGTCCTTTAGCATCACTAATCTCTGAACTGCGTCACAGACTGCGTTGCGTGGTAATGCATGAACGCATATGACGGAATCCGTCACGTGACTTCTGATCGGTATTCAATGGAATTCTGCAGCGAGCACACGGCCGAACCGGTATCTAGCTGCCCGAGTTCGCATTTCGTCTCGTTTCAACATCACCAGTTGGGATGAAATGATCATCGTTAGCCATCTATTACCGACCTAAAAAAAACTCGGCGATCACGAACACAGGCTTCAGTGTCGAACTGACAAGCGCGTACTGAACGGCCTGTCCGGAGAGGCCGAAAATAAACAAACGGCTCCATAGAAAGATGTGTTTACACGAGATTCTGTTCGCAAACAACACAAACACCACCCTTTTGACGTTAACCGACAGACCAGCACAAAGTAGAACAAACACCTCCCGGGAAAAAAAAAAAAAAGGTGGAACGAAGAGAAACTCAGCAGCCGAACAAAAACGAGTGCAGGGACAAACAATAAAGTACAATAAAGGAGATGGGACGAGGGAAAGGTCTGAGTTTGCTACAGTCAACAGAAATAATAAGAAGAAGAAGATGAAGATGAAGAAGAAGAGGGATACAAACCTAAACCTCAATCTACATTCTGAATTTTCAGAATGTAGAATCCCCCCCCCACCCCCCCACACACAAGATGTTTTATTTATTCAAAAACATCTTCACTCTCTTCGGAAGAAGGAGGCGAATAAGATCTCAAAAAAGAAAGAATGACTTAAGAAATTAACGAAGAATTGTGAAGAACGTTAAATAAGTCTGATTAGGTGAGAACAAAATCTGCGAATTTATTGTTTCCCTGCGTGTTTTCAACAATATGAGACAAGAAAGGGGTCATCGCAAAGTACGATGAGTCGAAATACTTCACACTTTTTTTTTTTTTTTTTGCTGATATTTTCAAATGAATTTTGAACCGCGAATATCCGCACACTCTTCGCAATGAAATTGCTTACGGGGGTGTGCATCATTGCAGCCGATAAATGGAAACTGGAGCTCATCATGCATTTCGCAAAATGCACCTGTCGGATCCGTTGGTGTGCGTCCGTCTCCTAGCCGGAATGATGAACTAGACGGAGTTTATTGACGCTCGGTATTTCGAATCGTTTACAAAACTATGCTGAGCCGTCACAAATTTTGTTTCTACCCATTTGCAGGAACACAAGCGGGCAATGGGGAGAGCGAACACGTCAATTATAAACTGCAAACTATGCTTTGCCACGAAGGGATTTCGAGAAGACACACGCGCAAGAAGATGTTCATCCGATGCATTTCGACCGCGCATTTTATTGACAAAACGATTTCATTTGATGTTAGTAATTTCTCAATTGATATTTATAATCTCTTCAGATTTGTCAAGCAGTTGCAATTTTGCTTTCATCGGATCATTCTTAGTGGGAAAATCAGGCGCAATCAAATAAAATTATACACTCGCAGCCCAGAACAATCACGACGTCACAAACATCGCAAATGTTCTCTGGGAAACGCAAATTGGATCCCAGTTGAGCGTCTTCTTTGTGTGTGTGTGTGTGTGTGTGTGAGTGTGTGTGTGTATGTGTGTGTGTGTGTGTCGATAAAAAAGGAAATGTTGACAATCGATAATTGAACTCTGAACCACTTCCAAGTGCACTGCACAAGAATAATGTTGAGATGACGTCATTATAAAGTCTACGTAACCGAGTGAATACACCGCACCAGTGGCGCCTGGTGGCTTGAAATCGTGGGGTGCTGCAATTTTCGAAATATACATACACACTGTAAGTACAGTGTATACGTGTTTGGATAAAATATCAAAATTATGGTAAAATTTAAAAAAAAAAAAAAAAAAAATTAAACATGATAAAATATTGTTTATTATCGATAAAATTATACAGTTTAGTATAATTCAAAATTACTTAAAAATAAAATCCATTATCATAACCCCAATAATGTTATAAAATAAAACTAAAACAAATGTCACGTCTTTAATTGTAATGTCCAAATATTTAAAGAGACGGAGTAAACACGATAAGCACTACGAACACTCTATTATTGGCGCGAACTGCATATAAACAACAGTGGAACTGCGCGACGGACAGTGCCACATCAAGCTAATAGCTCGCATCTCACTATGACGTGCATATGCTTGCGCGCGTAGCAATATGACACTCTGCTGCTAGCGCCCTCCTAAGTGCAACGAGATGGATTTTTATTATTTTTTATACAAAATAAGAGAATTGCATGGGATTGTTGATGATAAAAGTAAATATTACAAGCAAATATAAATAAATTCATAAATATATTTATATATCGAGAAAAATTGTGGGGGGGGGAGGGGGCTGCAGTTCCGCAGTGCCTATGCACGACCCGCCCTTGCACCGCTCTGAATTTATGTTGTCAAACCGGTTTCTAGCTGGATGGGAGATTTGTTGTAGACAAAACAATTTGATGCGAGAATTTTCGGCTAATTGGACCGTTTCGCTAACAAAAACAAAACATTTGGATCAGCCAAGAGCGGTTCAGCGGTCCTGATAAAGAATGGCGTCACTACATAAGAATGCGATCAAGAAACGCCCTTTCTTTTAATGATCCTCAGTAATCTTTTCCTTACTTCTTCCCAATGTTTAAGGGTTGTCAACTGGCGGCTAATTTTATTCCTTTGCTCTGCCGCTCCGTTTATTCATAGTGAAAGGCGGCACTTCCACCTCCGTGTGCGAACTTCTGAAATCGGATCTTTCCCACGGTGGGATTCGTTTAACGTTTTCAACAAACACAAACGAAAGAAGAGTCTGCATTAAGGGATGCGTTTCTCGTCGTTCAACGCAAAAGGACCATTCTGAAGACGATACCGAATTTAATCCAACAACGGAAACGCACCAAAACTGTGAGGAGGGAGTTACATCGATCCAGCCTCGTGATGTTAGCGCTTTTCTTCCCCGAAACAGCCAAATTAGACGAAAAAAACAAACATGGTCTGTCGGTTGGCCTCATAACCTTAATTGAGTCAGCCGTAATATCAGTGCAACCAACCCCGACCGTAGATTTTGCAAGTGCAGAAGGAATTAGTGATAGTCAAGTCAAATAAATACGTCATCTTCACAATGGATCAACAGAAATGTCCTTTACATTCTCCTCCGGCCATATCCGAATATTAAGGGCTACAGAGAGAGAGAGAGAGAGAGAGTACGGAAGAAAATAAAAACAATTAAAAGAGTGATTTTGAATTCCTTAACATGTTCCCACTTCAAGGAGACGTTCTTGTAATACACCCTCTGTCCAAAAAGAAACCGAACTTTTCGAAAATAGAAGAAACTAGTGGCGCCACCTGTTTTATATTTTTGTTGTCGAAAGCGGCAACCTCCCTTAGTGTTGTGTCAACCGTTTATGACATTTGTTTCATTAGCAGCCAAGTTAAAGTGCCAAGAGCGACCGTTTGTTTTAACAAACGGTCGGTCATCATGATATTCATGCCGTATGCGACGAATTCTCGCTATCAATCGCTTCAAAGCTTCGAGATAAAACTCCCTATTGACCGTTTCTCCAGGCGTAACGAATTCTTTCTGGATAATGCCCTCGGAATCGTAGAAAAAAATCAGCATTGTCTTTACTTTTGACTTCTCCAAGCGACTTTTTTTTCGGATGCCCCTCTTCTGGTGGTCTCCACTCAGCACTCTGTTTCGGACTCATATTCAAAACACCACGCTTCGTCACCAGTAACGATCATTTCAAGGAAGTTACGAGCGGTTTTAATGAGGCCCTTGCAGTATTCAGTTCGATATATATTTTTGGTCATCGGTCAACTTGTGGGAAACGAATCGCGAATTCAATTTACGAAGGCCCAAACTCTCGGTCAAAATTTTCTGCACAATTGATTTTGGAATCCCCAATTCATCTTCAATCAATCTCACGGACGATTTCGGGTTTTCTGTGATGAAATCACGCATTTTTTTTTTTATGTTAATTTCGCTCAGTCCAGTTTTTGGAGGGCCCGGCTTTTCGTCGTCCTCGAGCATCTCACGACCACTTTGAAATCGCTTAAACCACTTGTAAATTTGAGTACGGGATACGCATTCATCACCGTAGGCATTTTGAAGCATTTGATGCGTTTCGGTAAAACTTTTACCAAGTTTAACACAAACGTCAATCGCAGCTCTCTGTTTGAAACTCATTTTCCGACCGTTCGTGAAAACACACTGTCACTCTCGACATATGTTTCTAATGAAACAAATGTCATAAATAGTTGACACAACAGTAATGAAGGTTGCCGCTTTCGACAACAAAAAAAGATAGAACAGGTGGCGCCACTAGTTTCTTCTCTTTTCGAAAAGTTCGATTTCTTTTTGGACAGAGGGTGTATTTCGTGTATGCCACAAGAGAGAAAAACGGATGATCGGTGATAATCTTCTAGGCGAGCGATTCTGTTTTGATGCGGAACAAAGAACAGGAAGTTACGCACTGTTAATAAAATACGACCAATGAAATCCCTTATAAATTTACCATTTCCCCCCCTCCTTGTAGCCTTCAACTTCTAGAATTCGATAACCACTTAATCGAAGACTTTTCCTCCTAAATGTCATTTATAAATTAATTGAGAGGAGCCTTCGTAGCGCACTTGGTATAGACGAACGCTTTAGTTGGAAAAACTCGAGTTCGAACCCCTTCTATGACGAGAGGAGCGGGTGTGTTCAATGAAATGGTGAGTTAGCCGGGCTCACACGGGGTGGAGGTTTTTATTCCTCAAAACAAGCAAACCATCCCCGTGAACACGTTTTCTAGACATTGGATACTCACTACGAGACGAAAGGGATTAGAGCTTCTCTATCCTATCCTTCTACCCACATGATAGATCTCAGGTAGAGATCAATAATAACCAACCTTCATCATGGAGATGACAGGACAATGCGGTGCAAACAAGCGACAGTTTTGAAGACATTTAGCAGGCGATTGGGCTAACATGGGGCTACTGTCCAACTCTGTTCTGGTAGAAGTCTTGTTAGTATTAAATTCTCATCTCATCTTCTTTATACTCTCTTTTACCTTGCGGTGTCGAGGGTTTATTAATCATCGGACCTCAAACCGTCTGTGCGATGAAAACCCCGGATAAACTGGGTAAAAAATCCTATTGTCCACGGCCAAGACCGGCTAACTTGCCTATGGCTGAGGAAGATTCTTCTGCTCCTCACGTCATCCACGGGAATCGAACCTGGGACACTCGTTCCCCAGGTATGATTGCGAAGCGCATAGCCACCAGGCTAACCGCGAGGATTAGTATTAAAATGAAACAAATCTAAATTGATTTAAAATTTAAAACATTAAAACTAATCAACATATCGCGAACGTTCTTCCGGAATCTGTCGTACGGTAAACGAAGTGATCATCCCCGAGGTCAAAACAGTACTCTTCTGATAACGTATGAATCACCAACACTGACAGAAAAGCTGGCTCAATGGATAGCGCTTCAACTATCCAATCAATACACAGACTGTGGATTAGAAACCCATCTTCTACTTAAAAAGATGCGCAACATATCCAAGTAGAAGATGGGTTTCGTCACCCGGTATGGGACCAGAGATCCTCTTATTAGAGAGTTCGTTTCTGGATCATCCAAATCCTTAGTCCATTCATCTAACCCTTAGCCCATCCACAGTACTAATGTACTCCAGCATGGTTTATCGCTTTTCATGGAAAGGATTCACATAAATGTAAAAGTATTTTAAATATTATTCAAATCCTTTCATGGGTAATCAATGCCCACCGACTTATCGTCTCGTTGGGAAAACGAACATGCAAAGCTAGAACCTCAAAGCTACCGTTGCGTGCAGTCTGCATAGTTTGCAGACTGTTGCATAAGCTGACGATCAATAACCAACGGGGGTCCTTCGCTCTGTTAGTGATCTCCGAAGAAACAATGACAACCGCAGTATTGTACAGTCCTTTCCTCCCATCCCACACCACGAAAAACAAAGGAGGAATTAATTGAACCAAGACAGCAGCAAAGAAATTAAAATTACTTCTAATAACTTATTACACGCGTATCACATTATTAGAATTAATTAAAGCAAAGCATTAAACTACAAAAACGTAACAAAGAAATGGAAGTGTGTGTTGAGAAATGAATAAAACACGGCAGGGCCAACACGATAACAATCTGTTAATTTCTTTCCCAAATCAATCAAAAAAAAAAGTTCCAGTTTAATGAACACAAGTCGGAAACAAAACAGCCTTTGTGTTCACTGTTCGCCATAAAAATTAACCGATGAATACAAAAGAGCGTCATAAAAATAATAAACGACCAAATTAAATGTTTAATTTAATTACTGAAGAAAAGAGTTCCGCTCGAATTGCATCATTTACTGGTGGTGGTGGTAGTGGTGGGGGGGGGGGGGGAAATAAATGTGTTCTTCTTCTTCAGAATAATAGATTTAATTAAGAGGCAAAAATTAAACTCTCGAATCGCCTTAATATCCTTCAAAAAAAGTATAAACAATGCACTCATGCTGTTGAGTTTGCGATTGGATTGGAATTTCCGTTTTGGAATGGAAATTCCAATCTAGCCGTTCCCCCACGTGTGGAAAAGTATTCTTCCAGAACCTTTCTAAAGTCTTCCACAAACCTCACTGCTCTTGAGATAAACCTTCCACGGCAATACATTGACTTCCCAAATTCTCATCCGTCTACTGTTCCTGATAGGCCCATCTATGATTTTTGTACTTTCTCGAAAGCAAGTTTTCGCGGATCCCTTGAAAACGTTGTCCTCCAGGGCCTTTACGGGGTCAACTGAAGCTACCATTCCCAGAATGGCAGAACAGACATCGAGCTTCACTCCATTGATCACACATCAACCTCATTAGGATAAACATTGCTTAAGCCTTCGTCGCATCATCAGGGTATGGTATTAAACCTTTGCCCTCTATCGGTTCGCAAGAGCAATCTGAACTTCACGCTGTCTCAGTCCTAATTAAACAAATTTCAATCCTCAGGAGCAACAACATTTGCGGTTCAGACGGAAGAATGATTTCTGGAATGAGGAAGAGACCGATCTACTGTGGCCGAAGAAATACCAACTACTAACGTATTCGAACGATGATATCAGCAACCAGTAAGGGGAAATGTGAAAAATTGCACCGCTACCCGACATGCTTTCCTGCCCCCTCCAAACTAGTCGTAAAACGAAATTCTCCGAGAACATCGAAATTTTTGGTGTTTGAAATCGTTGATCCACCGATATAAGAAGAGTCTTATCGCAAAATAAATAAAAAGAAATTAAATAAAAAATAAATATTCATAAAAATATAATAAATAAATAAAGCAGTCACTATTCGTGGTCAAGGGAAATTTCAACAACCCCAAAATACGGGAGTTTGCTGTCCGGTCCATAAATGGCAGGCGTTTTCTGCACAGGGATTTCCGTTATTATAGAGGACACAGCATTGAAATGCTGAGGCAGCGAATCAAGTTACGCAATGGCACAAACAACTCAGTAATTACTTTGTTTCCAGACAGCAAACTAAATTTTAAAAATCATCGTTTACGAACTGCTATTTCGGTCACAGGAGAAACATGCACTGATTACTAGCCACTTGCATAACCTTACTGTTACCAAGGCAACATGACGTCACACGTGTAATAAAATGTAACTTATGGTTAAAAAGACAAAAACTGTCGATGAATGGTAGATGGCGTTGTGCAGAGTACGGTGTATGAATCTTGACGGTGTATGACGATGTTGGACAACATCGTCATACACCTTCAAGATTCTTCAAGATAATAATAATAATAATAACAACAGTTATTATTATTATAATAACAGTTGCCAAAAAAAAATTACTTCGCACTTGATGTAGTAAAGAAATATAATTTTTGTATAAAAGACATGAAGGATAAACGGTTGAATGTGCGGCAATTCTCTAAGATACATCCTGAAAACATTTTTACATCTGAGAATATTAAGTCCTTTTGCTCCTTCTTCTCCCCATCCGAGATGAAAGCATTCACAAGATCCGTTCTGTAAGTTGCCTAATTGTGAAATGATGGAAAAACAGCTCAATGACTCCAAGTCCTCTTCGCCATGTGCAGGTAACAATTTTCTCTCCGTTAGTGCACGTAGTTTTCTAAGTGGCGACCCCCCTCCGCGGAGAGAAAACTCAGTTTACTATCTCCAATAACACCCGGAGTCTTGGGATCGCTTTAAAAGCGCCTTCTTTTAATCTGCATCATTAATTACGTTGCTGCAAAAGTGGCTTTTCGTGTATCTTCGCGGATAATTCGTTATCTCCAAAAGTTCAGATTATAAAAGGTCACAAGCGACAGTTTAAAATGCACGTTCCGGATGATTTAAACTTCACTTTCGCCAACAAAAGTTCACGTCAATTAAGTCCCCCCCCCCAGTTGTAAACACGATACTTGATTTTAAAAGAGGCTGTTCTCAAAAGAAAGCCAACTTAAAAGAAAGAAAATCCTCGTCTTCGAATGCGTTTGATGGTCTTCCCTCCGAAGATACTTTCGATGCCGGACGGATTTCTTTTTTTGTTGAGCTGACCGCAAACGAACGTTAAGATGCGCTGCTCAGGTATACTTCCGGTTCCTTCCCTAATGCGGGATCCCTTCGAGGGCTGCGCCATCACTCGCATTTCGTAAGCAGCAGTTGCTTTCATGTCTCGTGTGCCGATACAACCAAACGCGATAAGTGAAGGCTTTGCATTTGTCTTCCTCGCTGTGTCTTTAATTAATATATAAATATTCATAAAAACGGCAAAAAATAAATTAACAGCCCTCGAAAACAGGGATTAGTTTTCAAATACTCTTTGATTACTTTTTTTTTGTCTTTTGTGTGTTTCTTTGTCGCTGCATATCTGCACGCGACAAGAATGGCATGTCACTTTAATACTCGGAGATTTAAGCACAATCCTCAGTCATCGGCAAATCCCTCGAAAGAGTTCTTTTCCCCTTCTTACGGTCTTAAGAAGTCCTGCACCGTGATTAATGGGACTCCCAAATTCGCCAAGGATTTGTGCTGTCGCAAAGGAAATGGCACAGATAACTCTTAATTTCTTCGCAAAATCCTCACGTGCGTTTCTTTCTTTCTTTCGTTTTTTTTTTCTAAACTAACATCACGGCTGAAATATAAAGCAGAATTACAAAGAGCATCTTTTATTTATAATTCACCTCCGAGAAAGAAGGGAAGCCTGTGCAGCTGTTCGTTTTGTAATTGCATTAGGCCAAGATATACAGACCAATAAAGAGCCACATGTTATTAAACATAATGCAGTGCGCAGGCGCGTCTGCTCTTTCTCATTCCCTTGATAACAGCCAGAGATGGGCGATGGTTGAGAAATGCTGGGAACACGAAGAGATGGTATTCCGGGAATAAACTCGCTTTACTTCTTTCGTTTTTTCAAATTTTAGTAATTGGAAAGAGGAAACGAAAGGGCTATTTCCAGAAAGATAAACCAAAGAAAAATATTATTGCCAGTGCATTAATGAAGAAGTCTGTGTATTTGTGGAATCCGGTGAATGGTTTTAGTACGAAATGTGGCTTAGAGAAGATTTAGGAGCGGTCCGGTAATGCACTGAAATTTCCTATCATCGCCCAATGCGATTCAAAATAGCCTGGCGGAGAACCAATCTAAGCAATGGCAGGAAAGAACGGAACGCACTGCATCCTTAACGTGCTTCGTACGATCAACCTTTGACCTTTGCACCCTATGATGAAGAAGAGCATTTTGGAGAAGAGTATAAGAAATACGAGGGCAGCCATTTCTAGCCGGTAAAAGAACTCGCCAGATATCGACTTAAGTCAAAGGCCATTTAAGAATGAGAATTTCTCTAAAATTAAAACAAAATTTGTTTTACAAAGAAAAAAGTACCAAAATAAAAAAATGGAGGGCAGAGGTTAACATATTTCTCCGCACTGACTGGGATCTGTCTAGGAAGTAAAAGATGGGCCTTCGGCTGAAAAACCCTTTAACAAGAAAAGCAAGCGAGTTGGGGAACAGTTAAGGCTTTTCATGCAAATTGACCAGAAGAACGAGTTGCGTGTTACGTCAACGAATGCAGAACAACTAAAAAATGATAAAGCGGTCCTTTGGGAGAAGAGTGAGATGATCGCTGAAATGTGATCATCTCTGATAGTGAAAAGCTTTGTTCCTCTTGCAAATTCCATCGGATAGATAGATCGGGTTCTTCAGCAAAACGTGCTAATTAAATAAGCCACTCAGACCTCGTAGAAAAGCACAAAAATAAAAATAAAATTCCCGGCGAACTACTGAAAACCCCACGAATCGCAAAGCGAATTCAAATCAAATGAGAGAAACTCGGCACTCGCAGCCAGACGGGAAAGCCTTTGTCTCACTTAAGCCATCTCGTAATTATGCACGGCTTTGCTTCTGAATAACGGAGTCGTCCCTGCGGCAAATTTCTTTAGGAGGCTCAAAGACAGCTGCACGGTGGATCTCACTGTTCACAGAAAGGTCACTTATCTACTGACTAAGGTAGTGTGATAAAAACAAAAAAGAAACCAGTCAACTTGTTTCTTAAAAGGCAAGAATGAAGTTCAAATGTGTACTCGCTAAGCATAACGTAAAGAACTGCAGTATGTACCAGAATGAGAAAGCAGGGACAGCAATTTTTGTCTCTCGAGGACACAGTAAATCTCCAAGCTCATATGAGAGACCTTACACAAGAAGTGCAGCCAATGAATTTCAAAATGACCCTGAAGCCGGGAGTAGCGTATGCCTCACTACTGAGTCTCAAAGAGAAATACGAAGCGACTTGATTTCGGTGTCGACTGCATCGTAGATGAAGTTATTTCGTTTTGGCATTGTAGTGTCGCGTTTTGTTTCTTGCACTGCACCATCATTTGAATAAACGATGGATTTATGGTCTCAAGTCAGCTTTATATTGAACTTTCTTTACTGAAAGAAGATATTGATCGCATTATTACTGACTTAACTGAATATTTAAGGCGATGAGATCGAATATGTTAAAAAGCCAGCATGGTTTATTCAAAACACACCATAAAACTCTATAAAAAGGCGATGAGTCACAATACATGATAATTTTCGTCATTTTTCATTACACAAAAAGAACGATTTCATTACATATTGAAGCAAACAGTAATTGCGTGGCAATTTACAGATTGAAAAACTGCCACAAAGCTACACCTACAAACTACACAAGACAGCAGAAGTCTGCCTGAGTATTATTAAGACCTCTATTTTTTACTAAGGTTTTAAATAACAATTAAATATTTATTGGAGTACTTGATAATGACGATGTTAATATTCCAGGGTTTGTAAGAAACTTTAAGTACGTTGGGTGGGCTAAAGAGTAGTAATCCTGAAAAGAGAGGACCATGCGGGAAGTTTCGTCAAGTCACTTCAAGCCTCCAAGAAGCAGAGCGATGTTGCAGTAAAAGTTATTTCCAACACAACTCACGGACTTCAACAAATATGTGTAACCAAAGTGGAATTGGAACCAGCTTGTTGGTTGAAGAGCAGGCAAGCGTCCAACTAGGCAGGAGAATATGCGATTTCTTGTTTTGTGATCTTTTAGCCCTGGAGAGTAATTTGAGTGTTTTATTTCTTTGATTGGAGTACATTTGCCTCCAAAATAATCATTGCACAGGACCATTTTTCATAGATTTTGTTTACTTTGTGATGTGAACAGGTTCCAACGAAAACTTACTGCAGAAAGAATTGAAATACGTCCACAAATACCTGGCAGTGATTAGCCATTCTTTTCAGTGCAGCAGTGAAATTGGTTTCAAGCCAATTCTAGCCACAGAGACGTTACTGCTGCTGTCCATCTAGAAAACGTTGGTTTGGTTTTAAAATAGTGCAGCACTCGCTATGGTTATAATCGACTAGTCCATGATTAAAATATAACTGGAAAATATTTGCGTATTGTAAAAGGATGAAAAGCGTCCGTGGCTGCAGCATCTCAGCCTCGTGATGAGCCTGAGATGTTGTTTTTGATTTAACAAGGTAAATGGCCAGACAGAGGCCTCTTATCTGATGTAGCAGCTATCGCATCCAAGTGAGAGAGAAGTAGATGTTGATATACTACACTTCTTAGTGCTTGCGGAGAACTCAGTCCATCACCATAAATAATGCATTCTTGCGTAATTCATTTTAAGGCTCTCTGAGCAACTGTGCAATACAGTTGCTACATTCCTTTGAGATCTGGTTGGATGTTTTGCCATCTGGGAAGATCCGCCGATATTCTCGCAGGGATTTTGTTTTACCCGTGTAATACGAAGGCAACTCCTTTGCATAATAGTACCTGAAACGAAATTGATTGTGCATTCGCCTCGACGTAAAGTCCTGGTTGTAGATAGTATCGTACTATCCCATCAAAACGTACTGTTTGGCGAATACTACGCATATCCGTGAAACTCATAACCAGATACTCGTTGGACAGATATCTGAGGAGCAAAGAACATCAGTGTGAACCCTATGAAGTGGAAAAGAGGGTGCAAATGATGTTCCGTGCTCTCAGGAACTTAATTCTGGGCTAATATAAGTGAGATACAAAAAATAGTCTTTTTGTAATCAAATACGAATTTGAAGACCCTACCTCCGAGGAAAAAACTAGAACGGTCGTTTGTCTTAGTTCTGTGTTAGGATGCAGACTGTGCAACAGTGGATTCTGCAATGTATGACACGATCTTTGTTGGATTTAAATATCAAAAATTATTTTCGTTTTGTGACTGTACTATTTGCAGCAACGTAGAATCGAGTATTTTTACAAGTTTTTGCCTTCCCTACCTCCGCTTGAAATTATATGCAAGCTGCCCTCATTCCAAATACTCTGAAACCGGAAAACAGCCTTCAAGATTTAAAAGGGTTTTGAAACTGGCTTCCCACAACTCATGAGTTGCCCATCTCTGCAACTAGACCATTGATTCTGTCCAGTTCCTCAACGACCTGTCTTGCCGAGCAGGGCTATACTCATGGACATCTGCTTTCCAGATATCTACGGGTCGTGTCGCACAGCAAATGTATCGGCACTGCACTCCAGTAATGGAGCTCTGTCTTCCATTAATGGCATGCCTCTCATTGGGACGTTTGCCGAGATCCAGCTTCTCCTGATAACCCTATCTTTTTCAACTACTCCTGCAAGACAGAGTGAAGAAAGTTCTGGAGAACCAGAGAGAAGAAGATAATTGGGAAGAGAAAGTATATAGAAAAAAGGATGGAATAGAAAAGAGCCATCAGAGAGAAATTCTCTCAGCCACGAAGAGGTGCTACACATGAAGAAGTCATCTGCAGAGTCTCAGGAAAAGGTATCACTAACATCAAGAGGTTTGATATCTCCGTGTTTTCCCGTGTGTCTCGTATATCTTGCTGCCTATTATTACTGGTTATGAAAAACATTTCTGTATCTTTAATGTTTTTCGGCGTGGTGGTGTTCAAGTTTACGGCGCTGCAGCTCAATCGGGTCCATACTCACTTAGCAGCATAAGGTGAATGAAATGTAAATCTGATGATTAACATTCTGACGCAGTTGGTTTGGAATGCATTTTGCTTATCCTGAATGAATCTGCTTTCTTTGTGTAATTAATCAGTCGCATCTTTAACCCATTCAGAAGGGAACGGTTCTCTGAGGATATCAAATGAAGACTTTGTTCTTTCCAGTGTCGAAAGAGCACGTTTCTCATTAGAACAGTCACAATGAACATGAACCATCCGGAACTACTTACTTGGCATGTGAGATTTAAAAAATTTAAAAAATAAAGTTAATCCCCGAACCTTACGCTTTTCAGGGTCCTCTTGAATGTTGCTGATGAGCAAGGGTGTTCGTCTCTTCATTTCTGGCAAGAGGCCAAGTGGTGCTGAAACATTGGAGCACGGAAATACGGGGGTAGTTAAAAGTCTTGCTTTGTTTAATAACTGAAAGGACATTCATTTTTCTAGATTATGGAAGTAGGGAAAATAATGACAAATCAATATTATAAGAAATATTTCATTCGAACTTCAGATCTATAGCGAAGAAAAAAAGCACCAGTCGAGCAAAGCCAATGTATCATACTCGAGTTGTTGGTCTCGAGCCAGATAACTGTAGGGCTGGGGGAAAAAATCTGAAATTTCGACCCATGCAGATAACGGAATCCTTTCTTATGCGCCTGCAGCTGCTGGGAGTGTGAATGAAATTTCAATAACGCATATCTAAATATTGAAATACCACGAAGAAATCTTCCAGCAATGGCAGATATTTGAAAAAAAGCACCAACAAAAATGATAAAATAGCCTACGATGGTAGCAGTTCAGAATTAATTAAGTAGGATATTCCTTTTCATTTAATTGGTACGTAAACAATAATTTGTAATTGAAACTTTATAAAATGTAATCGAGTATAATCTCGTTCAATACAAGTTGCCTGTTATTGTACTGCTTAAAAGACACGGGCTTAGCCAAAGAGCCGTTATGTTCGCCTTTTATCATTGGCTTGACATTTATTTTTAACTGTTAGTTAATGTCAGAGACTAGACAAATCCAAAGAGGGTAAAAACATTCAAAACATGCCAAAATAACTAACCCTTGTTTGAAAGTACTGTACTCATCAGTGGTATGCTCAATCCCAGTCGGGCGTGAATAAATCACAATTATTGGAGAAGCAAAAAGGTGCACGCTCTTGTCTAAAACTATGAACGAAAAGATAATAAATATTCATAGAATTTTCCAAGTTCAAAATGAATTCATGGCTGCAACATAATGACTATTTATTCTCATATTATGTAATGGTTTCTGATGTCAAGGCGCAGTTTTGAGGTCCTTTTCTTCAAGAATTACAATCTCCACGTGTTCCCTTTAAACGATGCATCCCGACCTAGAAACAGAAATCATCTGATAGTGGAATGAATATCAGAGAGGAATGCATGTAGACGTATCCATTAAACAGGACATGTGACAAAGACGATGCTTTCAACTCTCTGGAAACAGCGGAAGTCGTTGCACAATCTTCGCAGATCTGCGTTTCAGTCGAAATCTATCACGTGCTAAGCACAAAGTCGCCCAAGGAAACTAAAACTGCGATGTTCAGAAACGTATGTGTAGCAGCTACGAAAATATCACAACCCACTCCTAATATCACAATTTTTAATATTTAGTCGAGTCTACAAGACATCCTTTCAGAAAGCGACACTTAACAAGTGGAGATGAAATCTGCGAATTTAAATTACTCAGAGAATTGGGCAAAGATAGAAGCGCGGGCCGGAAATGAAATGCTTGCGAGCTGTCGACGGAAAACAAGACTGGATATAATAAGAGTTTAGTAAAGCCAAACAAGAGCGGAAGATGGCCAAAAAATAATTAAATATAACGTAAAAGGGAATGAGATAATAGAATGAAGTTAGGCTTAATCAAAACTTGCACACTAGTCTAAAGAAAAACGAAAAAGGAAAGAAAGAAATTGTTCACCTCGTGCTTCTTGTAGAGGAAGTATTACTCTAAAAATGTGTGTCGGTTAAGAGTTATCAAAATCGAAAACTAAAGTGTGTGCAGGGGAAATGGATTCTCATTTTCAGCAGACTGATTTTGGAAGGGAGGAGAAGCGCTTGGTTCAGTTGGCCGAACTAAATTCTTTCTGAAAAGATTGATTCCTAGCATACTACAATTTGTTTTTCTCAAGAAACAAACATCTTTGGATCAGTCTGAAAATTTTCAAGATAGTAACACAAAGGTTATAGACAGAGTCTGCTGTTCTTTGTGAGTTTCGTATAATCTTTGTAAGAGTTTTATCAAAGTCAGCGAACCTATTTTTATGGTCTTTAAGGATAAGAGTTGTGAGTCCGAAAAATAACTGACTTAAACGTGTGTACAAACTTTTCGGCAAAACGATATCGTTCGTTGATGACACAGCATTGATATACACTGGAATGACCCTTGATATTCTAAAAATTGGATCAACTACGGCATGTTGAAACTAAACAAGTGGTTTCGCAATAATGGTCTTAAAATTAATATCCATAAAACTAAATATATACACTTCGCGTTAACAGATAAACTACATTTCGATATAACCATAAAATGCCATGAAACGAAATGTAGTGATATCCAAAATTGTAACTGTTACTTAGTAAAAAACAAGAAAGAAAACCACTCAAGTATTTGGGCCTCCACATCGCTAGCAAGTGGAACTCCCACATCACAAGTTGAGGTACATAATTAACAGAATATTTTATGTTGAAAAATTTGTAATTGCAGCATTCGTAAGATGCTTATACTATTCCTGGGTAAATTTCTCACTGCAATATGGCATCACCCGTTGGGATGGAGATTGCTACAACAATCTGCTTCCAACAAATGAAAAATGGAATAATCAAAGCTACAGCAGTTATTATTTGTTCGCATATTCAACTAATTTGCCATTCGTAATATTTTGACATTACAGAAACTCTATCTATATAATTTTGGCTCCACCAAAACTTGCTGGTGGAGCCAAAGGCAAACAAAGAAATGTTTCCCAAATCATTTGAATGCTTAGCAACAAGCAGCTACAATAAATGCCAGTTGATCTATTTTTAGGAATGCAAAAAACGTTCTCTTAGCTGTAAACTATAACAACGGACAATTCTTGTAATGAATGTTATATCATCGTTTTATTTTGGTACACCATGACGGAATTCTGAAAATATTGGAGGCTCGACAGATTACAGATTACTTTCAAAGAAAACTGTCAACCAGAAGTTTGTAATGACGTAATCAGTTCATAGTACTATCATAATATCCTGTACACCTTCCCGAAGATACACATCGGAAATTTGAGGTTGTTGACGAACGAATTTCGAATTTAAAGTTCATCAACAAAAAATCAGTGTCTGATTTGGAAATATTTTTATTGCTGTGTTGTTCAGCCTCTACCTTATCAGAGATATCTTTTACAAAATAATCGACACACCACATAAAGTTTGCGTAGAACAGTACGCAGTACCAGGAAATATTACTCAACCAAACTGTGGGTTCGAATCCACAGTTTGGTTGAATTGGCATCGACAGTTGGGAATATCTTCAGTAAGTGAATGATCTCCACTGCCAGACAATCACAAAACCTGAAATGGCTTAGAAACGTATCATATTTGGTGTCTAGAGCAGGGTTTCCTCCTCGGATAATCTAAATTTCTCATAGTACGGAATGCCGTATACATTCACAATCTTTCGTGGGTGGATGGGGGAGGGAGTTCTTCACTCAATACGAATTAATAGTGTTTATTAACGTCATTCCACATTCAGCTGCACAATTCGTGCGAACAGCGCAAACATCATAACTTAACGTCATGCATTAAACGCTCCAGTGGTTGCTCGAACTCATCAAGAAGGTTCCAACATTGTCGCCAATTCACTCGCCCATTTCCAATGAAGTATCAAAGGGAAAGAAAAAAAAAGAAACTCTTCTTCGTACACCTTGTCCCCCAGCATCTGCTCATCCCTAACGGCCACTTAATGACTGCACGTCTCAAAGTTTGCCACCAGCTAAAGTAATCAGACCACGATAAAGACACGCTGCTATTAATCAGGTGGTCGTACAGAAATTACCCTCCTTGGCGGCAATTAATCAATGTCTTTGTGTTGGGACGCCGCTAACTCTCACTTAAGTGCACGGCGCGTACTGTTAAAAAATTTACACACTCTTCTCTTGTTTGTGGCCAAACTAATCGCTCATGTATGAACTTTCCTCTTCACTAACCAAGGTTATTTATTATTTACAAAAAACGACAGGCAGCCATCCTTTTTTTTGGCCAGCAAGTGTTGCTGATTTATATTCTTCTGTCTCCGTACGGGGGTGTTAAAATAACCTGTCATTTTTCACCGGGCTCAGTCCATTCTTGTTGGTTCTTTTCGCGCAGAAACCATTCTAAGTTTGTGTCAGGTTTCTTTAACAGGATAATTTTCTCCCTTTTTTTTTCTTTCAGTTTTTTCTTTTTTAACTTTTTCTTTGATGAGTTCTTGTGGAATGATCTATGCCGAGGTGGCCAAACTTCATTAAGGCATTCTCATCTTTATTTTAATATGGCGTTAAGAGACAGCATTCCCTTGTGAGATTATCCAAATAAGGATACTTGTATAAGTGCTGTTGCACTTACAACCCAATCGGGAATGGTTGGTTGGATTTTTATTGGTGTATGGGCAGCTGCAGCTATATAATGCCTGGCCGAAGCAGTGTATAAGGTAAAAATATATATAAAGAGTTAAATAAAAGATCGTGCTTAGCAAATAAAAGATACTGTTTTTTTCTACTTGAGTTGAAAACATCTAGAAATGGAATTGATCTCACTATTTCCACTTCCCTTCGTAGATGTTCTCATCGCAGTAGAAACCTAATCTTCCATTTGAAGTGTGCAGAAGAAAGATCGATACTGGAAGATATCGTCATGGTACGTCCATCATTATATGCAGAAATTATTTTAAATTATACACAAGTAAAACAAAAATATTTAACAAGCAAACGAAGCAAACAATTGAAAAAAAAAAGAAAAGAAATTCTCTACTTGAATAATATTAGCTAATAATCCACGCTAATAATATTAGCGTGGATTATTAGAGGATGGCTGACTGACAGATGTCAAAAAGTGGTATACGGGGGATTAGAGTCTGCAGACATACAGCTATTTGCCGATGACGTAAAGATAGGTAGGGTAATCAGGAATGCTGCTGATATGCATTACTTGCAGAATGATTTGAATAGACTGGAATTGGGAGCATGGGAAGATGGATGTCAGTTTGATGTTAGTAAGTGTAAAGTTATGCACTTTGGCGTGATTAGGTATCCAATGTCGTATCACATTGCTGGGATTAGGCTTAAAGAAACTGATGAGTCTAGAGATCATGGAGTGCTAGTAGATTGGAAATTGAAGTTCAGGGATCACGTGGCAAAGATTGCAAATATAACTCAAACGATAATTGCAATGCTGAAACGAACGTTCATATATAAAGATAAGAATGTTATTTTGCCTCTTGACAAGGCCTTGATAAGCCCTCACTTGGACTATTGTGCGCAGGTCTGGTCTCCTGGTTTCCGTTGTGATTCTGATGCAGTGTTGAAAGTGCAAAGGAGAGTGCTAAAAATGATATCAGGATTGTGGAATGTTAAGTATGAAGACAGATTGAAATTTGTAGACTGCAGACTAGCAAACAGAAGAAAGAGGGTGATATGATTGACACTTACAAACAGGATTTCAATTGATGGAAGTTTTCAATTAATGGAGGGTGGCGAAAGAACAAGAAGGCATCCTTGGAAACTGAGAATGAAGGCCGCTAAGAAAGGGGTGAGGGCTAGATTTTTCTCTCAGAGGGTGGTGCGTAATTGGAATGGATTGTCTTTGGATGTTATGAGTGCAAGCAGTGTGGATGAATTCAAGAATAAGTATGATAGCTGGTGTGTTTAGTGTGTGGCCTTCCTCGATGAGTCTCTGTCTCCCTGGAGATCTCTTAATAATTTTCTTTTAATCTTGGATGAGATGTAATTTATCAGCTTTCATCCTCGAAGCTTATTTTAGGATGACACCAGTTAGTTATTATTTATTAGTTTGTTTGCTGTGTTGGAAAGTTACTAAATCAAACCTAAGTTTAATAGGTTTGATTTCCACTGCAGCCGTTGATGAGAAATTCGCGCACACACACACACACACACACATACATACATACAATAACTTGGGATGTATTGATGCGTCGCTGAACTGGAAGCCTGAACGAATATGTTGTGTTTCATTAAGTTTGTATGGTATTTTGGGTGCGTGTTTCTTGCTCGTAGTATGGCCTTAGAGCTCTTTTCAGGCTATTGTAGTTTGTGAAGTTTCTGCATTCGAAAGGTAATTTGTTGATCATGTCTGGGATGTAGACGTTTCATGTGGCTTTTCCGAAGTGATTATTGAATTTATATGTGATATAATTAGCCTGAGGTCTTGTTGTATGAGATCTTGTTATATGTATATCTGACTGTCCTGTAGTTGGCATCGAAATAATGTTTTAGCAAAGCTATAGTGACATAAATGTTTTGCTGTCAGTATTTTGTGTTCTGACATTGCAATGTTTATAAGGTCGTTATTTTCTTATTGTTCCCAAAATGTCAGTTTTATCATTTGTACTGTAGCGACATTAATCTATTTAATTTGTAGGGTGGACAGAAAGCAAACGTTGTTATAGCGTATCTTAGTATATTTTGGCATATTGCTTTGTATATTAGTGTTTTTAGGCGTATGGGAACAATGTCTTTTAACCTGTAGAGTTTGCCACTTATTGTTCGGAGTTTGTTGTGTAGATGGTTTATGTGACTATTCCAGTTTATATCTGCATCGAAGTAAATTCCAAGGTATCGTATTGTTTCAACCTGAGTGGTTTTGCTGTTCTGTGTGTTTTTTATGTTGGAAAATGGATGTTGGATGGTTATATATTTGTTATTAACTGGTCGAGTCAGTGGATTTCTGAATATCATTAATTTTGTCCTTTCTGAGTTTAGTGAGCTAGTCTGTTATCAGATTTATGTTATGTTGCATATTTGTTTGGGCTATAATAATAATAGTAATAATAAAAGACAATAATCTATCATTCTTATAGTACTTAATTCATTGCCAAAAAAAAAAAAAATCACGCTTGTTGTCTATTTTAAGTTCGATCTGAGGGAGGCTATTAGTCTCAACCGGATTAACAGAATTAGTAAATAACAAATCCGTTAATGAATATGGTGACATCACTGCGTCGGAATATGAACACTGGTTAGACCAGTGTTGTGATTCCTCCGCGTAGGATAGGAAAGGGTATCCGGACCTCAGCAAGAAAGAATATGTAATACGATTGTGACCTATGCGGGGCCCACCAAGAACAAAGTCCTCTGCCTAGCTCTTACGTAGACTGGACTGCCAACATTTAATATTAGGCTCTATCTCGTGTAATTTATTCATGGAGTCTCCTGGCTCTAGGAGTGCCAAACAAGTAATTGAAAAAGACGTGAGCTCACCTAGCGGGAGTATCTGAAATCTCGTTTCCCTCAATTGCAATGTGGCTGCAGACTCGGCACCAAGAAACATCTGGGAAAAAATAACTTTTTTGGATAAAATAAATAATTGCATCCGACAGGGCTGGATGTGGATTGAAAAACAAGAGAATGCTCTGTAAGGAGCTCGGAAATTCGGTGTGAGCGATAGATCTTTGGTAGCGTTTTTCTTTGTTGTCTTATAAATGCAAAATCTGCAGTGCGGTAAGACAAGCAGTTCCGAGTTTAGTGCATCGAAGTAAATGAAGTTGCCTACGTTAATGTTTAACAATGTGTTTTCTTTAGTGGACAACAAGGCCCAGAATGTACGTTCCCAATCACATAAAGAAGCAATATTAAATGCCATTTACTTTGGGCAAATAAATAAATAAATAATAAGAAATGAAATCAATCCTAATAAATGCAAGAATCCCAAAAGAGGAAAGGTTGTTTAAAATAATTATTCTATTTTGATTTTTATTTATTCCGAGGCAATTCTTTACTGTTTTGTCGAGGCACTAATGATGTACACTGCTGTGTCACTTTTTTATGCTTTCTTTTATAACCTACACGTTCATAGGTTACAAATAAGAATTTTCCCAAATTGTTTTTGTTGTTTTCGTTTATCGTAACACATTAGCAATCTTTGGTCATAATGGACCAAATCAATGTTTACGTTAGTGAAAATAACAAAAAATAACATATAAAATGTCCGTTCATTTAAAGATCATGTAAATTAATGTCGTAAACATTTAAAAATCTCTTGCAGATTGGTGAAAAAGAAAATCGTCCCCTCATTAAAAACCAAGAGGGCATTCTCCTACATTGCAAATAGTTAACTCGAGGGCGAATTGGCAAACAAAACAGATCCGGAAATTACTTGAGAACAGCCTACGAATCTGTAAGGTTATATATTTTGAAATATATCTTTTTAAAAGTTACTTTTATGAATCCAGTTCATTAAGAACATCTTTGTGGACCTCCTTCCACTGCATATATGATTAGACAGTGGAGAAAGCAGGAAGAACAACTGAAGATGCCAACAAAGAAGAGAACCTTAAGAAGAAACCAGCAAAATGGCCAAACTTGGAGCAGAGGCTTCAGACTTGGATTATGGGATTTGTGTGTCAACGAAGTTTATTCAATGCGAGGCAAAAAGGTTTGCAAGAGAAATGAACATCGTTGATTTCACAGGAAAGGCAAAATGGTGCTTCAACTTCACGAGGAGAGAAGGGCTGGCCATGAGAACCACGTTAGCCCAGAAAATGCATCTTAGTATGTATCTTTAAAAAATACTTAATTACTAAATATTTAAAAATATATATCAAATCTGTTCTGTTTTATGTTTCAAATATTGATTTCTTAATTTTGGGTTCGAAAAAGTAGGGTTCGTCTCATACATGAGGCCTTATACGCGGAAAACTGCGATACATGGTGACTTCGCATAGCAAGATATTTTTATGTCACTCTCACTCCACCAAATGTTTTAAACTTATAATACATTAATAGTACTGTGGAAGGGCTGAAATACGTTTTTTATCATCATCATCATCATTAATTTCCTGATATTATCCTAACGGGTGTTCAGGTTACTATGACAGCTCTACGTGATTATATTTACATTATTACTAATCTTCTGATTCACAATTTTCCTCCCAAATTCTGTATTACTTATCAGCACAATTGTCTAACATTATTTTTATTATATATTTTACTATCTAGAATAAAATGCTTATAAAAAGCAATAAAAATAGAATTTAAAATATAATATCTTCTTTCTATTTTTACTTCGTCCGGAAACCCTGCTTTAGACTAAACGTGGAACTTTTTCCAGCAACTTAAGGCCTCGAATAAGCAGACTGGAGGTCTCACACGGAGCGATTTAGTTCATCTCCTACCTAAAGATAATTCACCTCCTACCTACAGAAACATCCATGCTGAGATTCGAACCAGTAGTCTTCGGTTAGAGAGCAGATAAGGTAACTACTCCACCAACCAGACCATCAAATTGTTAGTAAATTTATACAAATATAATTGAACTAAAGGGCCAAAGGGCTTCACTTCGGCGATGTTAAAATTATTTAAATATAATATAATTAAATTAATATAATTAAATATCTAAATATATACAAATATTATATATATTCATACATTCTTTTAAAATATTAATGCATAGAATGTATTTTTGGAAGAAAAAAACCTCTTCGATAATACTTTCCTAAGAAAAACCTTCTTATTTGGTTTACAGAATAATTTTCTTCATGGCCTCAGTTAGCACGAACATTCACGTTCAAGATGTGATGGCTTACGTAAGACAATTTCCCTTGTTAGAATGTATTTCAGTCTTGAGAAAGATCTCTAACGGGATACCTGGGGGGGGGGGGTGACGAGGTTAACATATAATAAGAGGCTGAAATACATCCTCTGTCCAAAAAGAAACCGAACTTTTCGGAAATAGAAGAAACTAGTGGCGCCACCTGTTTTATCTTTTTGTTGTCGAAATGGGCAACCTCCCTTAGTATTGTGTCAACTGTTTATGACATTTTTTTCATTAGAAGCCGAGTTCTAGTGCCAAGAGTGACAGTGTGTTTTGACGAACGGTCGGTTCAAGATATTCATGCCGTACGCGAAGAATTCTCGCTATCAATCGCTTCAAAACTACGAGATAAAACTCATCATTGACCGTTTGGCCAGACGGAACGAATTCTTTGTGGATGATTCCCTTCGAATCGTAGAAACAAATCAGCATTGTCTTTACTTTTGACTTCTCCAAGCGACGTTTTTTCGGCTGCCCCTCTTCTGGTGATCAGCACTCTGGTGCTTGTTTCGGGCTCAGACTCAAAACACCACGTTTCGTCACCAGTAACGATCATTTCAAAAACGTTTGAGTCCTTACGAGCGGTTTTAATGGGGCCCTTGCAGTGTTCAGTTCGATACATTTTTTGGTCGTCGGTCAACTTGTGGGGAACAAATCGCGAACTCAATTTACGAAGGCCCAAACTCTCGGTCTAAATGTTGTGCACAGTTGATTTTGGAATCCCCAATTCATCTTCAATCAATCTCTCGAACGATTTCGGGTTTTCTTTGATGAAATCACGCACTTTTTGGATGTTAACTTCGCTCAGTCCAGTTTTTGGACAGCCCGCCCTTTCGTTGTCCAGAAGCCTCTTACGACCACTTTGAAATCGCTTAATCCACTCGTAAACTTGAGTACGGGATAAGCATTCATCACCGTATGCTTTTTGAAGCATTTGATGCGTTTCTGTAAAACGTTTACCATGTTTAACACAAAAGTCAATCGCAGCTCTCTGTTTGAAACTCATTTTCCGACGGTTCGTCAAAACACACTGTCACTCTTGGCACTATAACTCGGCTTCTAATGAAACAAATGTCATAAGCAGTTGACACAACACTAAGGGAGGTTGCCGCTTTCGACAACAAAGAGATACAACAGGTGGCGCCACTAGTTTCTTCTATTTTCGAAAAGTTCGGTCTCTTTTTGGACATAGGGTGTCTTGTGTGCAAATCAAATTTAGGTCAACCATCGTAACTGCACGGCAGGCAGATTTTTAACAGACTTTTCACAGCAGTAACGAGTCTCATCGTTGTTTCCATCCATGTCGATATTTCTCGATAATTCCATCTCCGGTAATATTTTCACCAACTGGAACCAATTTCTCCGGGAATTTTTTCGTTTGAATTCCGTTTTATTCATGTTTAAAATCTTTTTCAAGAACCATAATCGACTTTCCTTATATCTTAAGATTTTATTTCACAAATTGTTTAATCTATTATTAATGCTGATTGCCTCGAATGAAACTTACAAAAACAATTTCGATTTTCTTGTTTTGGGCATCGGAAATAAATATTCGTTTTTGCATTCATGATCGTTACGTTCGTCTGCGGATGAGGATAACCATGCGACAAAAAAAAAAAAAAAAAAAAACACGTTCGAGTTACCAGGGTTTGAATTTAAGAGCTCCTCTTTAAATTTCTACGTGGAAATATTGGGACGTTGTGAAGTTAAAGGAATTGCTGATTAACATCGGATGCATATCCTACATTCTCATTTGTTATTGATGCTGATACAAATCTTTCTGGTGCAGCACACATTTACATTTGATTATGCAAATATATCAAAATGCGTTTCTTTCTACATCAACATTTCCCTGCAGTGACATTTAGGGATGACTAGTTAATGGCATTCAGTGGCGTAAGGAACCTTCATCTGGCCTCTTTCGACCAAAGGTGAGTTAGCCGGTCTCCTGCGGTGGTAGGAATTTTTCTCACCGGGAAACTCGGTTTTTTATTCCTCAGAACAGGCAAACCGGCCCGTGAACACACGCATCTACAGACATAGGACACATTGGGAGGCATGGGGCTAACCCCCATATCTTCGAGTCGGTCGCGGTTCCAAATCATAATAGGCCACGCCTAATACGAGCCACTGGGCTTAATATACGTAAGAGGAGGAGGAGGAGTTGATCGCATTTCTCATTGAAGTGTCGCGCGACGGTAAAGTGGTTTGCTTAAAATAAAGCTCTTATTCGGCTTTGACGTAATTTTCATTTTAACTTGGCCCAACCATCTTGCAGTTTCCTTTGTGACATTTTTATGTGTATATTGTTAAGCACTAGCACTGTTCAACCCACTTTAACACTAGCATATAATAACAGTCACAACTCTGTTTAGCACAAATCCAACTAGTTACAAAGTAAATAAATGAATGCCGAACACATGGACTGCTGATAAACACAAGTCTGAGTAGTGGGATGCGACGTTACACGCGTTGCCGTGGGCGCTGTTAATAAGCACGTTCCAGACATTATCATATGTGTATTTCGCCGCATCTGTCGCACGCGATTGAGGAGCATTTTTATTTACGATGGTATTCTCCGAATAAAAATATTATTGTTATTATTATTATTAAAGAAATTATTAAGAGAGACCTCCAGGGAGTCAGGAACTCTTCAAGGGAGGCCAAACTATTCTCACCAGCTATCATTCCTGTTCTTGAATTCATTAACGCTACTTGCACCCACAACATCCAACGGCAATCCATTCGAATCACGCACCACCCTATGAGAGAAAAATAGCCATGGAAGGATTTAAAGAAAATAATAACAACAATAAAAACACCATGGCAGATATTTAGGCCTATCCGCATAACGACCCACTGGGAAATTCGTGGTAGCCCTCCGGGACAGTGACCCATGCGCTAGTTCTTGCACGTAACCAGGCAATTGTCGAGCAAGAACAATTGTCTGGTTACGGTCCTGGGACATTAATTTTTATAATTTGTCTGTAATTCTCGTAGGAAACATGCAGAGGATGATATCCAGGGGGAAGAGATGATCTAGATGCAACGTCTGCAGCCGCGTTTCCTTTGGTCACGATGTTCCTTGGAATACAACACATCTGAACGTTCAAGTGGAGCATTCTTACTTGAATGATGTTGGTATACCAGACTTTTAAGTGCCGCCTGAAGATAGAACCCTCTTCAGTCCAGATACATAATGTGCCTTTGGTAGCGTTTCAGTCTTATGAAATTCAATGCAGCATACAACCCGTCGATATAGTTGGTACATCCTGGTGAGATCGTATTATGCATCGAGAGTGCTACCTGGAAAGGTAACAGACCGCACTAAAGACTGATTCTCAGCCTCTGTAAAATCTCAGTATTCTGTTCTGTGAAGTTTATACAGCTGCTGCTAGACGACCGAAGGTGTGGAATGTTTGACTCATCTACACAAAGAAAAGCTGCGTAATGATACGCAGGAATGCCACAGAGGTAGTGTATGTATTTAGTGGCGATCCCGCGATGTTTTTGTTTTCAATGTAGGACTTTAGAGGTCCCTGAATTTCGAAACCAAAATGTCGTGTGGCAGTTCGATCAGCAATGTACCAATTTTCCACCTTGAACAAAAATAATTAGCCTTGTGGGCTGGTCTGGAGAGGATTTTGTTTTAGCCATGTATGATAAGGACAACTGTTTACATTGAAGCGAATTTGTTCCAGTTGAAATTCTGATTACTTCACGGTAGAAAGGATCCAACACCATCGCTGGATACCATCTGCGATTAAAGCACAAACTTGAGATTCATAATCGAATCTTGGTCTGATAAGTGCTCCATATAAGCCAGCAATGACTCTTCCATGTCAAGAGATGGAAGGAGGGCACAAAGGATGAGCACAATTTAAAAGTTAAAAGATGGTCAACGGTTTTGCTACAACTGATCTGCATGACTCACTCTGCACAAAACAGTAAAGGTATCCATGTAGAGGGCATTGCTTACAGCGAGAGGAAATTATTATTTGCTTAACAAAGAGCTGTGTGAGATTCCCTTCTTTTGTAGAAAGGGTCGAGAGAGTCGATCCCATTCTAATTTGGAGGATTCCGTTATACATAAAGTTTCTAGTGAATTTAGTGAGTTTTTCTGAGACCAAAGTTGTGGAAGTATTTCAGTATGCTAAAGCACCAAGCTGATCGTACACTATTACATGTAAAAAATAAAAAAAAAGCCAACTGCACATTTTTAATGGATGTTTCCAGTCAGATTAAATTTTTATGACTCCGACCCACAAAAGTTTGTATTTTTTTTTACGTATATGTAGAGCAATTGATCCATGGTGGATGGTAACATATATTAGGTCGCATGATCTGCCCTGTAACTAGATATTAGCCAGCAGCAGTTGACTAGAGATTATATTGAAAATTCCATAAAAGGTTTTAGCCAGTTTTTATTTACGGATAAGACAAAAAAATGTCAGTTACGAATATATTGATAATAATAATAATAATAATAACAATAATAATAATAATAATAATAATATTAATAATAATAATAATAATAATAATAAGTGGTTGGTTGTAGTTATTTGAATGTACGGCCGAAGCAAGTAAGGCTAAGAGACGAGTGTTTGCTTCTGTCTGTGAATTTCGTTAACAACTAAAAATGAATTAAATGTGATAAAAAAAAAGCATTAACATTAAAGACGCACAACCGTTTGATCGCCCAAAGGATGATTCATTTCCCAATGGCAAGCACTATGCATAGCAAATGGTATTTTAATGCATAACTGAGTTCAAAGTGCCCTCTAAATGGAGCGTCTTCCTTTAGCGAACTGAATGATGCATTCGCCAGCTCATTATCATCTGCTATTTGCTAAACGTCGAGAAAAATATTGAATGTAATTAAGCAGAACAGCATTTGATTATAATCGTGCTTTCTGTTCAGAATACGAAGGTATTAATGTGTGATTATCCTTGTTGCTTAAGTTGCTCTACTGGGTTTTAAAAAGAATCAAACTGTTACTGTTAATACGATGGGCTTTAAAAATTTCTGAAAAGAAACAAGACTGGTGAATTGCACATCGGTTCTGATGTTCAATCTACAAATTACCAGAAGGGCTGCTTAAGAAACTATCTCGGCTGTCGATTACCACGGCATTCCATGGATCGTAGCATTTCCGGTGTGAAAGCGTCTATTCGAGCTTCGGTACCTCAGTGGATGTAGACGATGTCCTTTGGTTGGGAAGACCTAGGTTCGGACCTCGAGGACGCCAAGTATCAGAGCTTGTCTATTGAAGGTGAGTTCGTCGGTCTCGTACGGAGGTGGCAGGGTTTTCCTTACCCGGAAACTCGGGTTCTTCGTCTCCCTCAGAACAGGCAAATTGACCAGTGGAACTCACGCTGCATAGAAACAAAGAATGCTTATAAGCTTAGGGTTAACGCCTTAGAATCGAATTAGTTGCGAAAAGTGTCTGTCAGAGCCACTAAAATGATGATGAGAAGCATGTTTGCTAAAAAAGTGAACAGAAAATATTATTTGTCACAAGACTAGCAAGAAACGAAACAGTTCATCTGGCACTTAAGAATTTCAAAAACCATCATTGCTTCGGAAGATGCTTTTAACTCGAAGTAACTGGCAACACCTTCAGCAATGATAGACTGACAATGGAAAATAGGTTCTGATCATGGAACTGGTGATTATTTTCTTCTGAAAGAGAAGTCCATCATCGATGACAATATCTAGTGAATGAAAAAATCATTCCCTGACTTGCAAAGGTGCCGAGCAGTTTACTCCAAACATGAGTGGCACTGACAACCATTCGTTATTTACAGAACACCACACAAGATAAATATGCTTACTATTTGAATCAAACAATAAATGATGGATCAGAACTTAGAACTCACAAAATTGAAGAAAAAAATTATTATTCATCTGTAAATATGCTAAGCAGAACGTGGTTTGTAATACCATTCACCAGCTGTGTCGAATTAAGCGAGTCTCTCTTCTGTCCCTCTCCATCAAATACATGGGAAAATCTAATTGATACTGAAATAGTCGATCTGAGGTCAGACAATGAAGAGGTTATTGACTTAGTATCAGATAACGAACCTGAAAATGGTGTGTCTCGAAGGTAAAATGCTATCAGCGTGCTTGCAGTAGCTGGAACTAGTTGTGATCTCTGCAGATTGTGTTCGCTCCTGTTGGAAGTAGCGCTGCCATTTCTCCTGTTTCTTCAGTTTCATTTGACGGGCATTTTTATTTCTGCTTTCAGTGGACAGATCGTGTTTCTTCAAATAAAATATCAAAAGTAGGAACTGAGGCGACTGGAATATCAATGAATATTGCATGACTTCTTACCTCCTTCGCTTTCAAAATTTATTCAATCAGGTAATCAGTTATTTTTCTATTTTACAGGAATTAAAATAAATTCGGTTAGCTCTCGGTATCTCTGCATGAGAATTCTCCATTAATTTGCGTTTTATACATCCGCGAGTATTACCGTTAAGCACATATTAGACCGCATCCAGACGAAAAATAATTCGCTACACGAATGATTAACCATTGATGTGGTAGTGGTTACCGTAATTAATATTTGAAATGATGTTCGAAGAAATATCAAAAAGCGCACTGCGTCATTTGAATCATTTCTAAAAAAAAGAAAGACTTTGTAGAAATTTTAAATAAATATAATATATTCATGGCTTCGCATTGTTTCTGGATAAGTGGGATTAAGTAGAAAAAGAATCGAGACAAACGAGGGCTTTAATCCTTCAAAGTATAGAAATTATGCTAAATACTTGAATGTGAAATTTAATTATTAAAATTCTGCTCTCTCTGTTAGATACTTTTGACTACAGAATACCAAATGCCGGGTAGCAACTGAAGCAATTCGAATATCAATTAATATTGCATGACGTCAGGAAACAGATCTGTCTCATAGACCACAAACACCATGACTTGGTGCGAAGTGTTCTGGAAAAAAAGCTTTTTTTTATTTTATGTTAGGATATCACAAAGATGGAAGGATATATTTCCATTTTTGAATATGTTCTACCACTTACTCCCTGTTGTTAAAATAAATGCTTAAAAACTTTTAAAGATAATCGCTCAAAAATAAAAAAAGGACTGAGAACCAAACTATTTCAGGCAATACATATGTGTTAGGGAACACGAAATGGCAGCATTTGTTTTTGCCTCTTAGCTGGATCCCGCTTCAAGTTAGTGGAAGTAAGTCTCAGATCGTCTATCTCTGATTGGCTACCGGTGAAGACTAAACCACCCCTTAAGTCAGGTGTCCCCAACCCTGTGCCCGTGGGCACCATGGCGCACTCGACCAATTTGTGTGTGCGTGCCGCTGTTCAACCGTGTGCCGTATAGTTTGAAATAATCACGTGCACATCACGGAACAATTCATGGCACGCTATATGACGCATGCGTTAATGACACATGACGAGTATCAAACGCATACAATGGATAAAGTAGACGCGCATTCGAAGTTGTTCATTATCTGTTGCTAGTTAGATGCGCATGATTTTAACGGTGTCTTGTACTTAAACGTTTGAAATATTTTGATTTTTAATCCTAAAATAAGTGAATCAAGTAAAAGACAACGAACCTATAATTTTAACACTGACTGGGAGGAAACATTTGTTTCTTTAATTTTAAAGATAATTGTGTTGGTTTGTTGTGCAACAGTAGCGTTGCAATTCGAAAAAAACATGTTGAACGTCACTTCCAGACAATGCATGCCACTTTTAATACGAATTATCCACTTAAATCTGAAATAAGAACGAAAAATATAAATCAACTAAAACCGAACCTGTCTGCCCAAAACATATTTAAATTTTTATATAACGTAAACGTTTAAGTAATAAAATTTTTAATTATAATGTAAACTTTGTGTGTATTCATTTAACAAACGAATTCAAAAAATTTGCTTGAAAAAAAAAATGGTGCCCGTCGCCCTATCGGTATTTTAGAATGTGCTCTAGGAAACAAAAAGGTTGGGAACCCCTGCCTTAAGTCTTCATAACTTAAATAGGGCTCAAAAGTCGGCCTCGCCTACGTCCTTATTATACTGACATCGTACATTAATAGTTCTTTTCACAGTTCCAATTATTTTCTGTTGATACTTCTTACATTCATGATGTCCGATCTTAAATTCCTCTAACACTGAGTTGGAGTTTGTTGTAGTAGCTAACTTTTCACCGTTTACCCTGGTTCTCTGAAGAAAAAAGCATTATATTATTTTGTACCATCTTTTTCTCTTGGTTTAAGCCAATATGTAGAATATAATTTGGTCGGCTAAACTCCAAACAAGTACCAGTTTAGAGTTCCAGACAGACCATCCTCATTCGTTCAGTATCCAGGTAGATACCTACTAAACAGACGCCCTATGATCATTGGACATTAAGTGAAAAATCCCAGTTTAGTTCTCTGCATTCCTAAAAAGTCTATGTAAAGGTCTTCTGGTATCAAACTTCGACCCTTACGCAATTCCATCGACAATATTATTAACAGTAATCCCCATCCTAATACTCTTTCTCATCTTTTAACCATTGATGTGGTAGTGGTTACCGCAGGCCTGGATTTAGACTTGCTGAGGTCCTAAGCTATACAAAACCCAGAGGCCCCCTACTGTTTTAAATTACATCAGCTGGTCTTTTTGTTTTTTTTATTTGAGGCCCCGGCAGATTGCGAGGCCCTAAGCTGTAGCTTTTTTTATACGTAAATCCGGCTCTGGGTTACAGGAATATATATATATATATATATCGAGCTATTCTAAAATTACTAAATTTAATAATTTCTTTCCTAAAATTTACATCAGAATGAGAAAAGATAAATCGATAAACTAAATAAATTTAACCCCTACAAAACCAAATCATTATATGAGTATTAAGATTGAGCATAAACCTTCTAACATAGAAAATTATTTACACTTGCCAGCATACTTGGAATATAAAAATTCATCGCATCTCATCACAGCTTGTCAATGCTTAAATTATTCCTTGTGGACCGCAATATTTAAAATTGGCGCCTCAAGCACACTTTTCGAAATCGACAATCTTCACAACAATTAACTGATTATGCGCTCTTTTCAGCAAAGAAATCGCCCAACCTCGGTTCGCTGTATTCCATACTTTCAAAATAGTTAAAATTTACAAATATTTGTAAAGCCATCAAACATAAATATTCTGATTCCAACGCCGCCTTTAAAATTAAATAAACTTTGCAGAATCTCCTCAAAAGCAAACTTATATTAGCATTAGTATTTCCTGAACATGCGATATTAACATAATTCAAAATTAATCAGTATAACGTTTTGTAGCCTGTTTCTTTAACCAAACGGTATCATAACTGTGATATTCTTGTTCCCCTAAGAAAAACAACCAAAATGTTATCCGACCACAGAAATAGCTTCAAATGGAAAGTAGCATCCACATGTTCGGATTACAAATACGGCTAATTTTGAAAATAAATAAATAAAAAAAATCCGCGAATGTTTTTTTTTTTTTTTTTTTTTTTTTTCCCACTGGCGAGGCCGTTTAGCCGTAGCTAACTTCTGGAAACTGGGAGATAGCTAATTTCCGCTCTTACCCAATCACAGACACCTGGCTGAGGACTGTCAGTGATTGAAATTAGCCAGGGAAGGAATCACAGCAAACCATTACTTTAATAGATTTCCAATTTTCGATCTCATTGTCTAATAAGATCAAAGTACGATTTTCAGAAACTCTTGCAATTAGAATAAATACGAACGCACTAAACTCTCATCCCATTTCATAATTTCCTACTTGACATTTAAAGAAATTAAACTGCTGTTCCGTCTTCCAACCAATCGAAACACAATCTCGTTGATGGCGTACAAGAAGAGCAAAATTCCCTGATGAAATCTTTCGCTTCCTTCTCTTCGCATCTGAGAATCACCGAAATGACCTACCTGCTCTCATGGGATCCCGAGCTATTTTAGAATATTAATAATCTGATTGATATTTTGCCATTTAGTTCGAGAGAGATCTGGATCTGCATTCCTTTTTAAGTTCTAACCCGATTTTAGTTTTAAAATTATATATCATGGTCCAAGTTAACGTCAATTCAACATTTATTCTTTTATTTCGAGTATACCATATTTACTTCCTATTCGAAATATTTCGAGAGAAAATGTTTAAATTTCTAAAGAAAAAAAATGACCATACGTCATCTAGCAGTGCAAAATGTGAATAACTAATAACTAAATCTAATTTTGAGAGTTAGCGATTAATAGACTGATCCATACATTTTAAGATTAGCTAATTGCTTATCAATAAGTACAGCGAGGCTTCATAAACAGGTTGTGCAAAATTTCCAGCTGCGCAGTTCGTCTTCTGAGGATGCTGAGATGACAGGCAAGTCGTTATGAAAGGTCAAATTCATAAAAATACACTTTCATCCACACATTGCACACAAACAATGTTGTCCCACAATCTCTAATCAGTTTGTCAGACAGAAAATGACGCCACACAGCATCTACTATTATGATCCAGTATTGGCAATACCATTTAGTTGGAAAGACCTAGGGTTCGAATCCCGTACAGAATGCAAATTTTAACAAGTGCTCTCTAACAAATATTGGATCAGGAGGAGCACTGGTTGTTGTTGATATGCCATCTTGTATGCGCCTATATAGATAGGTCTAACCACCTTATCTTCGAGGTGGTCGCGGTTTCAAATCGTAATAGGACATGCTAATACGAACGTAACAGGACACTAGGCCTAATATACGTAGCAGGAAGAGGAGAACGTGCCTAGATAGAATAAACAGTCCACTTTTGGTAGCGTGTGTCCACTGTGGAAAAAATAATACTGGTTGGTGACATGGAATGGTGCGATAGGATTTTATTCTGGTTGTATTAAAATAAGTATTGCTGACGTCGTGGCAAACGTGCTTCATTTTGCTCCCTGTAATTACGAAAAATGTGTGATGTTCGAAATGATTTTGTTGCAATTCTAATGGCAGATTGATTCGGCCATCGAAGTACGCTTCTCTTGAAGAAGCACAGACTTAAGATCCACAATCAAGTCTCGGTTTGATGCTCCATGTAAGCGGAGCAGTGAACAACCGTCTGCACTCCAAGAGGTTAAAAGATATAGTAATTATGCATATTCGTTTTTCTTTCTTCGACGTTTACCTCGCAAATGGCATATACAAAGTAGAGATGTCTTTTTTTTTTCTTCTTCTTCGAATAAGAGCTCCAAGAACCTTGTTCTGCTTCTGTGGCAACTAGATAACCATTTGCCCTGTCTTATTTCTCGTATTAGGGATAAAAATGCACGCACAATGTTTAAAAGCGCACAGTTTAAAAGGTAGTCAAATGCTTGTTACAGCTTTGTCTCTCTCTCTCTCTTTCTCTCTCTCTCTCTTTCTTTCGCTCTCTATCTCATGAATCATGTTTCAAGAAATAAAAGAGACGGTCAAGTCATCCACACAGAGGGCATTACTTACAGTTATGAGTTGTTTTGTCACTGAGCATACTTTCAAAGTACACAGCGATGATCTTGGGGACTCCATATTCTTGGAGAAAAGGTCAATCCAAAGACGTGGGACATTCTGTTAGATCAAATCAAAATGATGTATGAAAGTATCTTTAACGGATATTTCGAGTCAAGAGCATCAAATGCGATCTTTATGCCTCTTTGAGGGGAAAAATAGCTGTTGCTTTCTAGACACAATAAAAGTGGCAGAGTTAAACATTTTTCCAGGTGTTGCACAAGAAGCTAGTCAGAGCAATTAGCTAGTAATTTGGTAAGTATTTTTGCCTTGTTTGTCTTTGGAAAGGAATAATAATTACCTTTTGGAAGATTGCGGAAGTTTATTCTTAAGAAAATTTTGTTGAATAAGTAGAACCGTTGATCCATGGACAATGGCGACAGATGTTTAACTATCTCGTAATGGATGCCATCTGGTCCTACAGCAGTTGTTTGTCATTAAAACAGTGAAGTGCTTAGTTCTTTTTCTTGATCGGCCTGTTGTATTCTTCCAACCGTTCGAAGTGAACATAATTTAGTGTATTTCTGTATTGCTTTTTTGAGGTCAAGAATTATGGCGAATAAGACGAAGTTTGGAACGTTGTGGTTGAGATCTCCGCTAGTATAATTACAATTGTGCACCAACCTTGTTTCAAATTAGAAAAAAGTGAAAGGAATAGCTACTCTTCATTTTCTGCAATTTTGATCACCTTAATATTTGTTGATCCGACGGTAGAAGAAATGAATTCGATTTAGGAGTGGGTTTGACTCTGAAAGAAAACATACCATGCTGGGGCAGGAGCATCTCGGAATGAAATTAAGTTTTGTGTGTCTGTAGAAGCACAAAGCTTTGATTTAGATTTTCTTGGCTGCTGTATAATCTGAATGCCACTATACTTTTAAAAAAAAGGCAGTAACTGAACGATCTTTTGAGTACTGCATTTATCGCAGCTTGTATTATACACTTTTTGACGTAATATCAGTTTCCATCGAGCTATCCATAATGGAATGTATCGCTGTCCATGTAACAGCGTCAATATCACAATAAAATGATCATTCCCATAGGAACCCCATAGAAACACCCATTTAAACAGAGGGAAAAGGGACAATAAATAAACCGTAAGCTCAACAACAGCGAATGATTAGCAGGCATTTGGAAAAAAGGTGTTATTTCTAGTGTTTAGGGGGGGAGAAGTTATTGTTATCTAGCATTCACTTCACAGCTCTTCCATTCCTTGTTGGCAGACAGACAGACGCAGCATTTTGTAATAATAAATCCCGCTGAGAGGCGATTGATATCTACTTGTATGTCAGTATTAAGTGGAACTTCTTGGAAAAAATTATGATTGCCCACAAGGATGGCAACTCCTTCATGAGCAGGTCCATCTACGTTTCTCCTTCTGGATGATAGAAGTATACGCACCGTATGATTGTTACTGGATTTTAAATGCACCTCTTGCAGAAAGAAACACAATCACATATACTCCTGCAAGAGGATCTCCATATCATGCAGGTTTTAGCGAATTCTGCGACAGTTCCAATTACAGGAAGTTGTTAGTTATTTATGCTTGGTGGATGCATCTGGTTTCCTGGTTTGTGAGGATATGTTTTTGTCAGTCTAAGATTTTATTTTGTCAATTGCGGATGGCATCGGCTCTTTTTTTCTTTCTTAGAAAAAAAATATTCAAGACGTCAACAAATTCTACTCCATCCAAGACAGTAGGTATTTTAATGGTTTATTTTCCTCTGGGGGGGGGGGACAAAGAAATTCATTACATCTATTAATGAATCTGGAGACATATCCTTCATTTTTCGGAGTGCAAGTTCCATTATTCTTGACTAGCTTGATATGAAGCATGAAGTAATTTTTGATGCCCTTTCAGGAGGGAGGTCGTATTAATTCGGTCAAAGGGCAAGTAAGTCACACCCTCACAGGGGTGATGCAATTCTTGAATGTGGAACAAGCATGAGTTAATTTTCATTTTGAAGCCTTCTTTGCTGTTGCCTTCTCAGCGAAGAGGAGTTTCCGATAGGTAGTGTTCTAGTGGTACAGTTTTGATAGTTGAATCACCTTTCCATTCGTCCATTTTTGTCATGCTCGTATTTCTGACAATGAAGTCATCATGGTTTCAGTGCCGTAGGAGCTGGGATCAGGATGTTAAATATAAGCATGCTATTCCTGGTGAGGATTAGGATACCATTCCCTACGTATCAGATTTCCTTAAGTTGCCATTCCTTGATCTAAAAAAAAACATCAAGGGAAGACTCATCGCAAATCTCCCAGATGGGAACGTTGAAATCCTCCAGTGAAGTTCTGTTTTAGTGACTGGCATTTCGTCAAGTGAATTTGCAAGGAGTTGCTCCGATTACTTCTGGTAGGATGATTCCAAGATTTTGGCTTCTGAATGGAGTTTTTTTTTTTTTTATTGAGTGTGTTTTTGTCACCCCTTCTGGATAAAGCAGGGCAAGACATTTCCCAAATTGGATGTTTACCTGTCGAATGTATAATCAAGAATGATGTTGTATTTGTAGGTATGTATATTTTTTGCTTTTTCTGTCTGTTGGGATGGAAATGGATTCTGCACTGGACTGCGCTTGTGAAGGGGGGGGGGGGCTCTGATAAATTTGAGGATACAAAACCTATTCTCAAAAGGAAAGAACGTTCAGTGTCAAAGCTTCACTTAGGTAACCATCACAGAGCCATAGATGGAATTCCACTTTCATGTGTTAACAATTTTGCAGTAAATCGACTTCCCCGTCGTCTGGGAAAAGACCCAACGTTTGTTGTGGCGCCATCATGTTATAGTTGTAGCCCTTGCGTTCCACTTTGAACCCCGACATTGCTTGCCGGATAGTAGATCAATCGATTAGTTGGCATAATTCTGGTTGGGCCATCCGAAACTACCCGTAGTACAGAAACATGGATGAAATTAGTGCTAAACTACCACAATCGGTATGTACACGGGTAGTGCTGCACAGAAACAAGTTGGGTCTAATAGATGGTTGTCTGGGAAATAGGACAGGAAAAAGACTCGGTGGAAGTTGAGCGAAAACAAATGCAGATAAGGTGAAAACTGAAAATACTCGGTACCATCACTGGGAGGTGCTTTCCACCACAAACAGGTCTCCATATGGAGGGGCCTAATTAAGATCAAAAAGCTGTTGCCTTAAGCTCGTCTTTTGAAATGTAAATTCCGTTTGTTCCTTTAGCTGGTTTCATGGACGAAAACCCGCGTTTCCGGAAGGAGAAACCCTCCACCTCTGTATGAGATCGGACGCACGTGCAACTGAAATCCCTAAAGGTTCTTGGCGTTCTAAATGGGATTCGAACTCAGGTCTTTTCATTGTCGAAACGGTGGCTGTGGAATAATAAAATTTAATCTTTTTCTAAAATTTTGGATGACGGTGAAACTGAAACTGCAGATTTGGATAACGTCATCCAGTTATCCTAATCTGCAATCGAAACAACAAAAAAAAAAACTTAGGTTTGTTTCTTGGATTACAAATTTGGATTTTGCATTCCGAAATGCATTTAGGACCACTTAAATTTTAGTTACGAAATAACATTTTTTTTTTCAGTGTAGAAAACCTTTCTGAAGTGAATCAGAGATTTTTATTGAAAATAATTTTGTATCAATGAAAATAAAATTGCACGAAAAAATAATAATTTCATTAAACCGAATTTGCAAGATTAAAAATGCAAAGAATCCGAGACACAATCCTTGGGCTGTTCTAGATTTTTATAGTAAGCATGTCCGGGACTTATATTAAACATAATTATTTTAATTTTAATTAAAATGTAATTATATAAGAATATTTAATAATATTTAATTATTATTTTAATTTATCCATCCATTCAATGGGTGGATAAATTAAAATTATGCGAGGGGAAAAATTCTAAACCAGATCGATCTCTAAAATAAAAATTAAAAAAAAAGCTAAAAACTCCGTCAGACAACCGCTCGAGTGTGGTCGCTGAATTTTTCATAATTTTAATGATCATAGTAATTCAAGGTCGGCATCTTCATTCCTCACCGAAAAAAACATCGCGTGAAGTTAGACAGTGAAAAGCATCTTAAAAAATGCACAAAAGTCAAAAGAAACGATCCCTGGATTATGAAGAAGGAAGCAGTAAGAGGTGCTTAAGGAAAATGATCCTCTTGTTTTTTTCATTAATACGGAATACTTAATGAGAATTATAAACAGCGAAGAACCGCAAAGTCTTGCGGTTCTTCGTTGGATTTCTTTTATAAGACATCAAACATCAGTCCATAAAAGACTCGCATTCAGCTTTATTAATTGGCAACGATAAAACCGATTTGATTGAATTAATCGCTATTGTGCGGTTTCTATTAATCACTATAGCGGTTTCTATAAGCTCAGTTGGTTTCCACTGATACCTTGGTTAGAAAGATCTGGGGTTCAAATCCCTCCAGGAAACTCAGGTGTTTGGTCCCTCAGAACAGACAACCCGACTCGGCCCAGTAAACATATATCGACAGACGTAGAATACTGTTGGACCAGAGAGTCAACGGGAAACTTCCTTGTTGTGCAATAATTCCCTCCTTAAGCAGTTGTGCTACCCGTCAACCATTAGGTTGAGGGATGGGGAGGGCGTATAATAACCGGTCATAGGGCCGAGAGTAGAGCAAAGATTTTCTTCCTTTCTCATGAAGTCGTGGTTTTATGCCGTCCGTTACCGATGACAACAGGCTTTCTATGATTACACGTGTTATATTTTCAGTTTTGTCCCTTTTCAACTTGACCCATCTCAGAAACGCTTCTAAAATTTGATGGAAACATTTTTTCCGCTAAAGACGTAAACGATTGTTTTCATGATACGGACAATGCATAGTAGTTGGTTCGTGAATGTCCACTCGACCAACTAGATCCTTCTGTTAAATACTGAATTATTAAAATTGTCTGTAGTTAAAAATCAGGAAAAAAACATTAAGCATGAAATTTTCAAAAAAAAAAAAAGAAAAAAGAAAAAAGACTAGATTGACTGCAAAAAATATCTTTCTATTGCACACCATTAAAAACGATCTCAGAGAAAGAAAAACGAATTGGATAACATAATGGATGGTCACTTTGAAATAAATGTCGTGGTGGAGCTGAATGGCCATCGTGTTATGCAGAATCGTGCAGTTTATTATTTAGTAGAATGCTTTCAGTTTATTGGGAACATCGGATGTTGGTTACTCAAGATAATAAACTCAGAGCAATGTATAATGTATAAGTTTGTAGAAATTTATTGAAGAAAAAGACATCCACAACATCTTTATCATCAATGTAATCGAGTCAAAACGATGAATTTAATAAAAATAGCGGAAAAAAGCCAAAGTATCTTTAAGTTAAAAATGCATGGTTCGGATTATTCGCTGTCATGCAAAACTCGGCTTATTTTGCTAAGTGCGTTAATTAATTCTGTTTTCATTCCCCACTACACACACACACACACACACACACACACACACACACACACACACACACACACACACACACACACACACACACACACCTATCCACTTCTTGTGTTGGCACGTACGGTTTCAGAAGTCAGAATATACAGCAAAGAAAATTTCAGTTCACCCCAAAAATCAATTCCTTTCATCTTTCTCTCCTTCCGTATGGATTTCCAGTAAAACATATTGATCGTCCTTTGCATATCTGCGACTCCAATATTTCCTGTTCTGCAGCTCTCCATTGCTGACTTCCACTACCACTGAATATCGAAGAGATAGCGTGGAATTCTTCGTGGAGAGCAGGCACATCATGATCTTCGACGTCTCTGTATTGCGAGAAGTAATAGCGAAAGTCAAATATGTGGTTTAAGAAAAAAAAAAAAAAAGAAAGAGGCAAATAAAAGAAAAAAAGATTCCTTGTGATTCCCGAAATCTAGTAGAAAGAACTCAAAATTCATTCAGTTGGAATTTATTTCTCTGGGATTCTAAATGAGAAAGTATCAACGGGAATCTGAACTTCGCTTCCTAATCAGAAGGTAGCGCTGTGGGCTGTTTAGAGGAATTTTACCACGTGTGGAAGAAGCCGAAACGACACCAGAAAGGCATTAAAGCAAATACAGGAGATGAAGTATCGGACAAGGATCATTACGGTATGGGAGTTGGTCAGTTGTTAACCCCTAAAGTGATTAAGGACAGCGGTTCATCCTCTTGGTTAGAGAGTGTTCAGTAGTTGCGCATCTGATCTTCTCTCACATCCTTCATCAGACAAACTAACCGGTTTAATTATCTGAGGTAGTTCGGCGAACACGGAAAGTCGTTCTCGAAAAACCAAACATGAGTGGAAACGCAGTTCTACAGGTTTCGCTAATTAGTCTGCGTGAGAGTTAAAACAGGGTTCGGATCGCATACAACGGAACAGATCAATGACGAACATGCACGTCTTGATTGATGACACTCAAGATACTGCAGAATAGTAACGCACTACAGCTGGAGCTTCCCAGATACATCACAATTCCGTCACTTCGACGCACTTTCTGGGCCTGTTCGCGATTGTTTGGCTGCCCTTGTTTTTCAGTGTTAACGAGTTACGTTCGGATTAAGATCCACTACAATCACATCGATCCGTTTCCAGAACAGAAACGTCACATGTCGGTATCCTGGCTCCATCTGTCGTGCGGAGTTAAACGCTAACAGAGAAAGACATCCAAGCAAGACAGAGCACTCTTCGCCTGTTCTGTCACGCTCAGAGCGACTGCAACACGGTGTACCGTTGTCTCTCCATATTTCGCTAATTTCATGGAATTAATTAAAAAAGAATTTTGTCCCAATTGTTACTCTGATTTGGTGCTAACAATAAACCCCAGCTGGAACCAGAAACATTCTATTATTTAAAATGAAGTTAAATAATATTATTTCTTAATATGATTCTTAAATGCTTAAGATGGTTTGGACCTCTCCAAAGAATGTGCTCTCAGAGACCAAATATAGCCTTGAACGGAATTATTGAAAGGAAGGAAGGAAGAGGCGATCAGACCAAAAACAAACTTGGTTACAGAAAAGAACACAATTATCGAACTTCAGACAAGGACAGAATTGGACAGATAGCAAAGTTTCTTCATAGGGGACTCAACCCGCCATCTGACAGATGAAAAGAAAGAAGAAGAAGAATTAATCTCTCTACCCGTACATAAAAAACTAAGAATGCATTGGTTACACTGTATTTTGCTATTGTAAATTATAAATAGAGGCGAGTACATAATTTTTAACCACTAGGAGTAAAGATAAGCTGGTAACCTTACTTTGCAGACTCAAGAATTTTTTATGCTTGCGTTCTCCGATTAGAGAACGTCTGATGACGTTACACTACCAGCTTCCTCTTATGAGGGTATATGTGTGTGTGTAAGGGGGGAGGGGGTTCTGCATGGATGGAACCTGAAAAGCTATTGGTATTATTTGTATCTATGTTATTAAAGCATAGGCATAATTCCAGTTTTTGTTTCGTGTACTTGAACACCACTGGATTCTATTAGAGAACGATACTGGATAAAGAAAATCCTTTACTATCTAGCAATCATTCGTGATTTCATTATAGTTATATTTTAACTCCATCATTTATTTTTGTATATAAATATCAGAAAACGCCCTTTGTATGTGCAATGAAACAAGCGCACTTTTACGATTATTATTTTATTATTTATTTATTTTTTGCATATTCCCACAATAAGTATTCATATCAGTCATCCTAGCGGACAAAACTGCAACAGTACGTAGAACTTTGATGACCAAAAGATCCTAACGAATTCTTTATTTTCAAAACCAATTTTTTTTAACTAAAATTTTTCTCCATATGGGAGAACATGCAAAAAGAATATTTCTTAGGCAAAGTGGATATTAGATCCGATATTTCTTATTACTGTTTGACGAAAATGCGATAATAATAATAAAAATCGGAAGTGTGCGTTTAAATCATTAAGAATAAAATTCGTATTGTTTATTCACATAAGCAACACTCGCGCACCCTGGTAGTAAAAATAATATTACTCATAAATTGTATTGTTTGTTACTGAAATTTCAGGTCTAATTTGTGCCTCGTCTTAGGATAGAAATTAGAGCTGAAAAGATTTATTTTGTATTGCGTCTTACTCTCTTTTCACAAGCTGCAAAAGATATGTTCATAATACTTACCCACCAAACATAACTGTGATTTTTCAGATATTTACCCAATCCCTTTGCAGTGCTGTATAAGAACTGTTTGGTTTGTTTTTTGTAACAAAAATAACCTCATTCCTCGGTATGTTTTAGTCAAAGGTCGACAACCTCTACAGCAGCGTGAGCTACTGGCGGATATGATACCGTCTAAAGATCTAAGTGGAGTAATATAATACAAAATGGCATGTCTATCCGTCAATTTCACGGGCCACGAAACAAACACACATAACGGAGGCATCATCCACGGTTGAAAACAAAAAGCACGGTTGAAGCAAGAGCAGAAGATGGATGTGCAGCGAAATACATAAAAGCGTTTCATATTTTCCATTTTTTTTAAAATGAGTAAATAAAAAAAAAAACTCCCAGTACTCATAAAATTTTCTTCAACAAAAATGACTTCACTATTTTTTTGAATGGTGCATTCGCGACATAATTATTTGCTAATTGCAGTTTGAATTTAAAGTTGGCACAGCAAGGAATTTCATTATATATATATATATATATATTTTTTTTTTTTTTCATTCCATTAAACAAGACGGCTTGTTTAATGGAATGAATTTTTGGAAAGATATCATTGTATACGAACGAATGCATGCATTTAATGAAACAAATGGTATTTTTAGTGGAATCGTTTTTTTTTCTTTAATTAATGAATCCGGAAGCTATCATCAATGATAGATTATTAGAAAGATCACAAAGCAAGAGCATTTGTACAAAAAAAAAAAAAAAAAGATTTTTTTCTTCTTTTTTGTGTGCAGGGAGAAAAGTTGTCGATCGTGAAGTGTTTTGATTTCGCCACAATTCCAGACGAGCAGGATTCGTTTCCAACAGAATTGTGACCACTTTCTTGTACGGCTGGCTACAAAAATTTCGGCTTTTTTTTTTCTTGTCGCATGCAAACAGAAATGAGGAACGCAACTTACCGACAGTGGGGGAGTAGATGTTCAGGTAGAGACAGTCTTCGCTTTCGTTCCTCAAGAACGGCAGCAGACGACGCAGGTATTCCAGTCGTCCCGCAGGCATCCGACGAAGAGCCTCAGTCTCGTTTTTTATGTCCGGGTACCTCTGCGGACAGACGGGTCCATAGCGGTCGGCCATGCGGACACCACGCCAGTGCGAGGGCGACACGGGGGGCATGAAGCGTAACGACCCCACGGGAGCACTGGCGTAAGGCACACCCAGGAACACTTCGACGGCTTGCAGCTGCCGGCTGCCGAAGGCCGCCACAAAACCGCGCAACGCTCCGTACTTGGTGGTCACGACCCGCGACATCCCTCGAGCGTCGGTGGCCAACGCGGGAACACACGACGTGAGCAGCAGCACCAGGAGGAGCGTCTCTGCGGCGTTCGGAAGCGGCATCGCCACCGCTTTACTGGAGACAATCCCGAAGCAGGTTCACGGCAGAATACGAAAGGCCCATTCTTCCGTCAAATATTGAAGCAGCACTTGACGACGCATCACTCGGAGCACGGAACGTCATCGGCGTTGGCGATAAGTCGTCATCAGAGCTCGGGTCGTAGCAGCATCCGAGCGAGGTCCGCTCCCATCGGTTCCGTCAAGCATTCCTTGGCCGCTTTCATCGCCGCACGCGACCACGTTCTGTTCAGGTGAGAAGGGCGGGCGAGGTAAATAAGCATCTTCTACCGTTGGGAAGGCCGTCGCGCCATCTTCAGGGATGCCAACCCCGCAGAGCCCGTCGGACTCACGCTGCTAGAAACAGGCGGCAATCAATACGCCGATCAGAGCACTGCTTAGTGATTATCGGTCCACGATTCCGTGCCGTCCTTCGGAGAACGCTTCGGACCGTAATCCTCTCTCAGCCTTCTCTGCGCTGATCCGGATTATCCTTTTGCTCGATTTTTTTCTTTTTTTTTTGGCGAGAAAAGTCGGAAGTAACGAAGTTGTCGACCGCCTACGGCTTACATAAAGGACAGTTTAAACAATTCTTGTCGGGTCGCTGCAGCATCGTCTGACACAATCGACAGAGCAGCCAGCGCACAAAACGGGTGTTCATCAATACTCGCTGCATGCACTCGCGTGCAGCCTGCGTGGATATCGACGGTGTGCGAGCGTGTGCTTTATCGCAGTGAATGGCTCGGGAGCATGCGCATTCGGAACAGGCAGAGCCCACTGCATATGGAGGATGCATACGGAAACACGAACATCCGTCCGTAATACAAATGAAGATCGCCAACATCTTGAAAGTTTTCCGTGAAAGTTCAAAACGAAGACGGGAAATTAGCGTGCCATCGATGCCTACAACCTTCAACTCTGTCAGAGTTTCGCGTGAGCTTTGCTGGGAAAAACTGCAACTTCCCCATCCGTCTAGAATTTAATATCGGGGCTCAAATGTTTGCTGCATTTTTGCTGATTCCGTAAAAAAGAGGAAAAAATTCTTCGCAATCCTGAGATTTGTTTCTCGTCAAATTTTGATATCCGCTACCAACATTATTACAGAAAAAAAACATAAAAATAAACCAAAATCGAACCAGAACCATTACTCATTCCTCTTTCCTCGTTGCATATACATTTTTCGAAGAAGAAGAGCGGGGATTCTTCTTCTTCACACACACTCGGACAATAAGAGCGCATCGTTAGATAAAAGCCACAAAAAAACACACGCAGTTGAATACACGCAGAACCAGGGAGGCCACACAAAGATGGACCTTTCACTGGAATGTTGCCAGACAGACTATGAATAGAGGGGTTATTTTTTAACCTACCCCGGCATCAATTTTATATCATCAGGTTCCTTTTTTATATATACAGGGTTATCCCCCCTCCCCAAAAAAGGAACCCATTTACAATTATTTTTAAAAATAAATATTTAATTATTTATTCTCTGTTGTGTTTTCTGGCTTTGTAGCTACTTCCGGTGTGGATTGTTCAATAATTTGAACTCTTTTGTTTTGTGCGGCGTTTCTAACTAATAAAGTGCCCTCTAAGGGTGCTTTATTAGTAATCGAATGACAGTTCAAGATAATCTGGGAGACCCTCCCCCCAACAAAAAAAAAAGCGAACGGAAGCAGTTGTCAAAATGTGGAATACACACCGAAAATGGTTCGTTACAAAGAAGAAGTCGCTTGGAATTGCGAGAGAAAAGATCAGGAGGACTAATGTTGAAGATCTCAAGAAGTACCCATACCGTATGCAATCCAAGCAAAAACTCTCTAATGAAGATGAACTAACAAGAAAGACAATGACTAAAAAGCTGCTTGCTCAACTTGACAATTCAAAATGTTGAAGAAAGATCTTTTCGTTTAGAAAAATGAATCGTTTGGGTAGTAGTTCCCTCAAGAGGTCCAGCTGGTTTATTGTCTTTAAAGATGGGTCCAACTAGACGGACTTGGAAGGAATCTCATCATCCAAAAGGAGCATGTGCTTGTGTTCGAGATATTGTGGAATAACTTTATCCCTCAGCTTTGGGTAAATTTTGTTTCCAGTAGGATGGTGCTCCACCTCGCATATTTATAAAGGACTCTGTGTTCGACAACAAGCTTGCAAACTTGCAAACATCGTACAGCTAAAAGAAACGGCCAGAGATTAAATCAAATCCAAGGACTGCCTACAAGTAGGTGTTGCAAAACTTTACCAGGAACTCAAAAAAAAAAAAAGACATCTAATATAACGAAACAGGGGTTATCTTGAACATGTCCTCTTTTTCCTAAAGTATTAGATGGCATAATTTTCAAAAGGTTGTAGATGACATTTATTTTTATATTTTACATGTTTGTTTTTTTTTAGGATGGAGGATATGACAACTCATTTTCGTTTCACTATAGCTTCTAGAAAAATACATGGAATTAGAGTGTTTCATTGTTCACAAATAGATGGAGGATCGTGGCTCAATATGTAAGATGACTGCGATCTATATGGAGAATTAGCAAGTACAACTTCCTCTCTGCTTGTTCTGCATAGGCTTGACTGTCCGTACTTTATTTTGGCTTAATCTGATACCATTTATGCATTAGTGTTCCCTGGCATTAAGGAATGTTAAAGCCACGATGACATCCGTGATTAATTAGCTATGTTCTAATCAACTGTCTCTAATCCGTGTAAGGAACTGACAAACAGTACATGGAGAAAGTACGGGTTGAGTTAAGAGGTCCATCTGCAGTTTCATTCCCCTTGATCTAAATTTTGCTGGGAATTCAGCCTACTCGAACATCAAAATGAAGGTTTTGATGTTCAAGTACGCTGAATTTGATAGAATAATTGTAGAGCATCATAAAGCCCAGGATGTGGATTGTACACAAGAGAGGAAATGGGCTCAGTGCTTCCAACTCCGTTGGTTGATTGCTTAGGATGTGTGGCTTGCTGCGCAAAGTCAGCAAAGGTTATACTGCAGCAGTATAACCTTTGCTGACCTGTACAAAGGGTACGTCACTACAGAAGAAAAGAAAAAAAAAAACTACCTAAATAATTAAACATCTTATGTACAAGAAAACAAATTTCAAAAAATGGAGCAATGCCTATCTGCATATAAATTCGCTAACGCCTTTTATTCCCCGAAGAGTGTAGGCTAAGCCGTTTAGCAGTGAGTAACTTTTGAAATGTGTGGGCAGCCAATCAGAAAAAGTTGGCCTAAGGCCTTCAGTGATTTTAAAAGGCATCCAGGAGGAGAGCACCGCATACAACTGCTGCCGTCTCATAGTCCCTAATCCTAACACTATGTAAGTTGCATTTATGACCGAATGAGGTTGTGTAAATTAATTTTTTAGAAACTTAAGAGTTTCGGGTAATTTCTCTGGAACTGATTAAGAACTGTTTGAGTGTATGTGGCTCAGCCACATTAGTAGAAACTGTTCTCACTCTCTCTCTCTCTCATGTGGGATTTTTTATTTATTTTTTAAGTTGGACCCATACATGAAAGGTTGATTGATCAACATATTGTACGTTAGTACCGCGTATGGGAAGAGATTTGGGAAGGAGGAACTTGTTCATATTCGATTTACGTTGTGTTCCTTTGGGGGACGGGAGGCTGTTCCCAGAGCAAAGCAGCAGTAGCTTGAAGGAGATGGAAGAGAAATTTGTTCTGTGAGTTTGTAGGACTATGGAGGAAGGGAGTGTTGTGTGGTAGCTGCACGTGTTTCATTGGATTTGTAGAAAGGGGGACATTATGGATGACAATTCTGATGTAACTCACCACGGAACTATTTATAAAAGATGCATACAATAGATACTTAAGGCTTGTGCGAGAGTATTTGGTGAGTTGTTAAGATATGAGTCGTAAATCAGTCTGAATGCTCTCTTCTTTCACTTTGTGCATTTAGGGGAGCTCTGAGGTGGTACCCAAAAGAGCCCGAAATCCGCCCGAAATCTGCCCATCCATCGAATGCTGCTCACAGCACTCGATGGATGGGCAGATTTGTGATTTGTATGGAGAGTTAAGAGATGTTCGGAAGTAAAGTAATGCCTTGAGAAAAAAGAAAATCCTAATTTCGGGGATGCTGAGGAAGCAACGGTCGTGACGTGTTTATGCCAAGAGTGTCTTCGTGTAAACTTAATGCGAAGGAGAGAAGTCTCATCTTGCACTCCACTGGAACATGGCGTAAGGTAAGGTGCGTTGCATTGTTCACATTTAGGTAGGTCATCAGCCCTCAGTAGACAGGAATGTAAAAGATGACTTTGACTGATGTGGAGCTCAGTAAAATAACTTCCTCTCTTCTGTCTCTGCGCAGATTAGTTTGACAATACTTCATTTTAGGCTTAATCTCATGCCATTTATTTGGTATTACTTGCTATTAGAATTATTTTCATTGTGTAATCGACCGAAATGATCTGACCTGTCCTATATATCAGCATTTCTCAAAGTGTGAGCTGCCGATAGAATTTTTTTAGTAAGTAAATATAATTCTTTTTTAAATCTTAGTTTGCAAATTTTCAGATTCAGTTTAGACTACGATATTTATTTTATATCCCATAAGTCAAATGGATATTGGATCCGGCGTTATTTCAAAGCCAAATGTAGAAACTATGAAAGTTTCGTAAGTTGACCAGAGAGCTTACCTGAATAAACACCCCTGTATTCACGAGTTACCTTCTTGTAGACCACTTAAAAGACTTCGCCACCCCAGCTTCTATATATTCGCCTTTTATTAGTCTATTTTGATAATATTTCACTGCCTGACAGCTCTTTCAAACTGATTGGTTCTCTTCAGAGACCAGGAAGAAATCTTAAAAGAGCAAAAATTCTCGTTCGGTACTAAGGAACTTGAAATGTCAGAGAGATGTATTTTTCATAAGCGAACTCTCGGTCGGTGCGTAAAAGAAAATTACTAAAATAAACAGCCAAAAGGCGACCGACGCTTTAGGCCAAAACACTTGGGCGGCGCCTTAAATAGTCCATACTAAGGCAACTCGTGAATGCATGGGAGTGTATTCCCGTCTCTGGTCAACTTACTTTACGAAACTTTCATACTTTCTACATTCGGCTTTGAAATATAATGTTGGATCTAATATCCACTTTGCTTATGTACACCCTCTGTCCAAATAGAAACCAATCTTTTCGAAAATAGAAGAAAGTACTGGCGCCACCTGTTGTATCTTTTGTTGTCGAAAGCGGCAACCTTCATTAGTGTTGTGTCAACTGATTGTGATATTTGTTTCATTAGAAGTCGAGTTATAGTGCCAAAAATGACAGTGTGTTTTGACGAGCGGTCGGTCGTCACGATATTCATGCCGTACGAGACGAATTCTCGCTATCAATTGCTTCAAAACTTCGAGATAAAACTCACCATTGACCGTTTGGCCAGGCGGAACGAATTCTTTGTAGACAATGCCATCGGAATCGTAGAAACAAATCAGCATTGTCTTTACTTTTGACTTCTCCAAGCGATTTCTTTTCGGATACCCCTCTTCTGGTGGTCTCCACTCAGCACTCTGTTTCGGGCTCATACTCAAAACACTGCGTTTCGTCACCGGTAACGATCGTTTCAAAAAAGTTTGAGTCCTTACGAGCGGTTTTAATGAAGTCCTTGCAGTGTTCAATTTGATACATTTTTTGATCGTCGGTCAACTTGTGGGGAACAAATCGCGAATTCAATTTACGAAGGCCCAAACTCTCTGTCAAAATGTTGTGCACAGTTGATTTTGGAATCCCCAATTCATCTTCAATCAATCTCACGGGTTTTCTTTGATGAAATTACCCTCTTTTTGGGTGTTAACTTCGCTCAGCCCAGATTTTTGGACTACCTGGCTTTTCATCGTCCTGAAGAACCTCACGACCACTTTGAAATCGCTCAAACCACTCATATACTTGAGTACGGGATAAGCATTCATCAATGTATGCTTTTTGAAACATTTGATGCGTTTTGGTAAAACGTTTACCAAGTTTAACACAAAAGTTAATCGCAGCTCTGTTTGAAACTCATTTTCCGGCTGTTCATCAAAACACACTGTCACTCTTAGCGCTATAACTTGACTTCTAATGAAACAAATATCATAAACAGTTGACACAACACTAAGGATGTTTTCGACAACAAAAAGATACAACAGGTAGCGCCACTAGCTTCTTCTATTTTAGAAACGTTCGATTTCCTTTTGGACAGATGGTGGATGATGCTCGTGATTTTGCATCGCCGAAGTGAAGACTTTTGTCTCTTTTAGTATTAAAAATCCTATATACAGTATAATGTTCCAATGCATTTTTCGTGATGCTGTGATAAAAAAGAACACTCCTTAGTTCAAGTTTATAGATGTCATTAACATGCCTTACCGCCAGGATGTGTCAAAAGTTTTTCCATGTTAATTAAAGGAAACTGAAACGAGATGTTTCAAGAATGCATCTCTGATAGATATTTCTAAATAGGCAAAGTTTTCCACCAACAGTTCGTGTCTATGAAAGCCACAATGGGTATTGGAAAAGAGGTCATTGTGTGCTAAACACCACAGAAGCCGAGCCTTAATAATTTTTCCATTATCTTATAAAGACGGCTGGTTATAGTAATAGGACAGTAATTGTTTGTTTTGGACCTTTTGCTTGCTTCCAGATTCACAGCATAAGGCAATGACATGGTTCTTATACCATAAATCCAGAATCTGTTCCATCGTAAAGCAAGGACAGGTGATTCAGAGGATCGGAGATGTTTTATTATCTCATGACAAAACATCTCCAATCGTCAAAGTTTACCGACTGTTTCTCTTACTATCTTTCGAAATCAAAATTTCAGGGAAATAAAAAGCTGCTGCTGAGATTCCAGCAAAGCTTTCTGCTAAAGTATCTCCAGCTGTTGCCTTTCGGTTCAGCAACAACAGATCCATTAAGTTCAATGTAAACGAATGGTGTGCGCTATATATCTACCTTTCAGTTTCCATATTTCATCGCAATACAACTGGTTGCATAATTAATAACTAATCTAAACTCGAACTAATATCGTTTTTGATTCTGACGTTTAATGGAAAATGCTTTGGGTCGAGCACATTTACAAGCTATAAAATGTGATGTATCTTCTAAATATATCTCGTGCTCTGTCCTCATTTTTTTTTGTTGCTCGGCACAAAAAGGTCCACAGTGGCTTGGACAGAGGGGAAAGAGATGTTTAGAATCAGTTGTTGCACCTACTGCAAGCACCGTTGTTGCATATACGAGTATCACTGCTTCATTCATAGGAGTTTGGCTGCTTGCTTCAGCCAAACGCTTATCAATTCAACGTCCTGCTTGCCTCGCTGAATATGAGTATGGTTGCTTACGCGGGTAGCAACAACAGTCTCCAAGAGCATATCGATCTTCAGTTCTATTGTCATCAATAATAATTAAATGCTTTAAGGTAACTTACGTCTATAAAGATGATTTCATGAATATCCAATGCAGTTTCACTTTTAAGAATTTCGCTATTCTTTTGGGTTTTGAGACATTCGATTTCAGAGAAGTTTATTTGAACGACTTTTTTCTTTTTTTCTTGAATTTAGGGACATGTTGACGGTCAATGTTTATCTGTCGCTCTGTAACAATGCACCATCTGATATGTCTGCATCAGCGATGGTTTTTAATTTATATTCAGTGGATATCAGACTATTTTTTCTGTGTAGGTACATTTTATTAAGTAATGTCCTTGCAATAATTGCTCATTTAGTGGAATCGCTTCCCAACTTGTTCAATGAGTGAGTCTAATGGGGTGAGCGACTAAAGGACTTCGGGGAAACCATCCACAGTCAAAGTTGAGGTCTGCTAAAATTATTACATAGGTGATTGACACGTGGGTTTGGATTGAATTTGATATTTTCCTTACTGACACTTTTTCAGAAAAGGTGTTGTTTGAGGTACCTTCCTGTCCACTTCCTAATATGAGACATACTGTTCAGTTTTTATCATTTGTATTTCTTTTTTCATCCTTCCATATGGGATGTAGACTGGATGGCTTCCTACACATTTAAGTTTCTTTGTACGTAGAATGCGATTTCTTATATTTACTACCACCTCGGAAACAGATAGCAAAACCGCTACAAGCAGTTTGAGCGTGCCCATATTTCTAAAATTTAAATCTTGGTAGATTACGGCTGTAGAGCCTAACAGGATATCTTCCACTCTACCGCTGTTCGAGATTTGCGTGTGTCAAAAGTAAGGATGATATTTCTGGTCTGAAGTGGACAACTATCTCAACGACTGAGATGAGTCTCACTCCCCTCATTCCTTGCCATTTAATCCGTGAGCATATCTCCTCATTTGGAATATCAAAGACCAAATAGAATAGGTGAATGTATGAGGTATTACCGTAATTGGTATTCTCTCAATGACATTGCTGACAGTCCTTTTGCTAACATCGTAGTTCAATACGAATTTCTCCAAACAGTCTTCTTTTTTCCTTTTAACTCTTCTAGAAATTATGCCATGTCTTCTAAACACTTTTGAATAAACGGTGATATATTTTCATTGGTGTTTTCCATGTGGCATCGATAATGAGAAACAATGGTATGTGTGTCAGATGTCTTTTGTTTCTTATTTCTATTTCACATAATACGCACACACACGCACCGGACACTGAATTAGAAACTATGCAGATATGCATCACTTACGCAGCGTATATATGCAAAAACTTCGTCACATGTGCTCCAGGCAACTATTTAAGAATGCTGCTCATTAATAATCGCAGATAGTGCTGAGATCACAATGGGAAAAAATAAATCTTTCGGATTTCGATAAAGGGTTTATTGTGGGTGTCCATCTGGCTAGAGTCACGATTTTGAAAACAGGGCTGACTGGTTTCTTAAAAGATGAGATGTCCAAGTGTTTAATCAGTGAAAAAATAACTCTCATATTGCTTGTCTAAAAGGCGTAACTGTGGCCCGAAGACACTGTCATGAACGAGATCGAGGTCGTTTGAGAAGGCTTCTACAGACAAAACAGGACTTTCTGTGTGCAACAGTTGACCAAAGCATTTAATGAAGGCCACCCATATCTCACCAAATTATGTGCATGGAATTGTAAGGGATCATTATTGGCAGTCACATGCCTATACAGAAACCACTGATTTCTGCGAAGAACCGGATAGTTCTCAACCGTGGTGTCAGGAACAACGCGACTGAACACTGCAAAACCGCAATGTGGTCTGAGGAGTCGCTATACACCTTGTTCTGCACGGCCTGTAGGCAGAGAGTTTAGCAGGAGCTCCATAAAGAAATGAACCCCGCTTACCTTGTAAAGATAAGGTGCATGTTCTTTTGGTACAGAACAGATCCACAGATATTGCTGGAGGGTCACCAAAGAATATCTGAATAGAGCTGCTGATCAAGTCCATCCTGCAATGTTGACTTTTTATCCAGGAGGTTACGACTGTTTCTTGGGCGACAATGCTCCTCTCAATTGCGCAAGTATTGTTCAGCGAGCATGGAAGCGACTTCAAATCTTTCCTCGCCACCACAGATCTTGAAAAAAAGCTCCTCTTCTGTTGAATCTCAGCCAGTTAAAGGATCATCTTTTAAACTCCTGACATATCCAGAAGGTTACGACTGTTTCATGGGCGACAATGCTCCTCTCAATTGCGCAAGTATTGTTCAGCGAGCATGGAAGCGACTTAAAATCTTTCCTCGCCACCACAGATCTTGAAAAAAAGCTCCTCTTCTGTTGAATCTCAGCCAGTTAAAGGATTGTCTTTTAAACTCCTGACATATTGTAAGCGTAGATGCAATCTAACACTTTTGGGGATCCATTCCAAATGCATGTGCTGTAATTCGGGTTGAGAGAGATCCAATACGACATTACGTTTCTAATTCAGTGGCCAGTATGTGTATATCTATACTTGGTAAGGCCATATCAGAGTCTAGAAAACTTGGAACGATTCATGCTCCAGCGGATTTTTGGTTAAGCTCCAAGGATCCCATCTACCATGGAGCGATTCACATCTATCAAGCAATTAAGGTGCATGAAGGAACAGGGTTGCTCTCGAACGCTATACCAGCACGGCAGCAGTTCCAGGAAGAGTTTCTTTGCTGAAAGGCTTCCTCCCCATGCTTATTACATGCCCACCAATTTATTCTGGTTAGGTCATCCAGGACCACCTGTCTTGCTAACCTTGGCATCAAAGTAACACGGATCTAAAAATTTCAGGACTTATGAAAAAGCTTTCCATAAAAACAGGAAAATTTCTTCTGAGACAGATAATAGGTTTTTAATGTCATACCTCATGTTTAATTTATTAATTTAATGTTTTACCTCTAGCAATCATCTGATTTTCTGAATATCGAGTTCGAAAACATCAGGAGATATTTAATACAGTATATACTGCGAAATGTAAAAATCCAGTTTCGGTTTTCTTTGAAAATGGAAAATTCTCATATCATAAGCTCTCTGAAATGTCATGAAAGACAATTTTCTTGCATTTCGGAATGAGTGATAGATGTTTCTAAAATGGACCAAGTAGTTAAAAGGTAAAATGGTGTCCACCAATGCCATATTCGGTGTTAGAAAAGAAAGTCTTAGTTTTGGATAGAATGAAAACCGAGATGATTTTGAAATTTCAGTTGTATGTACAGTACAATCTGTTATGCACACCTTGCTTCCCTGATGGTGTGCATCTAACTGCATGGGCATTAATTTTTTTAGGATAAAAAATGTATTCAATCATCCTTTAACTTGCTGTGTGGCGTTCATATAAAAAATGTATTCAATCATCCTTCAACTTGCTGCGTGGCGTTCATATAGGAGAACGTGGTTCCTTTGATAGTATGGAAAAAAGATTTCACCTTGTCCATGGGCAAGGTGCAACCTTTTCGCTGTGCTATATGCATATCCTTGCCACATGGCCTGAATGCTCTGAAGATCTTTAACAAAAATTCTAGTTTCTAATTTGCTTTAGAAAGCGAAAACAGCTTCCACTTTCTAGATACTTTGATTACACACCAACCTAACGGATCCTTGGCGTTCTTACTTCGTAAAAAACCCACACCCAGGAAGAAGTCAGTTCTGAGAATACCATCACCCATGGATTTTACCACATTCATTACACCTCATTAGCTGATGGCTACAAGCCCCTAAAACCACAACAAAACCATCTAGAGGGAAATTTTGTAGGATAAATCTTTAATTTATTGGGTGTTTGCTGTCCTGCATGCTTGGACACGACAGTAAATTTACAACTGTAAACAGCACAATTGCCGACACACAAGGACGAGTTCTATCCAGCCACTCATGATTTGATCATGCTTTTGACAACCATCACTGCAGAATGCACTGGAAAAGCCATCTTACTCCACCGTAGCAAACAAATACGAAAATATTCCTATAATCTTCCTCAGCCTAAAGGGACTACCTCAAATGCTGTTGCATGAAATTGTTCTGAGAATGTGCTTCCTCGAATGTGGGAAGCACATTCTTAGGTCAGCCCAATAATCAAGAACACCCGTTCTGTCCCGCTAGTGGATATTTGGTTCTGATAACTGTCTCTCCGTATGGTGTCAACATACACCCATCAGTTTTTATATTTTTTTTCTGATGGCAAATCCGATTTCGTCGACATTAAATTTACTGTATTTTTGCTTCAAGTTTTTCGAGATGTGAACTAAGTTTTGTGAAGTCCAACATTTCATCTGTATGTACGAGTATATGTAGGGAAAATCAAGATTTAACTTTCTCTTCAGACATTTTTCGTTAATGAATCGTTAACCTAAGTTTTCCCTAGAAACATTCATCTGGGTGGTGTTTTCATAAGCGTAACCTACTTTGGTGGGGGAAGGCTTGCACATCAAGTAAAAAAAATACCTTTCATGAATTTCTAATACAAGGAATAGCAATACATTTTTTTTTTTTTAAGACTCCGTCATTCTCGGTACAGTAAGTTCGTTAGCTTAGCTAAAGACGACACATGCCTGTTTTTTTTTTTTACTAATGACAGTTTTCTCGGGAGAAAGATGAATACAAAACTTTTTTTTTAAAGTAAATGCAGGTATTGTATTAAAATAATAACTGAATAGAACTGTGGCTCAATTCTTCACTATATAGGTTTGTTATGTTAAAAGAGGAATTTATTTGTGATCTAGCGCCGTACTCAACGAGTACAGCAATTTGAAATTTGTGTTCATTGTGAGAGATTCTTTTCCTTCTTCGTTTGCACTTTAAACACGAATTCATAGAAAAAATGTGTTTTTTAGAATGGAAGGCATCCTGGTCCCAGCATCAGACGAGTGGGCAATCAACAAATGATCACAAGAGAAGCCTTGTGCAATGAAATTAAGCACACATTTTTTTCTTCGATATCTATTTATTTATTTTTTAACCTAGACTGTTCATGCATTGTCTCCAACTACACAGAACGCCACCATCTACTCATAATGGGACCTACTGCCCACCACCAGTAAATACCAGTGCTGTTCTCATGGCCAATGTCGTTCTTCAAATTGTTCTGAATGTTCATGATCACTGTATCCAGAAAATCAGGAAGTTAACTTACTGGTGCTTGTAGTCTTAAAATAATTTAATATTGCGTCACTAAAAAAATTTATTGCTTGTTCATTCCTTTTTATATGAAAAAGGAAGAAATTGCGATTTTATTATAAGTACTAATATATATTTTTTTTCTCTTCATAAAGATGAGATCAATGGAGTATCCCAGAAGAATAAAATTACTATTAAATTTTATACATTAACAGATTTAAGGTGATTTTCTTTCTCTAAACAATTTTGAATTGCATGCATCCCACCCTCAATATTTTAAGTTTTAGGTTGTGTGTGGTAAACTTCAACATTTAAAACATGTTGAAATAAATCAATGTTACATAACTATATTAAATTTAAAATTTCCACCGTTGTATAAAGAACAAAAATGTAAGAAGTTGTGAATGGAAAATCACAACTAGTTTACGATGAATTCTGGAGTGAAAAGAGGTGATTTCGAGTTTTAGAATGCAAAAGTAAAATCTGCATTTAAAAGAATATATTTGCACTTTGAGACAAATTTGGCACAAAAAAAAAATAATACAATATTCTCCCGCATTATACTCACATACAGGCAAAATGTTTCAAAATAAAATGAAAAAAATATGCACCAATTATCTTTATTGAAAAGCATACATTTTACATTTGAACTAAAAACCCACACAAATGAGTGCGGAGCAATATAAGACTTTACATAACTGGAGACAGTGGCGCACTCTGGACTTAATCTTGAAGGGAGCCGAATTGAAAGGATAAAACTATTTTTAATGCAAATTCAATAAAATTCATTAGGTGATTATAAAAATTAAAGAATAAAATCCAGTTCTTTTTACGAAGCTCTTGAATTACTTCAGTCGTGGTTGTATTAATCTCGGTGTATACATAGCAAAGCCAGTCCGTTCAATCGTGATTGTGTCATGGTAGATCTTAAATAGCTTTTTAAAAGGCGCAAGGTAGAAAATGACCTTTCAATGACGCATGTTGTTACCGGAAGTGTTGTGCTCACAGCGGCCGTGCTTCTCAAGAGCTAGGATATTCCCAGTGGTGAACTATGGAAATTTTAACAAAGGGCTCGCATCATCGAGCAAAAAAAAAAAGCCGTATTTCACACAAAAACTTAATACAGCTTGTGTACAAATGCCAAGCAAAGTATATAAAGGGACAATCAACCTGTAAAGGCTATCATTTTTAAACAAATATTTCATGATCTAAACATGAAATATTTGCACACAATCATCTGTGTTAACATATCTTAAGAAAAACATTTAACTATCAAAATATAATAAGAATAAAATATTTTATAATCGCACATGCAATAGTCCGCATTTTTTTTTTTTTATAAACAAATTTGTTTTGTTTGCGATAGAAGTTATGACAAACAATCTATGAATAACAAATATTATCTAAACACAATATTGAAATACAGTAATCCCCCGATTAGTGCGCCTATATACATCTTAAAAATAAATGTTACAGATTTTAAATTTTTTTTTATCTATGCATTTTTATGGCTAACTATTTTAAAAAATCACTCACTAGAATGAAATAATTTAGTTACTGATTTAAAACATTTTACAAAGTTATTTTTAATGGCCTACTACACTACTTCCATGTACACTATGTTCCAAAATTTACCGCCAATATTTATGTCGTCTGCTATAGTACGGCCACAGATTCGAGACCCTTCGACACATGTCGCAAAAAGGAGAATCCATTCCGACAATATGGTAATCAATCCTATAATAAATAAACCTACAATAATAAACCACTTTTGGGATGAGTGGTTTATTATTTACACGTCGGAAAATTAACTTTTCTTTTATGATCATTGTAGTTTTTAAAGTGGTAACTATTTTGCTTATATAACAGTTGGGATCTATAAAGCACGTGATTTCGCGTGTTGGCGACCAATTCGTAGGTTCATTTTTTTTTTCTTCTCCCCTTCAGCATGAATCGACTATTCTCGGCACCAAGACAAGCGAAGCTGTACGAAAGTGTGGGCGTACTATAATTACATAGCGCTTTGATGATCGTATCTCGTGCCTCCTTTGCAATGTTATATGAGTGTTTTCCTTACTTTTTTTATTTTAAAGTATTTTCCCAAGCTTTAATCATGATTAAAAACAATTAGTGAGCAAAAAAGTGGATGTGTGGAAAAGATTCGATAATGAAGAGAGAAGCAGTAAAATTTGCAGAAGAGGCAATAGGGCCATACCGTCGGTTGTATGAAAAAAAGAAACAAAATGCCCGCCAAACTACGTTAGCTCAATTCTTTGTTAAGAAGCAGAATAATAAAATTTACATTCTGAATGTTTTATTGTCTTTCAGCTTAACGGTTTTCCTTTGACTAGGCCCTGAGACAATTCTTTTATAAAAAAAAATTAAGATATAAGATTCAAAAAAGAAATCTGAAGAACGAATTATACTGTTTCCCCATAGGTTATTATGTAAAATATATTTGATTAGTGCGTTTTCGATTAATGCGCCTGTTTTAAAGAATGCATTAGGCGCAGTAATCGAAGGATCGCTGTACGTTATATTTCTCTTTTGTTTTTATACTTCAAGTGATAATCAAGATAATCAGGAGAGAGGCATGAAAATTAACCGGGAGAAGACTGAATATATGTCAACGGGGAGTGACGAGAATATGATCATACGACTTCAGGGCGAAAGGCTAATTTCAGGGAAGAAATTCAAGTACCTTGGGTCGGTCGTCAAGAGGAATGGTGACCTGGATGATGAAATACAGCACCGAATAACATGCGGCTGGATGAACTAGAGAAAGATGAGCGGGGTCCTGTGCGACAAGAGAGTGAGTTGTAAGAGGAAAGGAAAGCTGTATAAGATGGTGGTGAGGCCGACGATTCTTCATGGCGCGGAGAAGTGGCCTATAACAAAAGGCACAGGAGAGGAAGATAGAGGTAGCGGAGATGCGGATGTTGAGATGGATGAGTGGTGTGACAAAGAAGGTCAGGATAAGGAATGACTACATCAGTGGGTCGGTTAAGGTGGGACCAATTGGCAAGAAGATACAAGAAAGTAGGCTGAGGTGTTTCGGACATGTAGAGAGGAAGGGTGAGGAGTATGTTGGTAAACGAGTGGAGTATATGGAGTTGGAGGGAAGGAGGAAAAGAGGCAGGCCCAAGTTCAGGTGGAGGGATAAGGTGACAGGATCTCACGGAGAAAGGATGGAGTCCGAAGGACGCCCTGGACCGGAGAACTTGGAAGAGGAAGGTTAAAGATCGATGCGCCGACTCCGTTTAACATGGGATAAGGCATAGTGAAAGAAGAAATGATAATCAACGGTTTTACCATACGACTGGCTACCAAAAGGGAGAAGGGTAAAGATAGCGCATGCGCTTATTTTATTTTGCGGCTTGGGCACATTCGTCATAGAGGAGTTGAAACAATAATTCAACATAATCTATACACTGCAGAATAGACTAATGTTTGTTAGGTTACCGTATGAGTTTGTCGCTTAATATATTTCAAAAAATTGCGATTTTTTTCAAAAAAAAACAAAAAAACGAGTAAACAAGAGGCTCGCAAATTTCAGAAAAATGTAACAAAGGAGCCCCTTATAGCTCACCACTGGGCATTCCCACTTCAGTGGCACACCCGGGGGGGTCTGAACCCCCAAAAAAAGGAAAAAACACTAGAAAATTTTCCAAAAATCTTTTCCAAATTAAAATTATTTTTTTTTATTTATGTTGTGTCATGTCTTCTATTTCTTATGAATTAGCGATCACATACGGTGGGAATACCCTAGAGCTCTCGGGAATTACGGCCGCTGGGAACGCAAGGCGCACGAAGTAGTGCTCGGGCTGACCGAGCGCTACTTCGTTTGCCCGAGCCGGGCCAGGGGAGATCATGGGTTTCGGGTATTGGCAATCACTGCAGATGCTCAGTCACACGTCGTATGCGATGCGTAGTGTATTCTCAAATAGTCTACTCAACTCGTCCTCCCCCTCCCCCCAAGATTAAATCTTGAGTGCACCGCTATTTCAAAAAGTAGTGTAGAAATAAAACAAATGACACAAATAAATGAATTTTAATTAGGAAAAGATTTTTGGAAATTTTTCTAGTATCTTTTTTCCTTTTTCTTTGGGGTTGTCAGGGCCCCTGCTCCCCCCCCCCCCGTCTGGGTGCGTCACTGACTGGAGACTGCATTCAAGACTGTTACTGTCCTTTATAACAGCAAATGGTGAACACTTCATAAAACTACAATATTTACCAAGAAATTACATCATTTAAAGCACCAGGTTCAAACCGTAATTTGACTGCCACACTACATTTTTTCAGACTGTAGACTATTTCATAAGGCGAAATACACGAGTACCAGATTTACTCACCAAATGACAAATGTGTGAATAAAGAAGAAAATGCCCTCAAGTTTTATTCTTTCATCAGAAATGAATGGATCCAGATACCCCTCTATCTTTTCAGTCTCCTCAAGTCCTGAAGATCTGGGAGAGAGTAAGACTTCTCATTCACCTCGCTTAGAAGTGAATGGGATGTATTAATGCACTACAAGATTCCAACCATATTTTAGAATGAATTGCATTCATCACATACAAAAAACTTCTCTGAAGAGGGGGAAAAAAAAAATTAGCACTTTCAACAGCGATTGCTTGATGAAAAAATAGAAAATTGCTTTAAGCATGTTACTGACCCTCAACACCTAAAAAGGTTGCATTTCAAGACTATATTTCAGAAACATTCAGCGATGGCAACAGAAAGGACATCCCAAGAATGGGTCCTATTCCTTGGAGACACAGGCCAAGGCCATAAAATGACCAAATTTATTTTGAGAAGTTATTTGCAAATATTACTGAGCAGATGGAGGTAAGGACATACACATACTCAGAATGGTCCTCTATTACCTGGATAGACAAGCTGAAGCCAAAAAACAGGTCTTCATTAATTTAGTGTTGTACCTATACAAACTACTAGACCCTATTTTGAAGATAGTCAATCATGCAAAGATGTTTTATAATAAACATCCCTTTGCTGAATCATAAGACCTTACAAGTCCATTTTCTTCAATAGATGTGTATAATATCCATTTTAGATAGGAGTTCAATTAAAAACTAATGCATACTGAAAAAACGCTGATCTGACATTCAAATGAGCAAACCTTCAATTAACCAACTCTTCAATGGCATATGATTTCTAGTATAATATGCCATGTAATAGTACCTTCAGTTATTCAACCTTTACTTATCTGAATGCCAAACTGCCCTCCTGCTGTAGCTGAATTGAGAATGCTGTGAAATAATTCATGGAAAGAGTAAAAGCTATCAACACCAATACAGCCATTGACAACAATGGCATCATTAAGAAGAAAAAAAAATCCAAAGAAATAGCAGTTTAATAGCTTCTTTCATAAAGCCTAACTTTTCTTGCCTGAACTACAGATAAGCTTCATCTCCATTGCTAATTATGTGCTTAGCACATCTGAATGTCCATTTGCCAAACTTGTTTTAACTTTTCACAGAATTTTCCAGAAACATTTAGTTTCACATCTTTGTGATCATTCACCATTAATAGAAAACTGTAGGATAAATTTACCAATATTTTTCCTTTTAACATTTTTATATCCCGAAAAACAGTCCAAGTTTATACACACCATGTAACTACACTGGTTCCACCAACTATGGCCACTCAGGACTTATTGACCATGCCTTAGAAACATGCAATAGGATATTGGGGGGGGGACCATTCTAAAAACATTCAATTATATTTTTAATTCTTTTCCAATTTAACACAAATAGCCTAATTTTTAAAGTATGTTGATTATCAGAACATAGCATCACATCCTAATGCTCAGTTAATCCTCACTTGTCAGAAAATTCAATATGTGATCTTTGCTTTCTCTGAGAGAAAGCAAAGAATGGATTACTAATTGGGAAACACAGCAGTAATGATCAACTTTTGTTGATCATTACTGCTGTCTGTACTAATAAAGTTGACTCAGAAAATGCCATTTGTCAAAAATTTAACACCTAACAATTTATTCACTTGCAAGCTCAATAAGTTGGAAGATGAAACAATCAATGCCAGTCCACTGTTATCAGTGGACTGGCTTTTATGTTTTTTACTCCCACTTCAGTGGGAGTAAAAAACATCAAAGCAGTAAAAGACAGAAGTTACACTATCACAAAACCAGTGATTAATTTAGAAACACTGAATGTAGTTACAAAAAAGCAAGCTTACTGCAAAAATTTCCATTACATTTTAATATCTATCCTTCAGTTTTTTTTTAGCATGGCCATAGCAAGCAGCAATGATTCACAGCCAGCCACCATCTGCCATAGCTCAACAGGAATCTAGGCCTTAGACCACAGAAAAATCTGTCACAGTCCTACCCAAAGCAATGGACAAAGGCCAGTAATTTTTTGATGCTAGTATTGCAGCAAATAAACAACCCTACATGAATTTCTTATTAAAAATGATTATGCATACATTCACATTTCCTGAAACAATGGAAGTCATTTTGCAATCAAAAATACTCCACTAAAGCAATATTTAGTTCTGAATTTTGCTCCACTAGAGAAACATTCAGAACAGCATGTCCCACCAAAAAATATTACATTTCAAGAGTTTCTGAAAATGTGCAGGTGTATTTCAACAATGCACTGTGGTCCAAGATGTTAACTGAAAAAAAAAAGTATAAAACGCTGGTGTATGATGCGAGTATTCTGATAATTGCACTTGTTCCTTCAAAAGTAACCATTACAAATTTCCACTGAAAACTAAGCTGCCAAATGCTCCATAGTATCAAAATATGGCAATAGTCATGGGAAAAATCTGAGTGTCTACCTCAGAATATTTTAGAACATGGGCTTCGATGCACTTGGGAAACGAATTTGCTCCACACTGAAAATGCAGAGCAGTCACTTAAATTAGTAGCCATTTAATGTTTTTAATACCACAAAGGACATCATGTTGACATTTTCAAGAATGAGAAGCCAGGTGACAATACATTCTCAGACCAGAAAAATCTAATAGAGCATCCAAGAAATTGCTAACCTATGAAGTGCAAACATTTTACCTTGTACCTAGGATTCAAGGTCAAATAGTGATGAAATATTGCCTTTAGAACCCCTTCCTATTACCATCTAAAGTGAGAAACAAAGGCACATGAGAAAGAAACCAAGAGGAACAAAATAGCATGACGAATGTAGAAAAGGTCACCTACCAACCAAAACTATCAGAGTGGCATTAGAGAATCTTTGTCTACAAAGCATACCATAATTTTCTTAAGTGTATTCTCATTCAATGGGATCATTTTAGTTGTTTCAGAAGTGAGAATAGGTTGGGGTGATCATTGCATTTCAGAGAAAAGTAATCATAAACATAATACAGATACTGATCTGTTCATCTCATTTTCAATCTAATATCCTTGAAGTTATCCAGCCTTCTCTTCCCAACTGGTTTATATTTAATTAATTGTTTAGGATATTGGCTATTCAGTTTACATGTTCTATTGTTTATTTTTTCTGTTGATTTAGTTTAAAATATCTTAAAGATAGATTATTTAAAAAATATCATATGCAGTTGAGGTACTTTATGATCCACCATCCAACAACTTCAGGTATGCTGAGCTTGTCAAATGGTGGAAATGATGTGTTGTGTTAAACATCTTACCATCTTCTTAGTATAAGATTTCAAGACAGATGTGGCTAGCATTTTCATCCTGATATGAGTTTATCTTGCATCTCTTCATTTTTCCACCTTTGGAATGCATGGAAGTAGGCTAGATGGAGTTTCTCACAGTTGATACATATACTGTTTTTATGCCAAGAAAGATTTATGCTCCTTACTACCACATTAGGCACAAAATAAGCAATTTGGATATGCCCATATTTCTGACATTTAAAGCATCTTAGTGGATTAGGGATGTATACAGCCTAACAAGACAGCTGAAATATCCTGATTTCACCAACACTGGAGGTTTGAGTGTTTCAAGATCACAGTACTGGGTTTCAGACAATCATTATGTCACACTGCCTCATACCTGTCACCGATCCTGACAAGATCAATGCCTCATCAGGAATATCAAGGTGATCGCATTCTGATATCACACCTCTAGAACAGTTTAGTATTTTATGAGGTTTTACTGTAATTGGTACTCCCACTAATATTGCTCAGCTCTGAGTATTGCTGACATGTTTCAACACAAATATCACCAGAATGTAGGATTTTTTAATGTTTTGGGAGCTAGTCAAACTGCACCATAGTTTTTTTCCCTTAGATCTGACTCACAAAAGGATGCAAGACCTATAAGCATAATCAGTGCTATGTGTGGGTAAGAGGAAAGGAGGAATCCATTTACATTTTTTTGAACAGCTGAAGGTTGTATTCTTTGGCAAGATCTCCCCAGAACAGAAGTAGATGGAATGGAGAAATGGTAGTATTCTTCAGGCTGGTTTGCCTATTTCTAGATGATACTTTCCTGGAGTAAAAACAGCCACCTTGATAGGAAACAGCTATCTGACAGTGGACTAAACAGTAAGTTTCAATACTACAGATTATAACATTACATTACTTAGCCCAATGTAATGTGAAATAATACTTTAAAAGTTTCAGATAATTGTTCATGATATTCAGTTAGGAAAATTACTGAAGTCTTGTTCTGGATATTGGATTTTTAATGACTTCAAACTGCACTACTATGATCAAATCTCAATCACTGCAATTAAATTGGCAAGCTGAAATTTTTTTTAGACAGCACTATAATTTTCATGACCCTATAAAGAAAAAAAATGTGCATGTTCAGCATCAATATCTGGAGGTGCAAATTTTCTTGCAATCACTTATTTTACTTTCATATGCAAATCAAAGTTATGGCTTTAGTTTTCTTATCCACTGGTGGTTTTGAAATTTATCTAGGACTGATTGTGTCAATGAATGCAAGACTGCTTTTCTCAGAAGTCACCATTTGATTACTGAAACAGAAAAAAGTTTAAATTAATTTTGATTAAGATCCATAAAATGCAAAAAATTATGAAAAACTAATCAGAAAATTCAGTTAAAAATGACTAATTTTTTTAAAAATTTATCCAATTTTTTAAAACTTACCTGCCGTCTCTATATGAACTTCAGGTGAGCTAGCTTTAGGCAAAAACTGCATATGCAATACAATTGATTTGGCACATCAGCAGTTATGACTACTATATCAGAATTGGATGCGATGGAAAAATGAGCAGGTAAATGATTATATTTAAAACTGCTCAAAAAGATATATTTGCATTTTTCAATATTTATACCAGTTACAAGTATAAGCACATAGAATAGATCTAATGATTCAAATAGCTATGACAGACTATACCAGAGGACAATTTGTTTCAAAAATTCACTGGTAATTCAGCTGGTAGACAGCAGTTGTCCAAGAGACCAAGTCTTAGGAAACTTCTGGTTGGCAGAATGATTCCTAGTTTCCATCATTGTAACTTGGTGTTTGCATATGCATTAATCCAGGAGATCCTAAAGATAGTCTGGATGGCCAAGTCATTCTAGAGTTGGGGGGGGGGGGGGGAATAGAATACAGGTAGTTATATGAATAAGCCAAGAACACAATGGACTCCTTTACAAGGGTCAATTCTGCCTATTTTCTGTTCATTTTGTAGATTTCTGACCTTCCAAGGACAATGTCTAGAAAATTTGCATATGCTAATCTATACATCACATCCCAACACCAGAATTTCTGTACTATAGGACACATAGTAAGTGACCTAGAGAAGCTAGGTCACTTCTTTGAGGTGGTCAGAGTTCTGACCATATCTGGCATCAAGGCTTGCTAAATAAATTGCGATGCTTTGGTCTACCTACCACCCTCTGCAAGTGGCCTGCTAGCTTCCTATCTGTTCAGTCATTAGGTGTCATAGCAGGTAGCTTCCTCTCTTCGATCTTCACTACTAATGCAGGAGTACCTCAGCTCTTCTTATCACCTACTTTCTCGGTAACACAAATGACCTACTCCCAATTACCACTAATCTTATTTATAGCTTTGCAGACCATAGTACTCTCCATTCATTCTACTCATTTGACAAACCATGAAGTGCAAACACCAAGGATAATTTTCTAAATTACATCCAACCAGCTATTAACTTTTTACAAATCCAAAATCACCTACCCTTAGAATACTGTGCACATGTTTGGGGTGGTGCACCTAACACTTTGCTAAAAATTCTTTGTCCACAGAAGACTAATTTGAACTTATAGATGATCCCTCTTACAGATTCACTTCATCCTATTTTCTCCTAGCTCAAGTTTCTAAATCTTCCATTCCACTGACTTCTGTTCATGACATATCATATTAGGCAAATCTGGTTGATTTGCCTAAATTCCTGTTGCTCGTGAATCAATTTTTTTATACCATAATGCAGAGTTTTTTGGATGAACTGTAACTATCCCATTTTAATCTACCATTCTTAAAATGGGAGAGTATGCATGTCCTTTCAGCATATATACTGCCATGCATTATGTAAGGTCACTATTCAGACTAGTTTGGGATCTTTAATGAAATCAAGGTCTCATCTCATTTTATTACTTGAATATAGAAAATGATTCCTATATTGATTTAACTTCAGTATCTTCCTAGGTCTAGATCCCACTGATGAGACCACAAGAGGTTAAAACTGGTCTAGTGACCTTTCCCCATAATGTACAGTAATCTACATGTCTTGAAGGAAGTATTATGAGATATTGAGGCAATGGATGTAAACCAGCTGTAAAGATGCTTCACATGCAAACTGTTTGCTTATGCTATGATAAAATTATATTTTATCCTTCAGGTAAAGGATACAATATAATTTGTCTAGTATGAATAATGTTCTTTTAAATAACAATAATTTTCAGGAGAAGTTTAGTTACCTAACCTATAGTCACAACATTTATTTATAAAATTATGCATATGCCTCATCCCCAAGGTAGATTAGAATGAGATAGGGACAATTCATCAAAAGCTCTGCATCATGTAAAATGCAATGAGTCGGTGATTTGTGAGTAACAAGAATTTGGGCAAATCAATCAGATTTGCCTAATGTGATCTACATCCCAGTATCATGAAAAGTTAGATACCACAGTGGAATGGAGAATTTGGAAAATTAAGGTAAATGAAAGGAATGTCCCTACAAAGACAAAGTGGCAAGCAAGTTCCTGTTTCTAAATCACAGCCAACCTCAGTCTTAGTACTTGGCCGATTCTTTTCTTTAAATCATGAGATGCTTCTTTATGAAGCACGTTTTTTAGATTATAGATAGAACAGTCAAAGAATAATTGGTCTAAAACTGATGAAATGAAACTTAAAGCACTGCACTGTGCATTTGACTCTCATTTATAATCCCTTCATTTTGTTCCAAATGTACAGAAATTATAGGATTTTAAACAATGTAAAAAGCAACATATTCCCAATCTGGTATAAATTAGCTGAATGTGATCTAGAGATAACCAACTGTACACTCCATTTCCTCCCCAGTTTAGCTTAATCAGGCTAAAAAATGTCTGACCTGCAGCAATGCAAAACACTTCCATTGTAGTGTGTAAATTCCAAGTTTAGTCTATCAATTAAACAATATATTGGATGACAGTGCTCGGGTTCTATTAACTGAATTTAACATTAAACTCGATAAAGACCTCCACTCAATAAAAGTAGAAGGCTAAAAATATTAAATTTTACAGTAGCTAAAATTTCATTGCAATAAGTCACTGACTTATTTCAATGCTAGCAATAAGTCATTGACTACAGTAACTTTTAAATAAAGTTGCTAACAACTTAAAGAAATTGAAAATGTTGAAATTTAAATTAAGTACATAGGCTACCCATTTTACAGACAAGCTAGTTAGAAGAGGGACATTTTCTGACAAAAAATGTCCAATCTTATATTTCACCATGTTTACATGGTGAAATGTAAATTGGATGCAAGCTATATAAAGAATGAAGTGGTTCATATATCAAAGTAAATATTACATGAATTATTATCTGAGACCTCCAGGGAGTCAAGGACTCATCCAGGGAAGCTGTAAATTGCCTAGCCCAGCTATCATACCTTCCCTTAAATTCATTTACACTAGATGCACTCACTACTCCTAGGGCAAATTATTCGACTCTCTCTGCTCTATGGGAGAAAAACCTAGCTTTTACCCCTTTCACTGAGAACCACCTTAACTTCCATGAATGCCCCTGTGTTTTCTCTGCCTTCCATATAACAAAAAATTTCATCATTTGAAATGATGTAACACCCATTCAAAAGTTTATAGACCTCTATCATATCACCCCTCTTTCTCCTGTTAAACCAGAGTCTGCAATCCACATACTTGCAATCTGTCATCATAATCTAAATCCCATAATCCAGATATAATCTGGACTCTTCTTTATCTCCATAGAACCTGGAAGACCAAATCTGCACAGTAATCCAGGTGGTCTTATAAAGAGCAAAATGACTTATCCTTACATGTCAAGGTTCGCTTCAACATTGCAATTATCCTCCAAGTTGTATTTGCAACTTTTGCTATGTGACCTTTGAACTTTAAATTCTTATCCACCAATACACCAAGATCCCTTGCCTCTTCAGTTTCTTATAGCATAAACCTGCTAATATAATGTGCTGGAACCCTAATCATGCCAAAGTTCATAACTTTACACTTACAAACATTAAACTGACAGTCATTTTCATTTGCCCAGATTTCCAGTCTATTCAAATCATTTTGTAATTGCTGAATATCAGTAGCATCCCTGATTGCCCTGCCTATCTTCACATCATGAGCAAACAATTGCACATCTGATGTGCAATTGTTTGCTGATGACCCTGCTTGATGTCATTAATGTATAGATTAAGCAATAATGGCCCAAGGACTGAACCCCTAGGTACACCACTGGTTACCTTAAATCTAGCAGATTCACATCCACTGTATACCACTTTTTGATATCTGTGTCAACCATCCCCTAATCCAAATCAATAGATTATATTCATCCCATATTCTCCAGTTTACACAACAGCCTGTCATGTGGTATCCTATCAAATCACTTAGAAAAATCCAACATCAGTGTATTCATTCCCTTTATCCAACTTGGCTGTAACACTGTTATAAAATATGAGCAAATTGCTAAAACATGACCTTTTAGTAAACCCTGCTGTTCCCTGCAGAGTAGAGAATACTTGTTTACCCACTTCTCTATGCAAGTTCTTACCAACTCCTCTAAAATCTTCACTACCACACCAGATACTAATAGGTCGGTAATAATTAGACATCAGTTTTTTCACCACCTTTGTGCAAAGGAACTATCATATATTCCTTCCATTTCTGTGGTATCGTTCCCAAGCTAAGACTCAAAGTTATACAAATGTGTGAAAGGGCTAGCCAATTCAGTTGAACATTCCTTTAGCAAACATGCTGATATTCCATCTATCCCTATTGGCAAAATCTTATCCAGGTTATGCAAGAGCTCTTCAACCTCATTTTCATGAACCTCTAACTCTTCATCCAATGCAGTAGTAGCACTATGCACCATGTTACATACACCTGGCTGATATATCTTGGCAAAGTGAGCACTTGTTAACTGAACAATCTCCTTAGCTTCCGACACTCGTGTACCATCTGCATTCAATAAAGTTATTCTTCCACATTCATTCTTTCTTTTGCTTGCAGCAAAATGATAAAATTCTTTGATTTTAGCTTGCATGGTCAATTTCTTTTCATACTCAGTTTTAGCTTTTCTCACAATACTCTTTACTTTTCTGGCCTGAGCTTTATATATTTCATAACTCCTCTCATTCTTATAATATTCTTTCCACATCATCATCTTGTGGATCTCTTGCTTAATAAAGCTGCACATCCATTTCACTTCCAACCTATTTATTCTTTGAACACTAGGGATACATTGAGATACTGCCTCATTCAAGCACTTTTTCAAAGATTCCCATGCATTGCTAACATTTTTCCCCATTCAGTAACTGATATCATGGGACCAAAGATAGTATTCTTCTAAGTTGATCATAATTTCCTGTTTTGTAGTTCAGCATGTAACCTGTTTTAATCAGAACTTCAATACAAGTAGATACTTCCCAAGAAAGAACTGCATGATCACTGTCACCACTTGGTGGTAAAATAGCCATATTCTTGACAGAGATCCCTTCTGACGCTATGAGCAAATCCAACACTCTTTGACCTTGAGTTTCTTCTTTCACATGCTGCTTGAGAAAGTTGCCTCTCAACAATTCAATAAATTCCTGTTCTTTATCATGAGATTTCTCTTCTACCCAATCAAAGTTGCCCATAATGATCATTTGCTTGGTACCCATAAGGCTAAATTGATGATGCATTTCTTCGTCCCCTACAACTGAGCTGCCAGGTCTGTAGCAACACTCCACCATATTTCATTCTATCAACTTCCACTTCACCAGATAGACTCAAACTCATTGCTACATGAGATATTGTTACCATCATTGTTTTCTTGTATTTCTACCCTAACTGGACTCAAGTCATTTGATATCGTTAGTAGCACTCCTCCTCCTCTCCTATCTCTTCTATCATTCCTAAAAATAGTATATCTGTTACACTTGATCCCACTTACCATATCTGATTCTGATAGTCAGGTTTCACTAATGCCAATAATCTTAGGCCACATCGTATTCAATAAAGTAACAAACTCAACCCCTTTGTTTATAAGGCTCCTGGCATTTGTGTATAGACATAAATTATGACCTAGCCTATTGTTATAATTAGATATGCAATCCATTTGGTCTTGTTCTAGAATTTTCACTTTTCCCTCCCCAGACATACTTAAAAGGTCCAAACCCAAAGCATATTTTTCCACTCCTTTGCCACATACATAACTGTGTTCAAAGGCATTCATGTCTTTATTACATTTGTATACTGCTCAACTTTCATATACATTTTTCCTATTCCTCCCTTGATAATCTAGTTTCCCTAACTCTCTGCATTGGTTCTCATACCAAGAAGAATTAATCAAGAGATACCAAGCAGTAATTCTGAAAATGTTAAGTCCTCATGGCAAGGGTCATCACAAATATATCTATTCAGCTATGCATGAATCTATCCCCATAAGAACTTGACACTGTCACAATATTTGTTACTGTTGCATCTTAATTTTTCCAGTGAATATTTGCATTTAAAATACTGCCATGTTTTTTTGGAAACTTTCAAAATGAAACACTGTACACACACAAGGAATCAACTATATAATTACACCACAATGGTGCAAAGAACCTAGATTACATATAAAGCATTGAAAGTCTGCAATACAAAACAAAATCATGCTGAAACCCTTTTCCAATTAGATGGGCAAGTGCCTGGGAAATGATTATGCCCTAATGCATTGTCCAACTGTGACGAATGGTGGACAAGGTATTATGGTCTAGAGTTTCTCCTGACCAACACAAAGGATAAATGCCAATAGATATGCAACACTTCTGAATAATGCAGTGTACTGGATAAGAAGTTTTACAAAACAAACAGACTTGTCGACATAATGCACTGTATCATGCCAGCTGGTTGGTTAAGTACACAGCATCTTTGATATTCAATCAACAGGCTGTGGCATAAATGTGCAAAAATCTAGATGGTTTACAATCTTCTGAGTGCCATTCAAGTTCACTATACTGAAAATATGTCTGGTCTGAAGTAAGAAACTAAATGACTTAATCCACCCACTCCATCCACCATAGTAAAGAAAATTCACATAAAAGGTCATACTGCAGGTACTAATGCAAGTTTGATGAAAACTGTTGTGAAACTTGGTCTGCAAAGAGTTCCAATCTTAACTCTAAAGACTTTTGCCTTTTATAAGATCTAAAGAATTCAATGAGTCAGCACTCCTATATCAAGGGAGTGTCTGAACTGAAATGCCAGAATATTCAGCTTTCAAAAAAACCAGTGCTTAAACTCTTTGCAATCCTGTTGCAACTCATCTTTTTTGCAACCTGTAGTCAACACCATACTTTCAGTCTTGCATACAATAGTCAGATAGGCCTAGTCAGGTGAAAAAAAAAACATGAAATTACTACATGGGCATCTCCAAGGAATCAGAACACTTATTCACAATGAGCACTCAACCACTTCGTGCAATCAATACTAGCAATTTACCTCTATTCAAGCAAAATATGTAGTCCTCATATCCTTACTAACTACTCTTAACTTAGAGGGGAAGTTTTCTTTATCTACTTATGTATTCAAAAATTTCTTTTGCATGTTTACATCAGTTTTACAAATTCCCTTTAGTAAGCAACTTTCTATCATGCACCTTCCTGCATGTCAATTAAACTTTCCAACTATACTCATAACAATTCAAAAAGATCTGTTACAACCTTAGAAAATAAATTTTGCCCCAATTTGAAAATGAATTGGATTTAAGTGTAAGCAAAATGTTGAGAAATAGCAATGAAAATTCATTCAAATGAAAAAACAATATGAACGAAATATAGCAAAAATCTAGTAGATATTAAGTTTATTATAAATACAATCAGTCCTCAACTTGCAGCCATCCTGTTCACTGAATATAAACTTAATCCAGCAACCCATAAACCAGGGTGTTATTGCTGCCTTTAAAGCAAGTTACTTAAATATTTTTGCTCAGTCTATTGCTGATTTGAGGATGGGAAAAAAAAAAAAAAAAAAATATTTAGGAGTATATCTTGTATTATACAAAGAATTTTGATTGAGTATGGAGCAAGGCAACAGCAGAACATATGAATTGAGTCTGGAAGAAGCTGCTGAAAATGTATTCATACATTTGAAGAATTTAACAAAGCTGTAAGAGACACTGCACATAAATGCTGCTAGCTAGAGAACTGGAGGTTGATAATGAAGATGTAGAACATTTGTTAGAAACTATGCAAGGAGAGCATGTCTCAAAAAAACACCTTATAAAGCTAGAAGCAGAAAGTTATAGAAGAGAAAAAATAATATTTACATGACACCTCCAGGGAATCCAAAGACTCATCTGGGGCAGACACTGTCTCCACCAACTACAAAACTGCAACTACACAATCACCATCTACTGCCCACCACCATTACTAGTATTTTCACAGACAATCACAAACATCCATGCCCATGGCAGGATTTGAACCTGCAGCCTTTTGGCTGAAGAGTGGGTATGCTAACCACTCTGCAATGAAAAGTGGCAGAGGCATTTGCCTTTTAATAAGGCAGTTCAGTTATGAGGAAATAGATACCAACATGGGGATTTAGCAAAGCAGATGAGCCTAGACCTTCCACAAATTATGCATCTTGTAAACCATCCTCAGAATGTGCTTTGTTGCAGTTGATGAATTTGAATATGTTGAAACCTAACCTCTCCTGCATGCACTGATGGATTGTCCAATTGATAAAGCAGCAGCTATGAAGAATTACTCTGGCATGTTTCCAGCTGATTTACTCATATGTAAAAAACTGTTAAAGTAAATGTACAATTTATCTTAAAATTACCATTGCATTACTGTGCTATAGAGTAAATTAGTTAATATAACAAAATAGACCTACATTTTAGCCTTCTGGCATGTTAATTTTTAACATATGTTTTATATAATGATTTCAATTTGATTTCCAACTAACAGATCCTTTGTGTAATCAGAATGAAACCTTGTAATAAGGACTGAGTGTACTGACATTTTGAAACAGATCTTTTAGTAGTAACAAAATTTAGTTAAGATAAAAAGCCAAATGGCCAGTTTTCTGGCACCTTAATACAGAAAATAAGGGGATAAACATCCTTTGTTGTTTTATAGCCAGTAAGCGAAACTAAAGATCGATAACTATGATCTATAAGTATCAGCGAAGGCAATTCGAAGTAAAGGTGGAGCAAGCTCCCTCACTATTCTTGATATTTTCTCATCATGTAAAACAGCTCCTAGGAGATGTAATACTGTCATTACATTATGAGGAGAGGTCACTATCACTACCCAGACTGGTTTCAACCTTTTTTGAGGTCTTACTGGCTATAAAACAAAGGATGTTTACCCCCTTATTTTCAGTAACAAAATTTCAAAATAAATATGAGTTTATAATCTCAATTTCTACAGGTTTCTTGAAATTCTGCAAGCTAGTATTGGAGATTTGATTTGTTGACTGTTATAATTACTACATCTGCATATATGATGTGCGATTGGTCTCCGCTGATTTACTCTTGTCAAAGACAATGTTTTCATGAATTTCTGGATAAAAATGTTAAGGCATGGGAGTAGATGTCCTTGCATACCTCCTCATTTGATTAAGTTTTTTAATTGATATTGAACTACTGCATCTGTATTCTGATAAGTTTGAAACAAATCTTAGCAGTTCGGAGTATGTTCTTTGTTAATATCTGGAAAAAGTTTAACAGAATCAAATGCTTGTTTAAATTCCACAAAACAGAAATAAAAGGTCCCATTGTGATTTCAGCCAGTGAATAGTAACAATAAGGCCAATTATTGACCCGTTTTTCCTAATTTCACGAAATGTTTTGTATGAGTAGCAAACAGTAATTGGTCTCTAATTACAACACTGTTTTGTATAAGCAAGATTTTGCCAATTTCCCAGTCCAAGTGAAACAAATATTACTGAAAAGCTTGGTTAAGTTGTTTAATTAAATCAGATTAGATAGAACTCAATTCTATGTGCTTCTGATTTCATTTGATCAAGTGACAGGATTACTTCCTTTAGGATTATGGATGCTATATCTTTCTCACTTGTTGGTATGTGGGTGAAAGTTCTCTTCATTAAAAATATTAGAGAAGTATTGTACCAGATGTGCTACATTTCACTAATATTTCAGGTTACTTTATTATGAGAATTTGTCACGAGGAATGTTAATCTTTGGTAATCTAACTGTACAGAAATTTGGAGTCATGACATTGGCTGAATGATAAAGCAAACAAATATACAAAGCCTATATATTTTTGCATTTAAGCAAATCCAGTCTAGCTGGTTTTGTAGGCTTCTGTAATATATTCTGTTTTGTCATTCTATAGTCCATTCAGATGGCCTTTAGCATGTCTTTTCTGCTACCATAAATCTCATCTCAGGTGTTATCTAGCAATTCTGTTTTAATGTTTTTCCTAAGAATTTGTCAGCTGGGCTGGTTACAATATTCTTCAAAAAGTTCCATTCATTTTCAACATTAACTTCTTACTTGCTTTGTTTTTCCTTTATACATCAACTGATCTCATTTTGATATGCCGTTAAAGTAGCATTGAAGTGAAATTTTTTCCACTCAGTTTGAAGGCCAAATACTTGCCTGGTAAATCCCATACTGGCTCATCCATCCCCCCAGCATAAAAAGGGATGTGTTCTGGACTTAGGCAGAGGGTCCAGGTCGAAAAATGTGCTATATTCTCCACCATCTTTACTCATCTCGAGACCATCTACAATGAACAATGACAGAAAGATATCAATAGGAAGATAACTGCAGATCTCTCTCTGGGATGAAGGTAGATTGGAAGAACTGATGAAGGAATTGGACCATATAAAATGGGACATTGTGGACCTATCAGAGATAAGGAAAGAAGAAACTCATGCAATTAAAAGATGGACTTCTATTCTACCACAGTGAACGTGAAAGAAACTCAACTGGAGATGTAGGATTCCTAATAAATAAAACTCAAGGACAATGTCCTGTTTATTATAAAACGGCTTTATCAAGAAAATAAACCAAAAATGGACATGGGGAAGTTCAAATGGACAAACCTATAATGAAATAGACCTTATCCTCTCCAACAAAAGACAATAAATAATACCCAAGTACTCAATAGATTCAATACAGGAAGTGACCACAGATTAATTAGAGCAAAAGAAAGGATCAACAAAAAATGAGAACAGAATAAGCTTAAAAGAAAGTTCAATTCAGTGAATCTACAAAACCTCTATCACAATAAAAGCCTTTATAGAGAATCACTCAAAAATAAACCAAAGTTAACACAGCCACTACCATCAATGATGCTAATGAACCATAACAAAAATCTCTTGAGATGTGCACTAGAAATAGGAGGTATAAAAAGGTGCCAAAGAAAGGAATAACTAAAACAGGAAACTTTAGATCTGATGAAGAAAAAGATTTGAATTGAACCAATAAAATTTGTAAAACTACACAAAACAATGAAAAATGAAATTAGATTGTCTAATGCTAGAAAAATTAAAGAAATCATAAAAAAATAGCATTACAAAAATCCTATGAACATTATCAGTTGAAACAAAAAAAGGAAATAGCTGCTGTAAGAAAGGGAAAAAATGGTGAACTTATAAAAAACAAAGCAATAATCAAAAGAATTCAAAAATTTTATACTGAACTTTATGAAGACAAGGAATGAGACATCCAAGAATCAACTATGGATAACTTGAGTGAGGAAGAATACAATACCCCTGAGATCTTACAAGGTAAAGCAGAAATGGCATTGCAGGAAATGAAGAATGGAAAGGACCCAGGAGAAGATGGAATTATGGCAGACTTCTTAAAACTGGGAGGAAGTCCAGTCAAACAGTTGAACAAACTCTTTAATAAATGCCTAAAACAGAAAAAATTCCAAAAAATTGGAACAATTCACTTCTAATATTAATTTTTAAAAAGGCAATAAGGAAGAAATCTTTTTAATATCTACTTAAATGAAATAATAATAGAATGGAATAAAAATTTACATCAAGGAATTAAACTTTCTCCTATAGTGAACTTAAACACTCTCCTCTTTGCCGATGACCAAATAATAATTACAAATTCTGAAGATAACTTACAGAAAGCTATTTTAGATCTAAATGATATATCCAAAAGATTATGGTATGATAATATCAAGAGAAAAATCAAAAACTATGGCCTTTAAAGGACAAGATCCAGCAAGAACTAAAATAGTAATAGATAACAAGATCTAGAATAGGTGAATTCATTTAACTACCTAGGATGTACGATCATATATGAAAATGAAAAATGTAAAAATTGCAAAATATTTAAAAAATAATAGGTGTAATTAACTCTATATTTAAACCAAACCTAGTTCAAAAACAAAACCAGACTAAAAGTATACAATACATTAGCCCTACCAGTCTTAATGTATGGAAGCAAAATCTGGACAATAAAACAAAGACAAAACAGGAGGTTAATAACAGCAGAAATGAAGTTTGAGAAAAACTGCAAAGTATACCTTATCTGATCACAAAAGAAACAAAGAAATTATGAAAGAATTAAACCAAGAACCAGTAATATAAAAAATTAAAAAATATAAACATAAATGGATGGAACACGTTCAAAGAATGAAAACAGAAAGATTACCAAAACAAGCCTTAAAGTACAAGCCATTAGGAAAAAGAAAACCAGGACGTCCCCTTAAACGATGATTTCTAAGGCTGGAACAGGCCATGCTAGGCCTAAATCCTTGATATGCATGATGAATAAGGAAGAAATTAAAAATTACAGACCTATAAGCCTATTCCCCGCCATATATAAAGTCTTCACAAAAATTATAAATAGAATAAAATCTAAACTTGATAGAATGCAATCCTGTGAAAAAGCTGGATTTAGGAAAAATTACAATACTTTGGACAATAATAACACATTAAGACAACTTATTGAAAAATCAAATGAATACAACAAACCCTTATGTCTGGCCTACATAGATTACGAAAAAAAGCATTTGATTCAGTTAAAACATCTGCAATATTAAAAGCTCTCGAAACTCAAGGAACTGAGAAACCATATATTGAAACACTAAAATATACTTACAATAATGCAACTTCTGTAATTAAATTATATGAAAACAGTGAAAGTTTCCAATACAAAAAAAAGGCATCTGGCAAGGCAATCCCATATCTCCCAAATTATTTACAGCTGCATTAGAGGAAATCTTCTTTGGAAACCTTGATTGAGAAACAAAAGGAATAAACATAAATGGAGAAAGGCTGCATCATCTGAAATTTCAGATGGTGTCCTAATAGCAGATAATCATGAAAATCTGGAAGAAACGCTAAATTAGCTAAATGAAGCCTCCAGAGTAATTGGACTAAAAATAGAGAAAAAACAAAAATAACGATGAATAAATACATAAATCAAAGAACTCTCAACTCAAAGTTGAAAACCATGAAATAGAACAAGTTACCTCATATCAGCCGATATCTTTTGAGGACTGCCAAAGAAAGGAGAGTGAATGAAGAATTGACCTTTGATGGATGGCTTATGGGAAAATGACATCCCTATGAGTCTAAGAAGGATAGCTTACAGCCAGTGCAAACTGCCTTTCCTAACATATAGAGAAGAAACATGGACTTTAATAGAAGTCCTAAACAAAAAAGGGAAAACAACACAACATCAAGTGTAGAGAAGTATGCTAAAAATAACATTAAGAGATAACAAGACAAATACTTACATAAGATCTCAAACAGGTGTCACAGATATAGAGTGGCCAATGATGGAGCAAGAAGAGGAAGACAGAAGATGGAGGAATGAATTGGAACAAGTTATAGGAGTGCGATGGAAGAGACTTTCATCCAGCAGTGGACAGAACCAAAAAACTAAGTTTGAAGTGCTCTTTTTTTTTTTTTTTTTTTTTGCAAAATTTTTAATTTGATGATGGCAGATAAAAGGCCATAAACTGTATTCATTTCAGCACTACAAAGGGTTTTAACATTCAAGAATGTTGCTGTGTTGCAAATCAGGAAGCAACTATGCAGTTTTTAGTATCCAGTATGGTGAAATCCAGATGTATTTGTGGGATAGGTCTATGGCAAAATGTATCTGCAGATTTTTCTCTACAGAAATCAAGGAGGTACTCGCCTTTCATTTCTTGTATCTGTTCCAAATTTACCCACTACATTATGCATGTCATTCGAATATTGTCCAACATTGGCATTAAAGTGACCCATAATTATTAGCAGGTCCTTTTTGTATGCTCTGTTAATTTTCTCTTCTTGTTGTTGATAGAATTCGACATGATCTACTAGATGTGTCAGGAGCATATGTTTGTATTATTTCAATAAGTTTTTCTTTCTTTTGCTTGTAGTCTAATGGTTATGATTTTGGATGAAATAGGCTTAACTTCAACACTATGCGAGTGATTTATGGACCAACAGCTACTCCTCTCTGTGCCAAATCATAATCATTCCTGCCAGAATAATTTAACATTGAATGTCTTAAATTTATATGATCTTGTCCAGTTCAGTGTGTTTCTGAAGACTACAGTACAGTGACAACCAAAACAATTCAGATCCATTATCATGCTGAGCGGTGTTGTTGACGAATATACGATAATAATTATGCCAACTTTACCTTTACGTAATTTTATTTTACTTGCTAACGTCAAATACTTTATTGTAGTCAACATAAATAAAACAAGTATCTGACGTAAAACTTCATGAACATGCTCCGTAATAATATAATCATAACAAAGGCCCTTGAGAGAACACCTCAGAAATTTGATGACGATAATAAACCAGTACAACCACATTTACTTACCGTAAGAAATAAAACGCCAACTACTAAACAAGAATTACATAATAACTAATGTCGTCAAGCGAGATCACAACTAAACCCTAATTTCTATTCTTATATACACTCAGAGCAAACTACAACCTAGTGGTCAATACGCTCTTTCAACTCTGCCATCTAGTGTCGCTAAATATCACGGAATTACGACAACCATTTTCGTCTATTAAAGTCAGATAGAGAAAGTGACCGGGTAACCGGAGAGCAGTTTTTTTTTTTTTTTAAGAAAGAAAGAAAGAAAAGAGAGAGATACTCCGGAATCCCAAAACATGTATAATTCTTCAAGAAATACTCGTGCATACTCGACTAACAACGCCAGCAGAAAGCTTGTTTCATCTCCCTTTATTATTTTTATAAATGCTTGCTTGTCCTCACATCCCGTTTTAGGCGTTCTTTGCCAGCAAATCTGGCGTTGCGAGAACACTTTTAATACGGCTGGCGTTGGGAACGTCTTTTAATTGGAATGCCAAAAATGGCAGCATGGAATCCTAATCACACAAAGGATCTGTACAGGATCTGTAATCACCAAAGGCCCCATACTTCGTAAGTATGTTTAGTAATTAAATGATATGGGTAATGAAAAAAAAATACATATATATATATATATATATATATATATATATATATATATATATATATATATATATATATATATATATATATATATATATATATATATATATATATATATAGTGATTTTTTTCCATGCACATCTACAGAAGAGAACAAAAACTTTCCTTTGCCAAAATTAAAGAAACAAATAAATGATATAAATATTTTAAAAGACTAAGATAAAGCAAAATCTGAACTATAAACACCTTAAGTAGCGTCAAATGTTTATGTCCCCAGAGCAAGTTTTCGGACTGTTATTATTATTATTAGTAGTAGTAGTATCAGAGACTCTTTGTGAAAGACCATACACCAATTTCAGCAGCCATAACTTCTCTTAAACTCATTCACACTAAATGCACACATCACTTTTAATACGCAAACTGCTCCACTCACACACTACCCTGTGACGGGAAAATCTCGCTCTCAAGCTTTCTTTAACTGCACACAAGCTCAATATTGGCAGAAGCCTCCTTGTCCTCCCCTTACCTTCCATATGACAAAAACTTTCATCAGCGAATATCCTATTAATAGCTAGCTAACGCCTTTTATTCCCTTATAGCGAGTAGACGAAGCCTTTAAACCCTAGCTAGCTTTTGGCGACTGAGTGGGCAGTTCAATCTGCACCGGTAGCCAATCAGAGATAGCTGTCCCATCTCTATCACTAATTATAGGCAACCACTGATGAAGAGATTGGCAAACAAGTGCTACCATCTGCTGGTATGTAACCCTAACAGGATATATTATTGTCTGCAATAATGTGGGTTCTAGGATCGATTTTCTTAAGTTTATGGGATGAAAAACCAGAGTTTCTGGGAGAAAAAGCCCTTGCCCATGACTCGGGAATTAACTAACTCGGTAACCGGTCGAAGAAAGGCTTAGATAAAGTTCCTCCAGTCGGCGACTAGAGTCGAACTAAAAGTCATCTTCGTGCAGCCTAGTGCAGACGATGCAATCACCACTTCCACTGAGCTCCACAGGCACTTAAAAAAATCAGCTAATGCCTTTTTATTCCCATATATAGGGAGTAGGCGAGACCGTTTTTAGCCCTATCTAACTTTTGGAGACTGAGTGGGCTGTTTAATCTCCACTGGTACCCAATCAGAGATAGCCAGCCCAAGGCTATCACTAATTAAGCGGCATGCAGTGAAGAGAGGCGGTTCAACAAATGCTGCCATCTCGTGGTCGCTAACCCTAACACTCGTATTTAATGTCTGAAATAATGTGGGTTATACGATCGATTTTCTTCAGTTTACGGGACGAAAAACCCGAGTTTCCTGGAGTAAAAACCCACTTGCCGGTGCCAAAGATCGACTAACTCGGAAACCTGTCGAAAAAAGGGTTAGAAAAATTTCTTCTAGTCACCAACTAGATTCGAAATCAAGAAGTCTTCCTTTGTGCTGTCAAGCACCGTGGTGTGCAAACGCCACATCCACTGAGCTACACAGGCCTATGCCACAGGCACTTAGCCTATTATTATTATTATTATTATTATTATTATTATTATTATTATTATTATTATTATTATTATTATTATTAAATCTCAGAGATGTAGTTTTAAAGTTAGGCCATGCAATTGACATCCCCCAACAGCATAATGATATTCAAACCATAAATCGGATTCCCAGGAAGAACAAAAAACAAGGCTCGCCACGACCTGCACCAGTCATAGTTCATCTGACAAGCAAGGCTACAAGAGACAATCTCATAAAAGCCAGCAGACTGAAAAAACATGTTGTAAAGGACTTAAACGCAACACAAGATAATACACTTCTCTTTCTATCTGAGTATTTAACACCTTTCAATCGGAATCTGTTGCACCAAGCAAGGAAAGCAAAAACAGAAAAAAATTATCAATTTTTGTGGATCAAAGAGGGCAAGATACTCCTGAGAAAGTCCAAACTTCAAAGTCTATACAAATAAAAAGCTCGGAAGACATAGATAGGCTGCCAGAATGAAACAAAAGACTCCAATTCAGTCCAAAAAGAAAACCCAACACAACAAAAATGAATGTGAACCATCAGATAGATGTAATTACACCAGAATACATCCGTAATTGCACTTTCGAATCGCTCGATGCATGGAAACAACACACAGTACAAGCGAGAGGTCTCTCAATCTTGCATATTAACATCAGAAGCATCTGAAAACATTGGTCATTGTTACAGGCTTATCTGAGGAATTACACTGATATTATTGATATATAGATTCTTACAGAAGTATCCCACAACTAATGACGAAGCGACTGCTTTCCAAATTCCAGGCTTCCAACAACATAGATCATGCCGCCAAACAAAAAGAGGGGGGTGAAATATTAATATTTATCGAACATAAATTAATACAAAAGAAACTGCCTATCAATTTCAGCATGCTGAAACTCTTTGTCTCGAAATCACTAATACCACAAATAAACAGCATCTCATAATATTAAATGCTATTTACAGGCCACCAAACTTAAACATGATAAAATTCTTGCACGAACTCAATTGCTGGCTTTCAAGCCAAGAAATATGCTCAACCGAATACCTAATGATAATCGGCGATATAAACATAAATGTTGCAAACGAAAACCAGAACAACACTGTACAATACCTAGACACGCTATCCATGTATAATCTAATACCAACAATAACATCATGTGCTAGAGAAGAAATATTCAGAAATACTATCACTGCTTCCTGCCTAGATCATATAAACGTCCGAGCACCACCAAACAGATACACTGCATCAGTCATAAAATGCAAAGTAGCAGATCGTTACTTCATGGCTTTAAACCTGCACACTAAGACAATATCCATGCAATGCTCCACATATGAAAAGCAACACAAAACAATAATAGACGAAGTAGTCAACCACGAAATAAGAAAAAACCAACTTGGAACAGATGGCATCAGATTCAGCAGATATCTTATACAGTAACATTAAACTCACACTGGAGGACATATATAAGAAAGCTGCAAAGAAAATCAGAATTCACTCAAAAACAAACCAAAATCCTTCGAAAACACAAAACTTAATCCTAGAAATACACAGAAAGGACGCTCTATGGAAAGAATTAAAGCGATATCCAAATAACACAGCTTTAAAAACTGGCTATAAGATAACAAGGAATCGTCTTACAACACAAATAAGAAATACAAAAAGAAACTACTACAGAGAGAAATTAACCTCTGCACAAAACAACATGAAACAAACCTGGCATCTGATCAACAAGATGCTAGACTGTGCTCCCAACACCACCACCTTCGAAACCATAAAACACAGCTTCATGAAAGACGCAAAACCTATCCAACAACTAGCAAATGATTTTAACCAATACTTTGCAAACTCAATACAAGAACTACACAGAAATTCCCTCAATCACAAAACGAGACCCTCTCCTTGAACCACAATCAAAACAGACGTTATGGTTCCCAACCATAAAAGAAGCATAACTTCTCTCTGTAATACATCAAATCAAACCAAACTAAGGCCCAGGAATTGATGGTAAAAGACCTAAGGATATCAAGCAACATGTAACTAGCTTAGGTCCTATCCTACTAAAATTAATAAATAAAATATTTAAAAGAGGACAGATACCAAGTATGCTAAAAACCGCCATAATTACACCCATACACAGGATGTCCCAAAATTCACGCAAGAAGTAATTTTGATAGAAAATACAGGTTTTTAATTAAAAATTGTAATTTCTTATTGATTCATAAAGTATACAGTATAGGGTTATGCATGGAATAGAATATCGGGTAAATGGCCTCCATGGCTTTCCTGGCACATACGCACTCTTTGTCGAAATTTTCCATGACCGTTTTGCATAAATGTGGCTGAATTTCGTTGATACAGCTGTCAATTTCCTCCTTCAAGTCGTGGGTGGTCGTGGGCTTGTTGACATAAACCTTAGACTTCAAAAAACCCCAAAGAAAAAAGTCCAACGGCGTTGAGTCACATGATCTGGGCGGCCAATTCTGATCACCAAAACGGGAAATTACAGGACCAGGAAATGACTCATGCAGTAATTGAATTGTTTCTCGGGCTGTATGGCATGTGGCACCGTCTTGTTGAAACCACATGTCGTCCACATCCATATATTGCAATTTAGGCAAAAAAAAATGGATTATCATGTCGCGATAGCGAGCACCATTAACTGTTATTGCCTTACCAGCCGCATTTTCGAAGAAGAATGGACCGATGATGCCTCCAGCCCAAACTCCGCACTAAACAGTGACACGTTGTGGATGCATTTGTTTCTCAACAATCACTCGTGGATTTTCTGAACCCCAAAAGCGACAATTTTGTCGATTAACGAAGCCATCAAGGTGAAAATGAGCCTCATCGCTGAAGATGATTTTGCTACCAAACCTTTATTATTTTTAAAATATTGCTCAACAATGAAAATGCGTTGTTCTTTCGTGTAGCGCTCCATTTTTAATAACCCTGAACTGTCAGCTATCACGCTGTCTTTTTTTTCTCGTTGGCAACACTTTACCGCACAAATTGCGCTAAATTTAAATCTTGCATGAATTTTGGGACACCCTGTACAAACATGGAAAAAGAAATTTAATCAGCAATTACAGACCCATAGCAACATTACCAATTATCAATCAAATTATGGAGCGGATCGTACTGAAAAAACTCACAGCATATACAGAGACCATTCATATTATCCCCAAAACACAATATGGTTTTCAGAAAAATAAGGGAACAACATTTCTCTGGGAAGACTTTACAGACATAATTAATACCGCCTTAGACAAAAACAAAATTGCCATGGTAGTCTTTATTGATCTAACTAAAGCCTTCGATACACTCACACATCAAAACTTGTTAGAAAAGCTGAGCCATGTTGGAATAGACTGGCCTCTGCACAGGTGGTTTACAAACTACCTCGAAAATAGAAAACATATCACTCGTATCGGATCAAACCGAAGCAGAGAGCTACCAGTAACCTGTGGAGTGCCACAGGGAGCTGTACTCTCCCCAACTCTATTCAACATTTACACGCACGATATTAATCAGCTACCACTCAAAGGTAAGATATTCCAGTACGCAGACGATGCAGCAATAATATCCATCCATAATAACGCAAGCATAGCCCAAACAAATATGCAACATGACATAAATCTGATCATACTGGCTCACGAAAAACTCCATACACCTAAACTCAGAAGAGACAAAATTAATGATATTCAGAAATCCACTGACTCGACCAGTTGATAACAAATACATAACCATCCAACATCCACTTTGCAACCTAAAAAAAAACACAGAAAACCACTACAGTCACTCGGATTGAAACAATACGATACCTTGGAATTTACCTCAATGCAGATATGAACTGGAATAGCCACATAAATCATCTACACAACAAACTCCGAACAATAACTGGCAAACTCTACAGGTTAAAAGACATAGTTCCCATAAGCCTAAAAACACTAATATACAATGCACTATGCCAAAATATACTAAGATATGGCATAACAACGTATGCTTTCTGTGCACCCTACAAAGTAAATAGATTAATTTCGCTACAGTACAAAATGATAAAACTGATCTTTTGGGAACAAAGAGAAAATAACGACTTGATATACACTGCAAAGTCAGAACACAAAATATTGACAGCAAAACATTTATGTCACTATGCAGCTTTGCTAAAACATTATTTCGATGCCAACTACAGGACAGTTAGAAATACATACCGTATAACAAGACCTCAGATTACTAATTATATCACATATTACTATTATTATTATTACTATTATTACGGGCAACTCCAGGGAGTCATTAGACTCATCGAGGGAGGCCCCAAATCATATTCATCACAACTATCTGACATTCATACAGTATCTATCATACCTCGCCTTAAACTCATTCACTGTCACAGCATCCACTACAGACTCAGGGAGCGCATTCCACTCATTCACTACTCTAAAAGTAAAGAACCCAGCTCTAACACCTTTACTAACCACACTTTTGCCCAGTTTCCATGGATGTCCCCTAGTCCTCCCACAACCAGCCCTGTTCTCAAAAATATCTTCTGAATTAATTTTATAGAAACCCTTCAGTAATTTGAATGTCTCAATCATATCTCCCCTCCTCCGCCTATCAACCAATTTTTGCAACCCACAAATCCTCAACCTGTTCTCATACGGTTCATTCCACAGACCTGATATCATCTTGGTCACTCGCCTCTGGATCCTCTCCACCTCCTCCCCATCAAGAAGAAACCTAGGTGACCAAATCTGAGCACAGTAGTCTAGATGGGGTCTTATCAAGGCTCGATAGAGAGGAACAATAACCTGCTTGTCAACGTATTCTTCAGCAACCAAGTGATTTGATGAGCTATTTTGGTCACTTTTGCAATGTGTCCCCTAAATTTCAATTCCTTATCCACCAACACTCCTAAATCTCGTGCCTCATCAATTTCCTGGAGCAGGGTTCCACCAATGCAGTAAACTGCCGCCAATCTTTTCATCCCAAAATGCATAACCTTACATTTTGCCACATTAAACTGACATCCATTCTCCTTAGCCCAGACCTCCAATCTATCCAAATCATCCTGCAAAATTTTGACGTCATCTGCATTCACTATTGCCCTACCCAACTTCGCATCATCCGCAAACAAATGTACTGTTCCTCTCAGATCATTACAATATAAATACAATAATCACTACGGAAAGGCCACGCGAAACTTCTACATCCGAGACTTGATAAACAAATTATTTTGATATAGAAACCTTACAAACTACAATAGCCTGAAAAGAGCTCTAAGGAACAAGAAACACGTACCCAAAATAACATACAAAGTTAATGAAACACGATATATTCGTTCAGGCTTCCAGTTCAGCGAGGCATCAATGCATTCCAAGTTATTGTATGTATGTATGTGTGTGTGCGCGAGAGAGAATTTCTCAATCATAGATCTCGTAGCTTCCCAACACAGCAAACAAATCAATAAATAAATAAATAATAACCAACTGGTGTCATCCTCAGATAAGCTTACACATAAGCTTCGAGGATGAAAGCTGAGAAATTACTTCTCATCCATCATATGTAATCAAAGGTATGTAATAACTGTAACAAATGTATGTAATGTAATAAAGAAAATTTAAAAAATGAAAAAAATATATAAATAATGAGTTTATACTGTATGTTTGTGAGAATTAGGAAATATAATATTTTGATTGCGTATGTGTAAATACTCTTCTATAATCACACCTTTTCAAACTTTGAAAAAAAAAGTAAGCTATAACATGTAATATTATATAACTTATGTAACTCTGAACAATATAATTGTAAATTATTACTGTGATTGTTATTTTTTAAAAAAAATCTGTTATCATCATTACTATTCAAATCTCATTATATGTAGCACAAAGTGCGGAACCTTGTAAAATAATATACTGAATAGATGATCATTGTACATATGTAAATATTAGCGAGAACAATAATAATAAATAAATAAAAATTAAAAAATTATTGTTATTATTTTTATTATTGTTATTATTATTATTATTATTATTATTATTATTATTATTATTATTATTATTATTATTAATAACAAAACAAAATCCATGGATAACAGACAACATACTAACAGACATACAAAGAAAAGATGCCCTATGGAAACAACTTAAGAAGTCGCCAAACAATATCGCTTTAAAAGCTGAATACAAAAGAAAACGGAATCTCCTAACAACCCAGATTAGAATGGCAAAAAGAAACTATTACAGCAACAAATTAACAACAGCGCAGAATGACATAAAGGAAACCTGGCACCTGATTAATGAAATGCTGGACAATATACACAGAACCACTGCCTCAGAAACAATAAAACACAGCTTTGCCTGCGACCCCAAATCCCTCAAACAGTTGGCAAACAACTTTAATCAGCACTTCGTGAACTCTGTCCAAAAGCTACAAGAAACAACCTTTCCTCACACAAACGAACAATATCCACTAGGTCCACGAACAACCCAGTCGATGTGGTTCCCCACAGTAACAAAAGAAGAACTATCACTGGCAATTCAACAAATTAATCCTAACAAAGGACCGGGGATAGACGGAATCAGACCAAAAGACATCAAGAAACACTCAACCGACCTACTTCCAGTTATACAAAAACTGTTAAATAAAATCTTCGAAACGGGACACATACCTGAAACACTGAAGACTGCATTAATCACACCCATACACAAACAGGGAAAAAGAAACATAATAAGTAATTACAGACCTATCGCCACGCTGCCTGTAATCAACCAAATCATGGAGCGCATTGTACATCAGAAACTCTCCACATACGTTGAAAAATTTCAAATCATACCCAAAACACAATATGGCTTTCAAAAAAATAAAGGAACAGCAACACTCCTGGAAGATTTCACAGATCTAATAAACGCTGCATTGGATAAAAACAGAATAACATTAGTGGTCTTCATTGACCTAACAAAAGCATTTGACACACTAACATATAAAACCTTGTTAACGAAACTTACCCATATCGGAATTGGAGGTCGTCTACTCCAGTGGTTTAAAGCATACACGAAAAACAGAAAGCACATCAGACGTATAGGATCAGCACACAGCAAAGAGGTACATGTAACCTGTGGAGTACTGCAAGGAGCTGTCCTATCTCCCATTCTATTTAACATATACACACACGACATAAGCCAACTCCCCTAAAAAGTAAAATCTTCCAGTATGCAGACGACACGGCCATAGTATCCATTCACCACAATGCAAATATCGCTTACAAAAATATGCAACACGACATCAATCAAATCACTAACTGGTTCACCGAAAACGGCATATATATAAACCCTGGAAAAACAAAGCTAATGATATTAAAAAAAACCCAAACCCTGCCCATAGAAACTAAATATCTCACTATCAAACATTCATCCTCCTATACACAAAGTGCAGAACCTAAACTCACAACCATCACACAGGTGAAAATAACACGTTATCTTGGACTTCACTTCGATGCTGATCAAAGTTGGAATAGCCATACAAACTACCTACATACCAAGCTTAGGATAATAGCAAACAAACTATACAGATTAAAAGACATTGCCCCAACCCACATAAAAATACTAATCTATAAAGCATTATGTGAACACATTTTAAGATATGCAATCACATCATACGCATTCTGCACAGACTACAGACTTAACAGGCTACAATGGTTGCAAGATAAAATGATAAAACTTAAGTATAAAGAGCTAATAAGCTTCATTTCGGCAATGAAAACATTACTAAAATTAAGGGGGTATTAAATCCCACATAGTTTTAAAACCGAATAAGAAACTCAAAGATAGGAATCAGAGAGTTTCTTGCCGAATATAGTAAACTATAAAGTATCGGCGAACACTAGCGTTAGCCAATGCAAGTGATCCTAGTACGTGGTACAATCTCGGGCAACTCGTTGCAAAGGTGAGTAAAGTTCAGATCGCTATTCTTAGGTATTTTCCATAATGTAAAAACACATTTCCTAGGAAATGTATGCTGTTATTACATTATGGAGGGAGGTCACTACCCAGACCGGTTTCAGCCTTTTTGGAGGCTTCATCAGTGAGTAGCTAGACCTAATACCGAAGTGTATAGCGAAAAGAACTTATATACTCTGCGAACGAGTTTTCCAAGTAGGTGCAACCATTAAGTTACTTAAGTATAAAGAGCTAATAAGCTTCATTTCGGCAATGAAAACATTACTAAAATTATTTACTAAAATTTTAGTAATGAAAACATTACTAAAATTATTCGGTTTTAAAACTATGTGGGATTTAATATCCCCTTATTTTAGTAATGTTTTCATTGCCGAAATGAAGCTTATTGCTGCCGTTCGACAACAGAAACCTAGGAACATACAGAGAGCTGAAACAGGCACTATATAAATATTATAGCGAGAATGAAAATTAGAGCAATTCCTGTCTCTCTCTTCCCCACCACACACGCACACACACACACAAACCTATGACAACCCCCCCCTCTCAAAAACTATCACTACAAGAACACAAAGAAACAAACACACCACGTCTAAATCCAACCCTACTTGCACAAAAATAAAAAAAAAAATTAAAAAAAAGTTAAACTGTAATAGCAGTCGGAGTCTTTCAAGCACGTACCAACAAACAGTAAAATCAACACCTGGCTTGTGACCAGTATAGGAACACAACCATGAAACCACCACCCTCTGTCATCTATTATCTTCCTCAGATAAGCTCTGCTAAGCTTCGAGGAAGAAAATTACTAACTTGCAAGAATCTGTTATACACACTTGTAATGCGTTATAAATATTATATATATATATATATATATATATATAATTACTACAGCAACTATGTATGCAATTCATCTGAGACATAAAAAAAAAAAAAAAAAAAAATTCTGTATAATCCTTATAGTAAGTACTGTAAAAATTATCATTGTATGTAACTTATACTGAGACATAATAAAGTGTTTTTTTTTTTTTAATAAAAAAAGAAAAAAAAATTATTACTATTATACTCAAGATAACTATTGTATATATGTATATGTAAATATTTTAGCAGTGAAAAAAATACTATTTATTTTAAAAAAAAATTATTATAATTTAAACATATTAATAACTCGCCAGTATTTGTTATTCACAATTGTAATGTATTATAAATATTATGTATATATATATATATATATATATATATATATATACGTGTATATAAAACTATTGTTGTATCTATGTATGTAATTTATCTGAGATAATAAAATGTTTAAAAAAATAAATAAATAAATAAATAAATTATTATGTGATACCGCCATTGAGTCTAAGAATTAATGAGAAAGCGCACTTGACTCCACATAACTAGCCGACTTCATCACTTAATCCTCCATCGGCAGACTCAGTCGTTTATCACTCAACAAAGCTATTTTGATCTGTTAAATGTGTGTGCTCTCTGGTCTGTTTGTCTGCATGCAGACATGATGAACTCGAATTCCTAGGAGAAAAATCTCTTCTGTTTCTGAATGAGATTGGCTAACTCAGCTTCATTTAAAAAAAAGTCCATTTAAAGATTTTACTCATCGTGATGTGAATTAAATTCAGCTTTCTCCAGTAGAAGGTCTCTCGTTGTCCTTTTGCTCTTCCAGGGGCAAATTGGAAAGCTAACAAGCACTTATCGAAGACTTTAACCCGCCCCAGATACAATTGCGCGCTATACATTTACGACTACTTTTAATTGCTATGCTTGTATACAATGTAAAAGCTTTCTTTATTAAATCAATTGATATTTTTATTTTTTTGTTGATAATTTCTTCTTCTTCCTTTTTTCGTATTAAGCTTATTGGCCTGTTTCGGAGCATAAAATATCATAATAATCATATTTATATCGCATCATTATTTGTGCTTCTAAATGAGAAAAAATCACACTAAGAGTGAGAAAAGGTTTGCAATTTTGCTAGCTTTGAACAGTCAAGCCCGTGCAGAGATGGTAGGGATTTTTCCTTTCCGAAATTCCGAATTTTTCCTAGCCAAACCAGTCGATTCACCAACTGATACATTATTAGTCAGCCTAGTTAGGTGATTGGATAGTGCGCTAATCAAGACTGCAGTTCCAGTCATACCATGGATGCTTGTGAATGTTGTGAAGTGGTCCATGAATTTCATTGTCTGGCAAAATGAATCGACTTGAAACGTTTCCATCTTTGGTGGATAGAATATGGGAACTGGATTATTTAACATTTATTTAGCCCCTCTACATTATTAATGTACTATAGGTAAAAGAAGGATTATCAACAGGATCGTGATTTACTACAGGGTCAATCATCTCAAAAGGCATGTTGATATATGCCAAGGGATCAAATTGGGTAAATTATATAAATAAAATAATAATTTTAAAAAATCCGAAAAATCCGCTAAGACCAGTCTTCGCTGATAGCTGTTCAGATTATCAAGATCCAAAAAGCATCAGAAATAATAGTATAATATACTTCTGCTGCCATCTTGTGATCTGTAACCCTATATACTGTTGTCTGAAATAATGTGAGTTCCATGATCAAGTTTTTTTAGTTGAGACGTTAAAATCTGAGTTACTGGAAGCAGAAAAAAAAACCACCTTGCTAGCGCCAAAGATTGACTGACTCAAAAATTGAAAAAAAAAAAAATAATTAGGGGGAAATTCCTGCTGTAGCTGGCAACCAGAATCAAACTCCGAACAGTAATTCTTAGAATAACCTAGCACTGCACAGACAAACGTCATTTACCCAGGGATATATATAAATAATACAACGATTTGTTTTAATGTTACTCCCACTGAGATAAGAATGTAAACCTTAAGTACATTAACACAATGAGGATGAAATAAACAATTTTTTTTTTATTAATTTTATATTATTTCTATGTATTTTAAAACTATAAAAACCCCATTCCAGAGTAAAGATGGATTTTTTAAGCAATTTCAAGTCTCCAATAAGTGCAGCAGTGGGCTCACACTTACCAATGAAATTCCTCTACTAACTAAAAACAATAAGATCTGTACCCATGGATCTTTCAACTATTGCAAACTGGGGAAGGAAACCCATCAATACTTTTAACTAATCACTGGCAGCTGATCCGAAGTAAAATCATTGATTGTTTTGGATTTTGGTCATGGAAAAGCAAGTACAAGGTGTGTTACCCAATAGTTCAGGGATTTGAATAGCGCGTGAGAACAGGTTGTAGTACGGCCTTCTGCCGCTATAAGGAGCGAGCAGTACCTCTTGTGAATTAGTATGCCAACAGCCGGCAAGCTGAGAAGACATGTTCTTGGGTTAGGTGGATTCATTAAATGTCGTGTTTTAGTGGGTTGACGATTTTTCTTCTCCAACTGGAATGAATCCATCTCCACAGTCATAACGATTCTAAATCATGCATATACAGTTATGATCTGAGAAAAAGAGCATTACTCAGAGTGGTGGGTCTCCAAATACAACGTAGATCATGTATTTAGCGACTTCGCAGCAATGCCAAATTAATGTTGATCATGTTTTTTTGACAGTTTGAACATGGGGGGGGGGAGAGACATTTCGTTTGGACATGTCCTAAAGAAATGTCTCCCCACATAGTCAACCTGTCAATGACAAGCTTTACTATTAGGTTTTGAAGCATAGGACAAACATGCGCGCACACACGCACACAGACGAATATCTGGGAATGTGATGATGCATTACTGAATTGTAAGCCTTACTAGCAATGAGGATTTCTCTTTCGCAATATAACCTTTGGGCTCTAAGGTTATTATACTGCGAAAGAGAAGTTATACTGCACTTTGCAAGGTTGCTGTTTTCAGTGGCAGTGACACTTTGTTTAACATATCTGGAATATAAAACTTCCGGTGGATTTTCCGTAATGAGTGTTGTATTTATGTAATATACTTAGTTGGCTGAGATCTTGCTACAAACAAAGTGGTTCTAGTTATTCTAAGTTAGCGTGAAAGTAATAGTTTAGCATACGTGCATAAAGCTGTTGATTATAATCATTTATGTTATATAAATAATTATTTATGTGTTGTCTTTGCAGTGAAGAGAAAGTTGACGTCTTTTTTTTTTTTTTTTTGCTCCCAGGCGATCAGCTTTATCATTTTATATTGCAGCGATATTAATCTGGGTACAGTCTGCACAGAATGCAAACATTGCTATCCTAATCATGTGGCTTCCTCTCTTTGAGAGGGTTGCAGCTGATTGCTAGACACAAGATGGTTTTTCGTTGCCTCCCTTGACGTGAGTATTTATGACTGTAGCCGTGTGTGTTCACGGGACCGGTTTGTCTGTTTTGAGAGATGAAAATCCTCCAACTCCGTACGAGACCGGTTAACTCAACTTTAGTCGAAAGAGACCAGATAAAGGTTCCTCACGTCATGGACGGAAAACGAACCAAGGTCTTTCCGACTAAATGCTTCGTCTATACCGACCGAGCTACGGAGGCTCGTGCATTGTTATAGCATATCGTAACATAATGCCTTGCACATAAATGCTTTCATGTATGGAGGAGCTAAATCGTTCGGTCTTTATACACCCTCTGTCCAAAAAGAAACTGAACTTTTCGAAAATAAAAGAAACTAGTGGCGCCACCTGTTTTATCTTTTTGTTGTCGAAAGCAGCAACCTTCCTTAGTGTGGTGTCAACTATTAATGACATTTGTATCATTAACAGCCTAGTTATAATGTCAAGAGTTTGACGATGTGTTTTGACGAACGGTCGGTCGTCACGATATTCATGCCGTACGCGACGAATTCTCGCTATCAATCGTTTCAAAACTTCGAGATAAAACTCACTATTGACCGTTTCACCAGCCTTAACGAATTCTTTCTGGATAATGCCCTTGGAATCGTAGAAACAAATCGCATTGTGTTTACTTTTGACTTTTCCAAGCGACTTTTTTTTCGGATGCCCCTCTTCTGGTGGTCTCCACTCAGCACTCTGGAGCTTTGTTTCGGGCTCAGACTCAAAACACCACGTTTCGTCACCAGTAACGATCGTTTCAAGGAAGTTTGAGTCCTGACGAGGGGTTTTAATGAGGTCCTTGCAGTGCTCGATTCGATACATTTTTTGGTCGTCGGTCAGCTTGTGGAGAACAAATCGCGAATTCAATTTACGAAGGCCCAAACTCTCGGTCAAAATGTTGTGCACAGTTGATTTTGGAATCCCTAATTCGTCTTCAATCAATCTCACGAACGATTTCGGGTTTTCTTTGATGAAATCACGCACGTTTTGGATGTTAACTTTGCTCAGTCCAGTTTTTGGTTGGCCTGGCTTTTCGTCGTCCCCAAGCATCTCACGACCACTTTGAAATCGCTTAAAACACTCGTACGGGTAAGCATTCATCAATGTATGCTTTTTGAAGCAGTTGATGTGTTTCGGTAAAACTTTTACCAAGTTTAACACAAAAGTCAATCGCAGCTCTCTGTTTGAAACTCATTTTCCGATTGTTCGTCAAAACACACGGTCACTCTTGGCACTATAATTCGGCTACTAATGAAAGAAATGTAATAAATGGTTGACACAACACTAAGGAAGGTTGTCGCTTTCGACAACAAAAAGATATAACAATTGGCACCACTAGTTTCTTCTATTTTCGAAAAGTTCGGTTTCTTTTTGGACAGAGGGTGTAGTTTATTATCCTTAGCTTGTATTATCATGATTTTTAAATGTTTTATGCAGCTATTCCAGCCCAATATCTGCATCAAAGCATACTCCAAGATGTCGCATTGTTTCAACCTGCGTAATGGTGATTGTTTTACTGATGCATTTGTCTTGTATGCAGGAAGGCAGATGCTCGATTGCTAGTAGTTATTGTCAACTGACTAGCTGAGTGAGTTTCTGAATATCATTGATTTTATCTTGTTGACATTTACGTGGATAGAGTTTACGGTGAGCGAGATTATGGTCAGATTTATGTCGTATTGCATGTTTGCTTAGCTGTGCTAACGTCAGCACGAATAGATAGCACAGTCCTGTCATCTGCATATTCGAAATTCTTGTGTTATTGGTTTTCTGTTTAGGAAGGAATTTCTAAACCACGTGTACAGAGACCCACCGATTCCAATACGTCTTAGTTTTTCTAGAAGAGTTTTATGTTTGAGTGCATCAAATGCTTTCGACAGGTCAATAAATAGTGCTATGGAAATTTGTTTTTATCTAAGGGAACGTTGATTACACGTGCAATCAAAAACCCTTCAACAGATGATGTTCATTTACTCTTCTGGAATCCGTATTGTATTTCTGGAATGACATGAATTTTTTTTTTTTTTTCTAAATATGTAGGAAAGGTGTTAAGAACGATCCGCTCAGTAATTTAGCTTGCAAACCGGGGATTGTGGGTTGGATGCTAAATAAATTGCTTTCCCTTGTTTGCGTATATGGTCTTTAACAAGTTGAGTGTATGTCCACTTTCAAACATCATTCTGCTTGTTATTTTTAGTGTGATTGGACCTGCGTGTTGTTTAATAGCATTGGAGATGATGCCATCAGTGCTTGAGCGTTGGCTTGGATTGATTTAACTGCAGAGAAAAGTTTCGCTTCTCGTAAGGCCAAATTCACGCTTTGTGAACAGAGGGAACTTTTCCTGTAGCTCCAGGATGGAGTTTATTGGTTAAGTTGTTTCTAACTGTTAAGAGTTTTGGTCCTCCTTCATGAAGATGTATTTTATTCTTCCCGAGACAGTTTCTTTGGAATTAAAATCCAGCAACTCGTTAACTAAAGGCTAAGTTTGTTTTAGAGTATTTTGTTCAGAAGTCAATTTATGTCTATAGTGGTTTTTTTATGTGCGTAGTAAGGTTGTTTCTTGTTCTCTGGTATTTAGCATTTAAAGCTGCTTACTTGGAGTATCGCTTTGTTGTCCCCATAGAAAAAGCAATGCCGTTGTACAGCGTTATATAAATTTATTTTAAAGACATTGAAGTATTCAAAGTCCTTGTCACACTTTTATGTTATTAAAATATAGGAATTTTTGGAAGGGATATATTATTAGGATCTTTAGAAAAACTGGATGCTATCAATTTCTTTTTTAAAAAAATGCTTGAACGTATTTTATCCCCCAAAGGGGATAGGCAAAGTTCCTTTAGCCGTACTGAACATTTTGAAGACAAGTAAGCAGTCTATCTCCGCCTTTTTTTGCCTACTAATAACTCTCGCTATCGACGAATTAAACCTTTCCACGAGAGTATAGCAGACAATTCTCTCCATCTCGTTGCCTTAAATCCTAACACTCGTGTTTGGTTTGTAATAGTCCGATGGTCGATTTTTTGTGGTAACTTTTAGAGACTGAGTGGGAAGTTCAGTCTCCACTGGTAGCCAATCAAAGATAGCTAACCAATGACTGTCACTAATTATAATCGGCAACCAATGGAGAGAGAGAGAGAGAGAAAGTGTGTGTGTGTGTGTGTGTGTGTGTGTGTGTGTGTGTGTGTGTGTGTGTGTGTGTGTGTGTGTGTGTGTGTGTGTGTGTGTGTGTGTGTGTGTGTGTGTGTGTTCGTTCGTTCGTTCGTTCGTTCGTTCACGGGAACGGTTTGCCTGTCTTGAGGGACGAAAAACCCGAGTTTCCTGGAGAAAAAACCCGCTTAGCCATGCCAGTGATTGCCTAACTCTGGAACTGGTCGAAGATAGGTTTATAAAAAGTTCCTCCAGTCGACGACTAGATTTGAATCTAAGTTCTATATTCGAGCGACCTAGCACAGAGGATGCAAGCGCCACTTCCACTGAGCTACACAGACCTTCGATGATTTCTTTTAAAGGCGTAATTTGCAGCAGCGCGATAGCAAACGATAACTTGAAATGCTCACTTTCTCCTCTGCGCGAATTTTTAAGTGTCTATTTTGCCGGTGATGTTACATCGATGAATGCAGCCGAGAATTACTCTTACTGATATTTGAAGCTGTGAAGTAGCTTCGATTTGGAACGACAGCGTTTGGAATGACTGTTAATGAGCCCACACTTCCAAAACTCCCACTCGGTTTATCTGCTTAAAGTAAGCAATCAAACATTTCAAGTTGCTAATTGGAAGCTGCTGGTGTTGCATTTAAATGCGCTCAGACACACAGAGAACTGTTTTCGGCGAAATGCAATTAAAATTAACATCGTGCACGACTGTTTGCTTTATAACGCTAATGACGAGCAGCTTTTATCGCGATTATTCGCATTTCGACTATTTAAATAAATGGATTGGCGAAACTGAAAGTTAAACACAAGCCATTCACGCAGTAAAAGACCATTCTCGAAATCAATCTCTCCGGATTGCATTTATGGGTTCCTCTTTAGCATGTTGTTTGTTTACGAAGAATTTAAAATCAATAAAATATCTCCATATCCCCCACTCGTACAATTTAGTCATTTTAGGCCCGTACAATATCGCCCAGTCACCACTCAGTATACAACTTCAAACATGTAACTCTCAGGGGAATCAAATCCTTTCCGAGTATAATGCTGGTGAGCTTCCGTTAGCTTCCTCTCCTGCTTCGCTGAACGCCAGAGCTAAGATGATTTGCAAAGGTAACATGATAAGCAACTTCAAGGTAGAATGGGTTTTTTTTTTGGGGGGGGGGGGTATTTGTACACTACACTTTGCCATTGTCCCACCAGTGTCTGCTCTAGGCTATAAAAAGCAGGTGGAAGATGCAGATGGATAATGTGCCCTTGAGAATGCAACGTGATAACAGCTCGACCTAAGTCACTTTGAACGTTGCCGGATAGTCAGCATCAGCTGCCGGTACACGTGTCCAGAGTATACCGAGAGTAGCCAATGTATTTTTATATACACTTTAGAATAATTTTCACGTGTTATGTCAGAAACACCTTAAACATATACTTACTATAACACGATATATATTGTTGTTCGTCAATTTAAAAATATCAAAAATGGCATAGAACAGACATAGAACAGACGAGCACAAACTAAAGTTGTGCCAAGTGCTGCTTCATTTATTATTCGACCATTGAAGAGCCTCCCAAGGATAGGAAAAAAATAAAGCATGTAAAACACAGAAGCAATTTATCATTTGATGATGTCGTCACCATTGCTCGAACTATGAGAGCTCCCAGGTTAGCAGGGACAGCAGAAGAAATTCTTGGAACTTGCCAGTCTGTTGGCTGTAAAATGCCATCCACGTGATGTGATAGATAACATTAATAATGCAGAACTTGAAGTTCCAGATGAATGAAAATAAATAAAAAAAAATCATCTAACGCCTTTTTATTCCCCGTATATGGGGAGTAGGCGAGGCCATTTAGCCCTATCTAACTTTTTGGAGACTGAGTGGGCAGTTCAATCTCCACTGGTACCAATCAGAGATAGATGGCCCAAGGCTATCACTAATTAAGCGGTACTCAGTGAAGAGAGACGACTCAAATGTGCCGCCATCTCGTGGTCCCTAGCCTTAACACAATATATTTAATGTCTGAAATAATGTGGGTTCTACGGTCGATTTTCTTGAGTTTACAGGACGAAAAACCCGAGTTTCCGGAAGGAAAAACCTGCTTGCCCGTGCCAGAGATCGACTAACTCGGGAACCGGTCGAAAAAAGACTTAGAAAAATTTCCTCTAGTCGCCGACTAGACTCGAAACCAAGTCTTCCTTCGTGCGGCCAAGCGCGGTGGTTGGCAAACGCCACATCCATCGAGCTACACAGGCTCTGAATGAAAATACTAAAATAAAATTCAGTAATTTAAAAAATATATTATTATTATTATTATTATTATTATTATCATTATTATTATTATTATTATTATTATTATGTGACTGCATTAATCACTCCCATACATAAACATGGAAAAAGAAACATTATAAGTCATTACAGACCGATCGCCACATTTTCTGTAATCAACCAAATATGGAGCGTATTGTGTATGCAAACTCTCCACATTGTGTTTTGGGGATGATTTGGAAAAATTCCAAATCATCCCCAAAACACAATGTGGCTTTCAAAAAAATAAAATAAAGCAACACTCCTGGAAGATTTCACAGACACCTAATAAACGCTGCATTAGATAAAAACAGAATAGTATTAGTCATTTTTATTGATCTAACAGAAGCGTTTGACACAATAACACACAAACCTTGTTGAACAAACTAACTCATATTGGAATCGGAGGTCGTCTACTCCACTGGTTCAAAGTTCATTCACAACGACGCAAATGTAACTTATACAAATATGCAACACGGCATCAATCAAATCGCTAACTGGCTAACTGAAAACGACATACAGTATATATAAACCCTGAAAAAACAAAGCTAATGATATTCAAAAATCCCCAACCCTATCCATTGAAACCAAATATCTCACTAAGCGACATTCATCCTCCTGTACACAAAGCTCTGATCTTAAAACCACAACCATCACACAGGCGAAAACAACACGCTATCTCGGACTTCACTTCGTTGCTAATGAGGGTTGGAATAGCCATAGAAATTATCTTCACAACAAACTCAGGATAATGGCAAGCAAACTATATTGATTAAAAGACATTGCTCCGACACACATAAAAATACTAATCTATAAAGCATTATGTGAAAACATTGGTTGCAAAATAAAATGGTAAAACTGATATTCTGGGATTGTCCGTGGGATCTTCTTTCTTGAGATCTTACCATCCGTATTTCCCAAGCACACCGCAAGAACAACAAAAGGTTAGCAACAAATAAAAGTTGGTCTTGTGTTTTTTATATTATTTTTTTTTACCAGACCGTATTTTTTTCTTTAACAGATTTAAGTTAATGAGTGATATTTTTAAATCCGAACTCTCAATGTTTTTTAAGTTCATATAATTTCCGAAGAGGCTCCTTGTGGTTGATTTTTTCTGTTTTTTTTTTTTTTTTTGAACTTCGATAAGAAAAAAAAAAAAAAACTGCCCTAATCATTCCGATATTGACAGCAAGCAAGAATTGGACAGCGTCCTGTTCATCAAGGATGATGTTACAAGTTTTATTTTCTGATTATCGATTTTTCACTTTTTATGCATCCCACTAGCGATACCGGGCGATTTTTCTTTTCTTTCTTTTATTCCTCTCTCTCTCTCTCTCTCCCCTTTTACAATTACTCATGTGAGTCAATAAATTTGCTTCACCGGATAACACTCGTTTTTGGAAAGCAGTTAAATTGAGGTCAGCGTTTAACCAACCGAAAAGTGGAGGTTTGTTTTAAGGAAAATATAAAAAAGGGATTCTCATCACGAAATTCTATCAGCAAAAACAAAACAAAAAAGTTGAAAATAATGACTAACAGAAAATGACCGCTTAAGACATCTAAAAATAACAACTATAATAACAGAAATTGTGTCTGGAAGAATGCCTTAAAAATAGGACTCTTAATCCTTGAAAATACCGAAGAATTTGGGCAAAGAAAAAACATTCAATACTAGAAGCAATGACCCGAACATTGCAGAGAGAGAGAGAGAAGAGAGGGTCTGTTAATAATTGGATTTAAAAGCATCGTCTTCGTTGTCCAACAAAAATGCCAAAAAATTAAATAAAATTTTTAGCTATTATTTAATTTTTTTTCCATCTCAAAAAATGATAGAAATAGACGCTACGATCAAAAAATTTCGTGTGGCTGGAAATGAAGAATAATCCCAACACAGGAATGTTGTGGATGTTTTCAATTATGGCCGAAGCAACAAACAACAAATATCATAAATATACAAAGGACCCAAGGTAATCTGTTATAACTGTTGTGGTTATAGCTTTTCGGTTTTTTAAGGGAAGTTGTATACGACACCATCCAGCGGAAATGACTATGCGCATTTCCAATTGTCTTCCTTGCCGCATTATATCCTAAAAATCCCAGATAAATTGGAAAAATAAAAAACCTACAGTCTACGCCCAAGACTCGCTAACTTGGCTATGGCTGAGAAAGATCCTTAATCTCCTCACGTCGTCAACGGGAATCGAACCTAGGACACTCCTTTATCAGGCATAGGGTTGCGAAGCGCAAACCCACTTGCTAACCGCGCGAATTTCGGCATTACGCACCGTGTTTGATTAGCAAGAATGAGAGCAAAATTAATTCTGTGTGTCGACATCTATTCCATCGCATGGACTTTCTTAGATGCACTCACAAGTTTCAGTTACTATAATTCCTTCTCGAAGCAATTACTAATGAACAATTAAAGAAAAAGAAAGAAAAAAAAGAAGAGAATAAAACACTTTTCTCCTTGCCGTTTAATTGAGGAAGCAAATCATTACTAAGGTTTTGCTAAAAGGATTGCCTTAATTTTATGCAGTGCTTCTTCAGAAAGGACCGGTACATTCATATACGAGGGTGGTCAGAAACGTTCTCGGCTTCGACCATAGATGGCAACACTATCGGCAACATTTTTGTTAAGTTGGTACATCTGTCATAAGCATCGATGTGAAATTGCAAGTCATTCTATCATGTAGTTTGTTTTGCACAGCAGTCTGAAGCAAAGATGTTGTCTGTATCTCTTGAAATGGATAAAATTGAGTATCGTGCGGTTATAAAATTCTTTGTAAAAGAAGGTTTAAATCCAAACGAAATCCATAAACGTTCATGGGCATTCTTCTCCTTCGTTTTCGACAATTAAGAAATAGGATGCCGAGTTTAAACATGGCCATGTCAGCCTTGAAAATGATCCACGTGAAGGACGTTCAAAAAGTGTAACAACACAAGAAATCATTGATCAAGTGCACGATATGGTATTGGATGACCGGCAGGTCAAAGTGCGAAATTGCAGAGACTGTAAACATTTCAAAAGAACGTGTAGGATATATTTTGCATAAAGAATTACAAATGAAAAAGCTTTGCGCAAGCTGGGAGCCGCGCTTGCTCACAGCAGATCAAAAACGTACTTGCATGAAAGTCTCTGAACAGTACTTGGAACGTTTTAACAAGAATAAAACTGATTTTGTGCGTCTATTTATTACTATGGATGAGACTTGGATTCACCATTACACACCAGAATCCAAACAGCAGTAAAAACAGTGGACAGAAGCCATTGTTCAGCGCATAAAGAATACAAAGTCGGTTTTCCATCGGCAGGAAAGGTCATGGCATCGGTGTTTTGGGATGCTAAAGGCATTTTGTTTATTAGTTATCTTGAAAAAGGTAAAACAATAACCGGGGAATATTATTCCGATCTTTTAACCAGACTAGACGAAAAGAACCGGTTTGCAGAAGAAAAAAATCATCTTTCATCACGACAATGCACCGCCTCACAAATGTGTTTTGGCGATGGGAAAATTAAGAAATCTGCACTATGAATTGTTGGAACATCCACCCTATTCCCCAGATTTGGCTCCCTCTGACTTCTGTCTCTTCCAAAAACTAAAACTCTTCCTCGCTGGTCAGCGTTTTTCTTCGAATTATGAGGTGATTTCAGCTGTAGAGGGGTATTTTGCAGATCGTACTGAGAACCACTACAAGGACGGGATAATGGTGCTGGAGCATCGCTGGAAGAAATGTATTAGTCTTAAGAGAGATTATGTTGAAAAATAAGAATAATTGTGAAATTATGAATTCGTTTCTTCATTGTTAGGCTGAAAACTTTTCAGACCCACCCTATGTGTGTGTGTGTGTGTGTGTGTGTGTGTGTGTGTGTAGAAAGTTTTTTACCTTGGGTATATACCATGTTAAAGATACCAAGCAATTTTATAAGCTAGGTTTTAATCCTTTTTCCCAAGTAAGCAAGCAAACAAGTATGTCAAGTTTGTGCCTGAACATAGATCAAGTCTGTGGCAACTCGTGGTAAAGGTGGAGTAAGATCTGATCACTTTCCTTAGTATTTTCTCTAATGCAAAGCACATCCCCTTGCGGAGATGTATGATACTGTACATTAAAGGCAAGGGCCACTACCCAGACCGGTTCGACCTTTATTGAGGTCTCGTCAGTGGGAGCCAGACCCAAAAATGCCAAGGTTGAAGTAATGCAGAGCTCATATATTTTACCTAAATAAGTTGCCACAAGGTGCTTTGACCTTATTAAAAAAAAAATCTCCGGATGAGAGTAAGATGTGGAAATTTTTTTTTTAACTTGGGTATACTATGTTAAAGATACCAAGCAATTTTATAAGATAAGTTTAATCCTTTTTCCCAAGTAAGCAAACATATATATATATATATATATATATATATATATATATATATATATATATATATTAAAGATACCAAGCTATTTTAAACCTGGTTTTACTCCATTTCCCAAGTAAGCAAACAGACAAATAAGTCAAGTTTGCGCCTGCAAGTGTTGCAAGTCTAGCTGACCCTGCACGTAGTGCAAGACCAAGGCAACTCGTGGTAAAAGTAGAATAAGCTCTGATCACTAATCTTAATATTTATCCATAATGCAAAGCACATCTCCTGGAGGAGATGTATGATGCTTTGTATTAAAGGCAAGGGGCCACTACCCAGACCGGTTTCGACCTTTATTGAGGTGTATTTAAGTAAAGACCTCTCTAAAAATTAGGACGATCCCTAGACCACTCCATAGTGGCCGAAAGACCGTCCAACTCAGCGTTGTTCCACTCAGTGACAGGCTCATCCCGTCACCGAGAAGAACTTCTCAGCGTTGGCTCTACCCAGTGGTAGGCTCACCCCACCACCCACCAAAGCCATAATCTCAGCGGTGGCCATACTCAGAGACAGGCAAAAACCTATCCCCAAGCCGAGCCTCTCAAAGCCAGCCCCCATCAGTGGGAGCCAGGCTAGCAATACCAAGATTTTAGTAATACAGAGCTTATAAGAATTTTACCAGAACAAGTTACCATAAGGTGTTTTAACCTTATTAAATAAAAATCTCAGGAGGAGATATAAATGTAGAAAGTATTTTACCTTCGGTATAATAAATGTTAAAGATACCAAGCTATTTTAAACCTGGTTTTACTCCATTTCCCAAGTAAGCAAACAGACAAATAAGTCAAATTTGCCGCCGCACGTAATGCAGGTCTAGCTGACCCTGCAGGTAGTACAAGACCAAGATAAGTCATGGTAAAAGTAGAATAAGTGGCCCCTTGCCTTTAATACAAAGCATCATACATCTCCTCCAGGAGATGTGTTTTGCATTAAGGGTAAATATTAAGATTAGTGATCAGAGCTTATTCTACTTTTACCACGAGTTGCCTTGGTCTTGCACTACGTGCAGGATCAGCTAGACTTGCAACACTTGCAGGCGCAAACTTGACTTATTTGTCTGTTTGCTTACTTGGGAAACGGAGTAAAACCAGGTTTAAAATAGCTTGGTATCTTTAACATTTATTATATCCAAGGTAAAATACTTTATACATATATATATATATATATTTTTTTTTTTTTTTTAATAACTATCGAAAACTCTAGCGGATGGCTAACATTAAACAGAACAAAGTTTGTCATTAAATTTGCATCGAAGAGTAACAGAAAATAAACGTCGAAATTACGAAACTAGAGGTAGCCTAAATGCAATGTTTAGTGCGTTGTTCTGCGCAACTCGAGAAAGCGGATCGTCTGCTTCAGATCTGTACTCAACCGCGTTGAGTGTTCGCGTTGTTTCCACGGCGACGAAATGATATTCTGTATAATTATCCATTCCCGATGTTCATTTTAATCGTATTAGTCATAAACATTACTACCTGAATCAGTGGCGCACTCAAGATTTAATCTTGTGGGGGGGGGGGGGGAGTTGAGTAGACGATTTGGGAATACACGCTACGCATTGCATACGAGCTATGACTGAGCAACTGCAGTGATTGCCAATACATGATACTCGTGATCTCCTCTGGCCCAGCTCGGGCAAACGAAGTAGCTCCCGAGCACTACTTCATTCGCTTTGCGTTCACAGCGGCCAGGATTCCCGAGTGCTATAGGGTATTCCCACCTTACGTGATCGCTAATTCATAAGTAGCATAGAAATAGAAGATAACATAATTTTTTTTTAAATAATAATTTTAATTAGGAAAATATTTTTAGAAAAATTTCTAGTGTTTTTTCCTTTTTCTTTTTTGGGGGCCAGGGCCCCTTGGCCCCCCCCCCTTCCCTGGGTGCGCCAATGACATGAATTGCAAAGACTTAAAAAAAAAAAGTAAAGTTTCACCTCCATGGAAAAACGCGCTCGGCGAATCACTAAAATCGACACATCCAGAAGTTCGACCTTCGAATTGTTGGTGAAGGTCAACATTCGTATTCCATTACTATGAAAATAAAACACTTTACAAATATTCACTAAATATTATAAAAAGAGTTTAAAAGATCAGAGTTCTTCATCTACCTAACAGAGGTAGATGAAGTGAAGAAAAAGCTGAGGTGCTGGAGCAATAAGTTTGAAGCTGAACTGTGAATGGATTTTGACAAGGAGCTACTTATTATTATTATTATTATTATTATTATTATTATTATTATTAAAATGATTACATTTTTATTATTAAATCAAATTATTATTAAATTAAATATATAAATATAAAATTATCTCATAAAATATATCATCATCAGCAGCAGCAGCCATTATCGATTCACTGCTGGATGAAGGTCTTTCCAAGATTACTCTTGCACTCTCTGTCCATGGCTCTCCTTTTCCGTGTCACTCCTGCAAATCTGATATCATCAATCCACCGTGATTTCGGTCGGCGTAGTGGTCGTTTATCCTCTAGTGGAATCCAGTCCAGTACGTCTTTTGTCCATCGCTGATCTTGGCTTCGGGCAACATGCCCAGCCCATTGCCACTTCAGATGTTTCACTCTTCCTATGATGTCAGAGACTTTGGTTTGGTTTCTTATTCACGTATTCCTTTTTTGATCCACTCTTGTGATACCAAGCATACTTCTTTCCATACTAAATTGTGTTGTTCTTAATTTTTGAATTTCCTTTGCATTCAGTGGCCATGTTTCACAGCCATATGTCAGTATAAGAAGAATACACTGGTTGAAAACCTCTCTCTTCAGGCATAGTGGTAGTTGGCTTTTGAATATTAAATGTAATTTTCCAAATGCTTTCCACACAAGCATCGCATGCCTTTTAATTTTGTCCATGATATTTTGTTCCATTGATATCTGTTGTCCTAAGTATATGTAATGATCTGCTTGCTGAAGTTCCTCATTATTGATTTTTATTATTTCTGATTGGACATAACTATTGAGCATAACTTGGGTCTTCTCTAGGTTTATCTTTAGGCCTGCTGTTGTGCTAGCAATTTGGAGCTCATGGATACGAGTCTGTAATTCATGTGCAGTTGAAGTAAAGATAACTATGTCATCTGCAAATCATAAATGGCTTAAATATCTTCCATTTAACTTCAGACCTTTCCCTTCCCAATCAAGAAGTTTGAATATTTCTTCTAGGCACGCTGTGAATAATTTTGGAGATATTGTGTCACGCTGTCTTATACCTCTCTGTATTCCCACAGCAGAGATGTTTCCATTGAAATGAATTGCTTCTGTGGCATTGGTGTATGCTGATTTGATGGTTCTGATGTAGGGTTCCTCCACTTGTTGGTTTCGTAATGCTTTAAGTATTGCACAAGTTTTAAGTGAATCAAAGGCTTTCTCATAGTCAATAAAACCAAGACATAGTGGTAATTGATATTCATTACACCGTTCAATAATCTGCTGTACAACTTGAATATGGTCCATTGTACTAAAGCCCCTTCGAAAGCCTGCCTGTTCTTTTGGTTGTGCTAGGTCCAGAGTCGCACAAAGTCTATGAGCTAAGAATTTTGTAAACAATTTGTAGACCACTGATAGTAGACTGATAGGTCGATAGTTCGTCAAGTCTTCTATCTCACCTTTTTTTATGTATCAGAATTAGGGTAGCCTTCTTCCATGTTGTTGGTACGTCATTTTTCTTCAGGCATAAAGTAAATAGTTTTGCTAAGAGTTCGTAGATTATTTCTCCACCTGTTTTTAGAAGTTCAGCTATAACTCCATCCTCACCTGCAGCTTTCCCATTTTGGAAGCTTTGCATAACTTCTGCTGGTAGAATCTGTGGTACTTCAGCTGTGTCGTAGTTGTCTTCTTCTTCATTTAATTCATCATCCTGGTATAATGTGGAGTAGAATTCTTCAATTCTTCTCAATATCATACCAGGATTTTATACCATAAAATATATAAAGTTATAAAATTATATAAAATTAAATATTATATGCATTATTAAATGAAGTTATATTAAATTATTAAATTATTAAAAATGTAGTAAAATGTAGTATTGTTTAAATTTTACGGAGTATATGCAGGTAATTACAAGTAATTTATTTCAGAAATTATTATTAGTTTAAAAAAGTATTAAGTACGTGTACGTACTACCAGTATACACGTTTGTGCGCATGTCTAGATTGCAAAAAACTTATGGCTATTTTATTCCACATATCAATTCTATTTATTGCAACAAACGTTTGTATTACAGTGTCAAGTTTTGTTTATCTACTTTTGTGTATTTCTTTGAAAGAGAATAAAAATGTTATTATTATTAACGGTGAGAAGTATAATGTTCGGAACGCAAAAAGGATACTGCACCTTTTGAAGGCTGTAGAGATTCTAGATGGGATATGTTTGTGTCAGGAAAGGTTGGAGATGCGAGTTCAGGAAGACAAATCTAATCATATACGGGAATCCATCAGATGTGAGAAGAAATAAAGTAAGATTTTCTTATGATAAATAAAGGGAAGGGTGCGGTTTGGTAGCATTAAGATCACAAGTTTGTTCCTAGTCTCATTGTAGAGTGGGAAGAGCTCGTCGTTCAAGACCACGTTTATGGAATATCTTTAGAAGGTTAGCGAACCATGTGAAATGGAGAAGAGGACTGAGTGCGCTGCCACCAGCGAAACTGTGGACAAGAAACTTCAGCATGTGTGTGGGGAAATCTCAGGAAAACAAGTCATCCACCAGAAGATGATGAAAGACCAGAGAGAGAAAAGTGGCCATCCAATTTCGTGGAGCAGTCGCCAGTTTCTTCAGCGGTTGTTTTGGGGAAAGATAATAAAGATCATAATAAGTAAATAAGTAGGTAGGCCTGAATGCTGGATTCAATCAGGTGTCTTGGAAATGTCAAAGTAACCATAGCAGTTTCCAAACACAAAAATTATCTTCGACACAAACTGCGAAATCTGGTGTGAATTGAGAACAGCTTAATCCATATTGTAGAGCCTTAATTAGTTGGCTTAAAATAAGTAAAAACATTATTTTCAAGAGAAATCAGGTGATGACAATGGGAATAGCTGCATAGCTTGCTTTTATATCACTGCTTTGCAATGAACTGGTAATGGCTTGCTTCTGTGTTGTAGAACAATAGATGACAGATGTGTGTGTGTGTGTGTGTGTGTGTGTGTGTGTGTGTGTGTGTGTGTGTGTGTGTGTGTGTGTGTGTGTGTGTGTGTGTGTGTGATGGACTGTAAGGATAAATGATGAGTGTTATTTCTGGAAACACGACTTCTGAGCACAGTTAAAGGGATACTTTAACTGTGTCCAGGATTCTTCCTGGTTTAATGAAAGAGATCGGGGGGGGGGGGAATGTAGTGAATTGTCCTGGTGCAGCCGGAGACGGTTTATTTTGGCCGGATAGATAACAGCCGGGAAACAAAATTATGTCAGGAGATCATCCTCATCTTCGGGGATGATATAATTGTTCCATGTGGATGGGAATGAAACGGAAGCAAAGAAGTTCAGCCCAATAGGCTCAACGAGTCTAATTATTTAGAAACCTTTTCCTAGACATATTTAAATCTCTGGCTGACATCCGCGTTCTCTTTCTTTTCGGGCTCTGACTAAATAGTCGGAGAAATGGAAATTTTATTCCGGTAACAAGATCCACCTCCTTCTGGAGGGCATAAAACTTGACGGTCATTTGAGAACACGTTTCTTGCAGAAAATGCTCGGGACTCACTGCATATTTCTGCCTTTTAGCAGTTAAAAGTCGGATTTGGATTGATATTGTGGAGCTATTGCCAGCTGCATTATAGGTTAAGTGGGAAAGTGGAATTAAGTCAATTGTGATATGTCGAATCTCTTTAATGAACTTGGGCATTTCTTGCAGAAAGAATGCGTCAATAGTCATGGGGAATTTTGAATGAAATGGGAGATGAAGGCCATAATTATTAAAGGAATTGTTTGGGTTATTCGAAAACTGTAAGTAGACAATTGAAAACAATCACAGAAATCCCCGAGGTCATCCAATTTATCACCATTCTAGTGACACTGAAGTTGGCTATCTGAAGGATGTTCGTGCGGCCGGAGACGTATAAGCTAGCAAGCTACGGTTTAGGGCCTCACATCACTACAAGGGGTCTTCGGCATTCAAAGCCTTTGGCTCTTTATTTTAGTAAGTACTTTACCCACCGACCGAGAGTTCGCTTATGGAAAATACACCTCTCCGACGCTTCGAGTTCCTTAGCACCGAGAGTTTTTGGTTTCTGCCTAGTCTCCGGGTTCGATCGGGCTGCTCTCTGTAAAAAATGCATTAACTGTAAGAAGCTCGTTTCGAAGTGCCGTCCTTGCCAAATAATCCCTGAATATTAAAATAAACAGTGTGTGACTCCAATCTAAAAGATAGTATTAAAAAGTTATGCACAGTATTTAAATGCATTATTAATTCAAATGTCGTGCATGTACTAGATTCTTCTTCTTAACTACACTCTGCAGCCTGTCGGCTTCTTTCAGATTTGATCTGCATCGCAGTTTATTTATGTTGACCATGTGCCTGGCGAACCTCTCTTTCAGCCAATTATTTAGAAACCTTTTCCTAGACATATTTAAATCTCCGGCTGACATTCGCCTTCTCTTTCTCTTCGGGCTCTGACTAAATAGTCGGAGAAATGGAAATTTTATTCCGGTAACAAGATGCACCTCCTTCTGAAAGCTTGCATTTTCCATGTGCACGAAATGCGGTATAAACAAACACACTCTCCATAATACGCATAACAAACAGCATTGATAATATACTTCATATCACTGCATGAAGAAGAGCGCCTCCAGGCGGCAGTTTATCGAATGCAAACGACCAGTGCAAGACAGCTGTTACTGGTCACAAAACTTTCTTTAGACTGGAATTTTAATAATTACTGCATGTCAAAATAACCACGAAGCTCTGCGCTTTACTGTCGATATTAGTGAGCTCTACAATAGTGCCATCTTGCGATAAATAAGAAAACTAATTTTAATCAAAATGACAAATTATTATGTCCTACAATACACTTCGCGAAAACTTCTAACTAGACTCTCGGTTAATTACAATCTACTTTATTTATCAAATATATAATATTCTTTTTAATGGATTTTAAAACAATACTCGTTTCTCTATGGAATATATTTAAGAAGAATGGTGTTCACTGATATCAGAGCTGACAGATTCGAACTTCTCTGCATTGTCAGCTTTCGTCACATTGTGTAATATTCATATTCATTTATATTCAAATATAAATGCATAAATATTTTATAACTATTGCATAAATGCAAAAAACATGTTAGGTGTCCCATCTACGAATAAATCGATATTGCGTGCATTTTTCCATGAAAATATCTCCACTTGCGTGCGAGACTGGATTACCCAACTTTATTTGGAAAGCAGACGTCGCGCCCCCTAGACGCGATTGCCCCTGTAGTGACCGAAGCGCAAGTGTTGTAGAATCTTCCCAAAATTCTTAGAGATGCTACTGGTAGTGATAATTCTTCTCGTTGGCTAAAATTTCATGCAATTTAGTGTTTACGATCCGTACTGAAATTTCTCGCGTCGTTTCAATTTTGATTTCAATCCTACCATTTGGAGTGGCAAAATTACTCCTCTTTCTTTTGTAGTAGCGATAAATCATGTGATATTCCCTGTATAAGCAAAAAAGTGGTCGAAGTGTCATAAACCAAGCTCAGAGTTGTGAAACTTATAAAATAAATAAATAAATAAATAATATTTTTTACAGCAATTAAACATCAACAAAGTCACCCCATATGACCTACAAAAAACCCCACTACTTGGATCCGTCCATATTTACGACGCTACCTGACGGACTATTCTTAGATTCTTGGGTAGAATCTGAATTGTTCTATCACCAGTCAAATTGTTTAAATAATGTTGTTTAAATCTTGTTTTGGCTGTGTATCAATTGTGAATAATATTAATAATAATAATTTTATCACTATTATTATTATTATTATTATTATTATATTCGAACCCCGTACAACATCCTAATAGAAGACATTAACATAAATTAACATTAACTCCTGACCAGGTTTTTTTAACCACTAACACATATCTTGATATACTAAGTCAGTACAACATAAACCCTACCATTAACACCCGTATATTGATATTGTTCATATCAACATACGGGCTCCCATCCATACATATACATCATCAAAAACTCTACCATGCGCGCAATTAGTGGGACAGTGAGAAGAACCCCACTCTCCTGGCTGCTTGTCCTATCTAACATTGCTACACCAAACATATGGAGAAGACAAGCCTCGATTAAAGAATTTAATAAAGCAATGAGCAACTCACTTCTGCCCCTGCACCAGACTCATAAATCCACATAGTCTTCGCCTAAAATCTAGAAAGCCTTTCTGGTCCATGGACGAACTCTCTTCAGCTGCCCTCCCATCAACACCTGATATGTGGAGAGAATACTTTTCCAACAATCTCCCAACAAACGGCTTCCTCATAGAAGATCCCTGTGCTCTGCAGCCTGGTTTTGCTCTTCCTAGGAAGATTTGGTTATCAATCAACAGGGTCAGAACTAACCAAGGCAGATGTGGCTACCTACTACATAAATGGGGACTGTTAAAGCACCCTCATTGTGATTATTCTCCCGTAGCTCAGAGGATTAGTCATATTGTGAACGACTGCCCAAGACGCTAATTTCACGGTGGTAGTCTACAGGACATCCACAAGGTGACAAATGAGGCCTTCGATTGGCTTTCCAGACTGAACACTGACCTGTAGCTGTTCTGTATTTCTTTTGCCAAGAATAAATAAATAAAAAAACCTCAAAATTGCCGATCACTACTTTGTCTCAACTTCGTTTTATTACGTTATTTACCCCCCCCTCTCACCACCACAAAAGTCAACAAAACTCGATCATATTAAAGAGCACTGACGAGAACCTCGTAAAAAACACAGACTGGAATTGCCTACTTAAAATAAATGATCCTGTAACATTATACGAGAATTTCCAACTAAAGTACACAGAATTATACAAAAAAGCAACAAAGTCTACACAAACGGGGCGACAAACAGACAATAATCCATGCATAAATGGCGATATACTAAATAGCATTACTGTAAAACAAAATCTATGGAAAAAACTAAAAATAGTCACCCACATTTACAAACATTATATAAAAACACAAGAAATCAACTAACAACAAAAATTCGTGGAGCAAAAAGACACTACTACTTCCAAAAATTCATGGAATATAACGAAAACATGAAGCAGACATGGGCTACACTCAACGAATTAGTAACTCGAAAAAAGAAAACTTCAGCACAAGATTTTATTGCAAAACGTTTCGTTCAGGAATCAGGATACAAACCAAGAGGAACTAGCAGACTCATTCAACCATACCTTCACAAACAATATCACACAACTCAAAAAAGACAATCTACCAACGATTAAAACTACCGACACAAAGTCAACAACAAACGATGTATTTTCCACCCGTAACAAAACAGGAACTGAAAGAAGCACTCTTACAGCTAAAACCAAAGACCACTCCAGGAATAGACAAAATAAGACTCAGAGACCTTGTAACACACTTTGAACAAATAAATCCAATACTTTTCAGACTCATGAACATAATATTCGACACTGTCGTTATTCCACAACAACTAAAATCTGCAATAATTACGCCAATTTACAAACACGGCAAAAAAAACGATACTCAGACCTACTGACCAATAGCTATCCTACCAGTCATTTCAAAAGTTCTAGAAAAACTAACACACACACACCAGACTACAGAACTATTTACAGAAGTACAACATCATCTCACAAAACCAATACGGCTTTCAGAAAACAAAAAGCACCATCACATTATTAGAAGACATCGCCGACACAATGAACAAAACCCTCGATAAAAACAAGTACGCTGTCCTTATACTGGTTGACTTAACCAAAGCATTTGATACACTTGAACATGACATACTACTCACCAAACTATACTCAATAGGTATAAGAGGAACACTGCATACCTGGTTCAGGAACTATTTCTCAAACAGAACACAAGTAGCAAAAATAGGTGCATGTCACAGCCGGGGTATACAAATAAAACACGGTGTCCCTCAAGGCGCCATATTATCACCCACTCTATTCAACATATACGTTAACGATGTTCATAACATGGCCATATGAAGTCAAATATTTCGGTACGCAGATGACACCGCACTACTAGCAATCCACACAGACATCAACACGGCTCTCTCCAAAGCACAAGACCTAAATAAAATCACAACATACTTCTACCAAAACGCAATTGTAATCAACGGCACCAAAACACAGATGTTGAAAATACACAACCCAAGAATCATACGCCCCGCATCACTGTCGATACACTGTCCCACATACCGCTGCATTAACAACAAAGAAACCTGCCAATGTTCCGAAATCAAACCTGTAACACATGCAAAATACCTTGGATATATGAAAGTAAAACACAATTTAATACAATGGAATTTTATATAAATGCAGCTGTAAATTACAATACAGTTACAAATTAGTTTTTTTATTATATAAAAATTCTGTGTAATCTTCACTGTTAATATTAGAACAAAATGTCTTGGTAAGTACATAATATATGAGTAAAAATATTATTAAAAAGTTATGAAATCTAATGTGGAAAATGAACCACAATCTGCAGCACTTCGTTGCTTAACTTTGTAAAATAATATATTGGAATGTCACCCAAAATGATTATTGTATATATATGGAAATATTTTAGAGATCAATAAAAAATATTATTAAAAAAAAACGGAAACTTCCAGGGAGTCAGGGACTCACTGAGATAGCCCACATATTACCCACACAGGTGTCATACTTTTCTTGACCCTTCATACTATCTGCACTCAAACTTCCAAGCCGAATCCATTCCAGTCATGCACTGCTCTATGAAAGAAAAATCCGGATCTAGCCCTTCCTTAAATGTATTCATTCTCGGCTTCGATGGATGGCTTTTCGTCCTCTCCCTCCATAAAAAAATTGCATCTGTTGGTATCGTATATGACCCTTTCAAAAGGCCTCTATAACCACCCCCAAGGCCTCCATAGCTCGGTCGGTACAGACGAAGCTCTTTGTTTGGAAGGACCCGGGTTCGAATCTCGTCTTGAACGTGAAGAACTTTTATCTGGGCTTTTTAACCGAAGGTGAGTGAACAGGTCTCATACGGGTGGTAGGATTTTTCCTCTTGAAAACTCGGGTTCTTCTTTCTGCAGTCAGGCAAACTGGAACAAATCAGAAACCAGGAAACCAAACCAGTGGGTAATGGTCGAAATAAGGTTGCATCAAAGCCTTGTAAAAAGGCAAAATAACATCCTTATCTTTATGTGTGAATGGTCGTTTCAGCATTGCAATTTTCCTCTGAATTGTATTTACAAGCTTTGCTATATGGCCCTTGAATTTCAACTTCTTATCTGCCAAAAAGCAAAGATTCCTGGCTTCATCAGTTTCTTCTAGCATAATCCCAAGAACATAATAGACAACTGGATATCTCCTCACACAAAGTGGTAACTTTTTATTTACTAACACTGTTTAATAGCTATTTTCACATATTCACAATTCCAACTTATTCAAATCATTCTGCAAGTACAGGTAACCCTTGTATAACGCGGTACTTATACGCGGTTTACGATAAAAACACGGTCTACAAACTGTAATACCCCTTTATCTTTTCATATATTTTTCACCGAGCGACTTAAAAATAAATTTTATCTTCGTTAAATTTGTGTCTGCCCGTATTCCGCATGTAATTATAAGTAGCGAATTTATATTAGGGAAAATACCCGTTAGCACGCATGTACTTTAATTGTTTATCGTATAAAACGTTTATTGTTGAAAATTGTCCTCGTTTCTGCCAGGAAAGTGCATTAAAAATCATAAGTGTGTTCATCTCAAGCTGAGCACTTTATTTTCTGGTGAGTTACATACAATATGTAATACTTTTTATGTAAAAAATGTATTTTTATAGTAGAGGACTTAGAGGACTTTCGCAATATGGATGAAAACGAAATTAGTGAATTAATTGATGCGGGAATAGATTTAAATGAGGAGGAACTGACACGATTAATAGATGACGTCGAACCAAATGGCGGGGAAAGTTCTGCCGAAGATTGTGATGAATCCGTTAAAGAATTCAGTTTAAAGAAATTAGCAGAAGGATTGGACTTCGCAAGAAAGGTATTTTATGGATAATCTCTCAATGGAGCGCTCGGGAAAATTCACGAGACAGTTGGATATTTGTTTAGCGCCATATTATGAACTTAATTAAAAATTGCAGCACAGTGGTAAGCGAGGTCTTATTACTGACTTCTTGATAACTAAACCAGCCGAAGTATGCAATGAGAATTATACAAATGATGTCCAAGAGATTTCAAGTAATGACGACGTAAATAAAGAACATCTACGCCAGTGTTTCTCAATCTTTTTTGGATCATGCCCCACCTCAACGTCTCAAAGATTTTGATGCCCCCCCCCCCTCTAGCGAAACACTGATGTACGTTTTTTAGTTTTGAAGATAAAATATGCACTTTATTTTATTTTGCCAAAAACATTTATGCGTTATGTGTGATGAAGTTTACGTATAATTTGTAATTTTTATAAGTTTATACTGTAATATGTATTTGTTTCATAGTTTATGTTTTCTTAACTTACATGAATTACCTAAATTAAATAAAAATATTTTTTGTTGGATATGTCGTTGTTTATATAATTAAAAGAAAAAAAAAAGATTTCGGTACCCAACCCTATTTTTTCTATGTGATCTGGGTCTCGTATAACGCGATTTATATAACGTTTCTATGGAACCTAACGAGGGTTACCTACTGCATATCAGCAGCATTCCTGACTACCCTACCTATCTTTGCATCATCAGCAAATGGCTGCATGTCGCCTATCAAATCCTTCCTCAAGGACATTAATTAATGTAAAGACCGAATAACAATGAACTAAGGACTGACCCTGTGATACACCACTGGTTGCCTTACATCATGTAGACTCACATTTCCCCCTACACCACTTTTTGACGTCAAAACCGTGTAAAAATGAATAAAAAGATTACAAAATATATATAAAATTAATTAAAAAATATAAACAATTCTCAGCCCACCCAGATACAAATGTACTGCAGGTTTACTAATAGCCCTTCGTGGGTGATAACCGCATGAAGAAAAGAACACGTGGTGACACACGAGACCAAGTATTTTTCATATACGCTGTGCAAGGACGCTTTGTGCACTTCAATCCTACAGCCTTCAACTTACGCAGCAGCCTAACATGCTACGTCCTGTCAAAATAACGGGAATGGAGGTGAACCAACCTGCTGGCGAATATCCGGTTGCAATTAGTTGAACTGTATGGTGTTTTGTTATCTGCTGCAGTCTCCGTAGTAAAGTTGGTTTCGACAAGTTAAAACAAGTGGTTTCGAATGAAAGATGGGAGATGCGATAGTCCCCACGTGTTTTTGCTACATGAATATTTCCGAATATGATTCCCTATTCATACACGAAGAGATCTGCTGCTGATGATGGCAACCTCAATAAGCTAACCCACAATGGATCCACTCAACATTATCTAATGATGGCAGCAATACCAAGTGGTGATTTATCGCGTTTTTTTTTTATTTATTTTTAGTTGTGGGGATAAAAACTCGCGACTCCGGTAAAAAGTAAATACATGCCTGTGACAAAAATCAATTCGCTCGGGACCGGCTAAAATAGCTTGTAAAAAGTCCACGAGAATCCAACCTATAGTGTTTCTTGTGCAATAATTGTTGCTCAAGGTTACACAAACGCCCGTTTAAATTACTGAAAACTAAAATTCCCATAGCAGTGTGCTAAAATTTCCAACTGTACTGTAATTTTAAAGGCTTATCGCACTTTCTGAAACTTAATTTTTACCAATGCAGAAAGAATCACCATTGAAAGAGTGTGTCACGGCAACTACTAAATTATTGAGTTGAAAGCTTCAGTTTGGCATAAGAAAGATATCAAAAGGTGGGATAACGTGGACCATCCGTGTTTCATAAGCAAATATAGAAAGTAATTTAAAAGTTCTTCCGAAAGATCATGAAAATACACTGCTAGGAAATAAGAAAACAGATACCACAGTGTGATGAACAAACAGCCTTGGCACCCACCTTAATACGTTTTAGGACTGCCTTTCGCTGCAATGACTGCGGCAGTCCTACGGGGCATACTTTCCACAACGGCACGATAGCAATCGATGAGAATTTTGGACCATTCTTCCTGTAGGCATGTAATGAGGTCCTGGACTGTTGTGGGACGGACGTCCCTTGACCGCACGCGACGCTCCAGTTCACCCCACCGACAGGATTAAGATCGGGGCTTTGCACCGGCCAGTAAAGTGGGGTGATGTTCGTGTCCACAAACCACGTAGTTACATCAGCAGCCTTGTGTGCGTTGTCTCGCTGAAAGACAATGGTCAGTTCTGCAGGAACGTTACAAAGTAGAAAGCATTGAATTGTCCAGAATATTCAGATACCTCTCGGAGTTTAATATTTGTGGCACCACAAACAGAGATCCAGGGCCAAACCAGGACCATGCCATCACACCGTCACCTACGAATTTCATAGTTGGGGTAACACAATCTGGTAAGAGACGTTTTCATGGCCTCTTCTACACCCGTACACGTTCTTCTGCTTGGCAGAGGGTGATTCGTTGCTCCATAACACAGCTTTCCAAGCTTCCGCGTCCCACTGTACATGCTCTTTGCGCGAATAAAGACAACCCTGCATGTTGGTTTTGGGAAATGTGGGGCTTGCATATTGTGGTTCTACCATGGAAACCCATGTTTTAATCCTCAGTTCTGAATGTTTTTGTCCCGATTCGTATTCCAGTCAATGCCCGGAACTCCGCATTCAATGTGTCGGCCGACAGATGGCGGATTTTTCATATTATCCTTCATAGCGCCCTACAGTCATATTCGGTAAATGTGGTGGATCGTCCACTTCGGGATAGCGCTTGTACTTCTATCTCAGCATGGTATCACTGATTGTTGACCTGAAATGATCCACTTTGTTAACAATTTGCCGAACAGATAGGCCTGCAATATGGGCTCCTATCAAAAAGCCTCTTTCACATTCGGTCAGTTCCCTTTTTTCAGCGATTTCAGCCGAAAACAGTCGTGCTGACTTGGGAGCATCATGTTCCTCCAATTTATACCGGCTACAAACACGTGACTCGTTACATGCACACGCTGCACCTTGCCCATGGGGTGTCCGCTGATTTCTTTCAAGCAGTGTATATATTCAGCATCAGATTTGTCTTCATCTGCATATACCGAGAGTTCGCTTATGATAAGCATAACTTTCTGACTTTTTTTTTTAAAGTACTAATAAAAGACGAACATAAAGTCTCGCGTGCAGAGCTCGTGTCTTTTAAATAATGCCTACTAAGGCAACTCCATTGCCGAAGATATTCTCATAACGGCCCAGTTTCATTTCGAAACTTTCGGTTTCTTTCTATATTTGGCTATAAAATATGGAAGGATCTATAATAGAGTGACAACCGGTAACTGCTCGTTACTTGCTGTCACTGTATTAAAAGGATTTGTTCATTCACTTGAAACCAAGAAAAGAAACGTTATTTTCTTCTTTTTTGTTTCTCGGTGCACAATTATTGTCATCCCATTCGAAAAATGAACAATAAATAAATAAATAAGTGGCATTCAAGAAAGGAGATAATAAAGGTTTGTCGAAAATATATTAATTTACTAGGATTGCAACAAATAACGAATCATTTTCTGTTTGTTATAAAAGTATGATTGTACAATAAAACAACCTCCTCCATTTATTATATTCAAATTCTACTTAAAGATTTCTTCACTAGACTGCATTTAAAATCAAGTTGCCACTTTCGAATATTCCCGAAAGCAAATAATAATAATAATCTACCCTATTATATAAAATGATAAGCCTTTTTTGTAACGTTTTGGAACTCAGGGGCTTCACTGAATGTCGAGTCTTCAAAATTCGAGTCATCAGAATTCAAGGAGAACAGGCCTACCAGTCCGGAACTCAGGCGGTTGGGCGCCGTAGGCGCTAAGGGGGGAGAGACTCCCCCTTCTTCGAGTCTTCAAAATTCAAGGAGAACCGGCCTACCCGTGGTACTCGGGGGGGCGTCAGGAGGAGAAGCCCCCCTAATGTGTGTGTGTATATATATATATATATATATATATATGTGTGTGTGTGTGTGTAGAAAGTTTTTTACCTTGGGTATACTATACGTTGAAGATACCAAGGAATTTTATAAACTTGGTTTTAATCCTTTTTCCCAAGTAAGCAAACAAGCAGGTAAGTCAAGTTTGCGCCTGAAGTATTTTCAGGTGTGAGGTAACTCGTGGTAAAGGTGAAGTAAGCTCTAATCACTTTCCTTAGTATCTCCCATAATGCAAAGCACATACGCTTGCGGAATGCTATGCATTAATGGAAGGGCCACTACCCAGACCGGTTTCGGGTGAGAAAGTAAAGATGCCATCATCGGCCTATTGAAAATAAAGGGGATCAGAGTGCCCCCAAAGAGATGAAAAAGAAGGATAAGGAAGTGACAGAGAGGTTGAGGTGGGGTGCTGGGGGGGGGGGAATAGAGGAAAGGGAATAGGATGGGATGGGCAGTAGGGAAGAAGAAGAAAAATAGGCCTCAGCCCATAATGCTTATCCTGCTAGCTCAATGCTATCTAGATGTTCACCCGAACCAGATGTCTGTCCCATAAGATCAAAGGGACCACAGAGGTAACCAGTGCCCAGGTGATCCGCCCCTTCAGGGCAGACCGCCTCGAGTAGGACTGCGCTGCCTGGGTTCTTCCTCCGGGTTACCCCGTGGGAGACCAAGGAACAAAGTAGATCTCATAGGGGACGCAAAGATCAGAAGAATGGCTAGAAGTGGAGATGCTGCTGCAGATGGAGATATTAAAGCAGCAGCAAACAGAACTTGGTGTTTTTTCTGTTAGTGCACAGGATGGGAGATGTACACCACTGGATATTAAATCTGGTGTCAACCAAAGCTTCTTTCTCTCTCTCTCTCTCTAGATGTAGAAACCTCCTCAAGGAGCTATGAAACTTGTAGAGGACGATTCGAGAGAGTTGCAACAGACTGGAAGGGGGTTGGCACGGTTAGAAGATTTCTTCCTTACCTTCCATAAGTGGTATTTAATCTCATTAATGATGAATACCAGTAACTTCTGCTTGTCGATGGCTGGTGGGGCAAATTGCAGGTGGATGATTTGTTCCTGAAGTAGGAGAGGGGTGCAGAGCACGTCGCGTAACCTCCTCCAGATGATGTTGGATAGATTATACTCGTAGAAGGCGTGCTCTATGGTGACCAAGCCCCGGCAGATGTCACAGAAGGGGTTCCTGGTGTTGTGGAAACTCCAGATGTTAAGGTTAACTGAAAGGTGGTCATAGGCTATCCTCCATGCCAGGTCCTTTCTCGACGGGTAGCCTCGATGTTTGGAGAGGTGTCCAAAGAGGATGTTGTTGTCAATTCCTAGAACCGGAACTTCGGTACGGAGGATGTTGAAGAAGTGTTCGTACCAAGTCTTGCTGTTCCTGATCCCGGTGGTGTTAACATCCGACGAACGGAGTTGTTATACTAGCTGGCAAAGTCTGTTTTAGTTTTCTGGGACAATATCCGCCTTGAGACTGTGGTGGATTGTGATCCCAAACAGGGGAAGCAGCTGCAAGTATGGTTGGTTTGCAGTATCCTGCTGAGATGGAATGCAGTATTACTTAGGTATCTGATGTTAAGGACGGGAAGGCCGAAGGGTCCCAGCTTCTGCGGAAGTTGAAGGATCTTAATGTCAACTTCTTGGCATACATTTCCCCAGAAGAACTTCAGGGGTTTCCTGTAGAGCTGAATTTCCTGATCCTCGCTGATGTTGGTAATATTGACGACGTGCTGGTAGGCAGAGCATACGATGGTCTTGATCACAGTCGCCCTGGAGAAGAGTCACAGCTGTCCATTTGACCAGTCCTTGAGGATCTCGACTGTAGGGGTTTATAAGATGTTGAATGTCGAGTACGAGCTGTGCAGCAAAGTGGACCCCCAGGATGCTGAGGGGGTGTTCTGTAGGGACGAGACCATTGGGGATGTTATTTAGGTCCCAGGCTCCATACACCTTGATCTTAGTTTTGTCGGAGTTTGATGTTAGCTCCGACACTTTGAACTTCTCTGAGGCGTTGAAGAAGTTTCGTATGTTGTCGTTGTCCCTGAGGGTGTCCACCACGCCGTCCGTAAGCTATTACTTTGGAGTCATCGGTGGTGAGCGGTAATGGAATCCCTCTGATGGCACGCGAGTTGTTAACTGCCTGTAGGAACGGCTCAAGGGCTAGTGCTAAAAGCAGCGGACTAAGAAGACAACCTTATTTGACCCCTTTCTGGATGTTGGTGGGGTCGGATAAATGTCTGTTGATGAAGAGACAGGTGGAGCTGTTGTTGTAGCCTCCCCTAATGATGGAAAGTAGTCCACTGCTGACCCCGACTTTCTGCAGGATGTTGAACAGAAAGGAGTGCCAGACGCTGTCGAATGCTCGGTTGTGATCGATGGATAGCAATGCCATGGAATACTTTTTGATGTTAACCAGACGGAGCAGTTCTCAGATGAGGATGAGATGAACTCCATCGATCGGATAGGAACACTATACACCTGCGTGCGCTTGATGACATACTTCATCCCGACCTTCAGTCTGTCGTTTAGAACACAGGCGAGGATCTTGTAATCCGTGTTCGACAGACTGATGGGTTTCCAGTTTTTTATGTTGGCTGCATCTCTGTTGGGTTTCGGAATGAAGACAGTATGGCATTCCAATAATTCTCACGGCACGTTTCCGATGTTAAGGAAGTTGTTGAAGAGTGCCACGAGAATGGGAAGTATGAAATCCCAGGCATCACGATAGAATTCTGGGCCTAGTCCGTCTGGCCCAGGTGCTTTCTTCGTTCGGCATTGCTGAAGGCTGATGTTACTTCGGCTGCTGTAATTGGTGCATCCAACCCTGCTTGGATGTGAGCAGGGAAGGGGTCAATGTTCCAACAGGAAAGCGTGGGGGGAACTGTTGTCTTGATAGAGTTGACTGTAGTACCCTCAGGCGTTCAGGATGTCAGGTGTTGCAGTCTATGTACACCCTCCATCAATGAAGGAGGATGTACATAGATGGTGGTGATGGTTCGCTCCTGTCGAAAATTGACGTAGCGCCTGTTGCAGAAAGCAGCCGATTGCCTGTCTTCCGAGCATAGGTGGAGTCTGATCTTCATGTTCTTTTCTTCCGCCTGTTTCTGTCTCTCCATTTCGATGTCTAGATTAATGTTACGGATGGCACTGTGACATGGAAAGACTTGCATTGGCTGGCCACGAACCAGTTTCGCTCCTTGTAGAATCACGAAGCAGAGATCTTCGATGGAAGGCACGTTCTTGGGCCCCATTTGATCATATATTCTTTAATGGAGGTTTTGAGTTGTGCCCACGTGTCCCAGTCCCAGCTAGCAGTGCTCCAAATGGAGCACAGTGGAAGAAGCTTAGCCGAGAGCATGGATGGAAAGACTGGTGGTAACTTCCAGGGGCCCGGACCAATTTCTATTGTTTCTAGATGTTGGTACGTGAGTACAACTAATTTATGGTCCGAGATGGAAGAACGGATGTTAGCGTGCCTTATTGTCTCGATTCTGGAAACAAGGGATGATAACAGATAGAAGGTGTCGAGCCTTGTGCCGATACCTCGGCTTCCACGTGTAATCCCGACAGTAGGGATTGTGAGCCCTCCAGATGTCTGAGCTGGAGATTCCTGAGGTGGATTTCCAGTTACCTGTAGCCAGCAGTGCCTAAGTTGGAATTTCCCCTTATTTCGTCATAGGCCGGGTCTACCACGCAGTTAAAGTCCCCCATTATAATGACATGCTGGGCGCCATACAAGTAGTTGTAAAGCGACTGGAAGAATGTTGATCTTGATGGTGGATCTACCTGGGCGTAGATGTTGAGAACTCTCCCTTCTGCGTCCCTCTAAATGTTATGGAAGGCTCCGAGGATGGGGGGCTAGAATAAGTACCCCTACCCCGGCGCTGTGTCTATCGCCGTAGCTCGAGAACGATGTTAAGGGGTATGGTATTTTTGGCTCAGTTCTTGCATATCACTGTAGGGAAAAAGTGTGTTCTTGCAGGAACAAGAGCTGGATGTTAAAAGTTAGCATTAGCTTCCACACCTCCTCTTGTTTAGATGGCGAACGGAGTCCTCTGATGTTGAGTGAAGCGACACAGAAGGGAGATGGCGGCATTTTGAGGCGTTAAGATGTTATACCTGGCCTAAGTCCTTAATTTGAAGCCGTTTGACATACTTGATTAAGAATTCGATCTGTTGGGGGAAGGCAGAGTATCCATCCCCCTGCAAACTGGCCGCCAGTTTCGTACACAAGCTCGACAGGACCTCGAACTGGTGTTGACTGTTTTTTATTATGAAGTTGGTGATCTTATTTTCAGATTTTTGTAGTCATATCCATTAAACTGGAAGTCAGTGTATTTGCTTATTTTAGCGTTAACACTTTCTTTTCGTTGGGGAGGGGTTTCCACCTCCATTTCGGACTTGGATGTTGTGTCCGTGCTTCTCCTAGAGTGGCTTCTGTGCTTTTTTCTTTTTTTGGAGAAGCTTCCTCCTTCCCTTTCTTAGGTGGTTTATTGGGGTGGAAGTTGTCGTTGTTCCCCCTCCTCCATCTGCATTTCTTGTGCAGAGGGAAGGCTGCCTACTACAGGGGAGGTCTTGGGAGCGTCGACAGATGAAGCCTCCTCTGATGTTGTTGAGGGGATGGTAGCTGATAGAACGCTAACCTTGTCTTCATCTGTACCCTCAGTTGTTGGCTGTTCTTCCATCGTTGGTGGTGGTAAAGTGGAAGTAAGTGAGGGGGAAGAACTGTTTCTTCAGTGGATGTTGTTACTGGGGGGGGGGACGGTTTCTTCTGCTGTTGTTGCTAGAGGGCGCTTTTTAATTTTACCCAAGACTGTCTGGGCAAATGTTTTCTCCCCGCTGGTGTTAGCAAGTTCTGGAAATTCTGTGGCGTCTGTTGTAGGTTGCCGGCTAAGTGGTTCAATAGGTGCCCCTGCCTGCTCTGCAAATGTGCGCAGAGGACACGATGTTATTTTATGCTCCGTGCTGGGGTACTTTCGGCAAGGGTGTGAGCACTGGCTGGAGATGTGGCCCACGCCGACGCAGTTGAAGCACTTGGTTTGGGGGTCAATCACTGCCCAGATGTTCCACCGAGCCGCACCGCAAACACTGTCTCTGCACTCCGGGATAATTTTCCATGACACGCAACGTGCCGATGGTGACGAGGTTAGACTCTGGTTGTCGCATGTCCATAATAAAAGTCACTTCTCCAGAGTACCAAGCGGGGTCCTCCTTGGAGACGCTCTTCTTTATGTTGCTCACTTTCCCCCACTTGCTAAAAGTTTGGACGAGCACGTCGTCTCCGGCTTCTAAGTACTCCATGGAGGAAGCACTCGTTTTTAAGTTGTCGCACTTGTGTGATCCCGCCATGGTTAGGACCACCTGCTTTCCCTGGACAGGGAAACCATTCTTGACTACAATCAAATATCGTCTTCCTCCGTAGAGGGTAAAGGAGTAGATATTGTTAACTGCTTGATTGTTTTCGAAAGGACTCTGGGATCGCCCATACCTGAGCTCTCCACTCCTGAGGTCCTGGTCCTGGGGGGGAGGGGGTGATCATCTTACTCAGCATTACCAGCAGGTTAGTAGTTAGTAATAACAAGCAAGAAAAACGCAATATAAAAACGTTAAGTAATTAAACTAGCAAATCAAAGGCAAAAATCCTCTCGCAATCCAAAAGCGTCAGTGGGAGTTAGACCCTGAGATGCCAAGGTTGAAATAATGCAGAACTTATAAATTTTACCTATAAAAGTTGCCACGTGATCAGAACTTACTTCACCTTTACCACGAGTTGCCTCGGACCTGAAAATACTTCAGACGCAAAGTTGACTTACCTGCTTGTTTGCTTACTTGGGAAAAAGGATTAATGCCAAGTTTATAAAATTCCTTGGTATCTTTAATAAATATATATATGTGATAAATAAATAATAATAATAATAATAAATAAATAAAGATGCAGTATTTAAAACTCACCAACTGTCGTCTGACACTTTTAATGCCGAGACGAGAGGGCGCTAGTTCTGTTTGGCGGCGCATTATTTCCGAGTTTTCTTTCTGTTCCACTGAGCATTTGCAGACTGCTGTTAACCCTGGTAAGTGAAGCGGTCGAGGTGTAAGATGACCATAATAAGTTTAGTGGATGTCATTTCTGGTAGAATGAGGCCACTAATTGGATGGTTTTATATCCTTTCTTGAGCAAAGAGTGAGGGGCATGTTGCACAATCATTCCGAAAACTATTTATATCTCCCGACATAGCTCGGTAGCTTCAGGATAGGATATTACGGCTCTCGACGAGTGCTCGTCATTACGACAGCAGGAATTCTTTCCGGATAGTTGGTGGTGAAGTGCAAACGCTCGCTGATGAGATGTCGTTAGGGACATGCGCAGTTAACGTCCACCAAGTATGCACTCTTGCATACCACTTGCTGCTTGTCCCCTTCAACTTTCCCCTCTCTGCAGATAACGTAACGAGATTATTCCGTAGTTTCGGTCAACTTTAAACGAGGCTATGAAGAAATTAAATAAGCGCTCGAGTTTGTTCTTCATAGTAACAAAACAATTTGAGGAGACCGTATAGCAAATAAGCAGAGCCGTTAGTGTGGCCACGCACGTGGAAGAAAGGCCCATCACATTACTCTGATGAAAGCTCATTTCGCCAGGAATCAAGTCCGTCGCTACGAATATTTCGTGGCCGTGCAGCTGTTGCATCATTGCATGCCGCGCGCATTTCCGCAGAAAACAGATTGGTTGGCACATCGATGGTCTCAGTAATCAGTACTTTGTTTTTCTATTAAAAACAATCGTAGCGATGGACGAAGTCACACTGGCTCTAGCTTGATAAAAATATCCAGAAGAATCTCATTAGATTTAAGTAAAGAAAATCTCTTAATTCTGACGAAGTAACGGCTGTTACTTTATTGGAAGAAAAAGACAAGCCCTCACATGACTTTAATAATGAGTTTGTAGGCCGTTGTATTGAGCTTGTAATTGTAATTAACTATTCATACAGATGGGAACATTCATCTCTCCTTTTTCGGGAACAGTTATGATTTTCGTATTCGCAATGCATTAATAACAATTAATGTTAGAAAGAGGAAGCAGCAAGCTGAACAAGGCTGTCAATAAGCTGAGTAGAAAATTAATTGCATTCTCGAAAGCTTGTAAAATAGTGGTTCATTTAAATTTGTACCGCCACGAAATTATTCCAATTTGCATCTGTACATTTGTTGTTCACTTTACTCATTTATTTATTTATATTGCTAGGAATGGGCGCCTATTAATTTATTGAACGACTAGACTGCTATTAAGAGAAATGCTAGTTAACAGAGCTTATAAATCAACGTAATTTCGAGCAAGTCTTCGAAATGACAAAATCGAAATTTCAACTGCAGTTAAAAATAAATAAATACCTGAAATGTGATGAGCGTTTTCAGTTTGAATTGTTATTTCCCTAAGGGTCATTCCTGCATTTACGAGAATAAATAAAATAAATGCTAGCAGACGAAAAACAAAAGAAAACAGCGCGCGAGTGCTATCATTCACGAACTTCTTTATAAACACGAGTGAAGCGAAGAAGCGACACCTTTAGGATTCGTAAAAAAAGTGTTCGGGAACATTAAAGACAACATTAAATTTATTAACTCAGAAATCCGAAGAAAGAACGATGGCTCACATTACGGAGAAATTTTATTGCGAATTTCAATAAACTGAGTTCGGACATAAAAGTTTTGTTTTCTGCTATTTTTCATTTCAACACTACGCAAGCGCGTAAATTTGGAATGACACGTGATTAATTGGTACTACGTCTGTACCGACTGCTTTAAGCAAAGCTGCCTGTTGCAAACTAAATAAAATATCGTTATTGTCTCGGATTATATTTTTGTATTGACATTAGCCTTTATTCTGACGTGCATGAGGACAAAAAATATTGAAAAAAGAAAAAAAAAAAAACGAAATAAAAATTCAAAATTCAGACAGTTAAAAGTGTTACGGGAATACACAATTATTTAATTAAACAACGAAACTATATTTTATACAAATAAATAAGGACATGTAATTACAGTAAGTTAAATTTTTCTCTTTATCTTGTTCTTGCTTAACAGAAAGAACAAGATTTTTTTAATATTCGTTTATAGCAGTCCGATACGAGCCATTATTAGTGTTATGTTAGGAAATTCTGTTGAATTCCATAAAAAAAAAAAAAAAAGAAACTCAGCAAGAAACATCTTTCGCAGTTTGTTCATTTTGATATTGCAGAATGGTTTTATATTCCATTGACATTTCTGCCAGATCCTGTCGGAACTTGTACTAATAAAATACAGCAGCGCAAATGACCTAATCAGGGAGCTTCAGTTACGACGGACTGGCTTGGAATTTTAGAAACTTTTGCAGCAGAAAAAATAAATAAAAATAAAATAGTATGATTCACAGCAACATTTACTACTGCGACAAGGCTAGCGTTTAAATTAAATGATTATCTTTCAGCAAAATACAGTCTTCAACAGTGGCTGCTCGTGGCTTGAAATCGTGAGGGTCTGCAACTTTCGAAATATAAATACACACTGTAAGTACGTGTTTGGATGAAATATCAAAATTATGATAAAAATTTTAAAAAAAAATTAAACATGAAAAAATATTGTTTATTATCGATAAAATTACACAGCTTAATATACTTCAAAATTACTTAAGATTATTTTTAATTTTAAGTAATAAAATAAAATTAAAATGGATTTTAATATAGGACCTGTGTAGTTCAGTGGAAGTGGCGCTTGCGTCCTCTGGCTTGGCCACTCGAAGTTAGACTTAGGTTCAAGTCTAGTCGCCGGCTGAAGGAACTTTTTCTAAGCCTATCTTCGACCGGTTCCAGAGTTATTCGATCTCTAGTACAGGCAAGTGGGTTTTCCTCCCAGAAACTCGGGTTTTTCGTCCCATAAACTCAAGAAAATCGACCGTAGTACCCACATTATTTCAGACAATAACATATCCTGTTAGGGTTAGGCACCAAGAGATGGCAGCACTTGGTTGCTAGTCTCTTCATCAGTAGCCGCCTATAATTAGTGATAGACATGGGCCAGCTATCTCTAATTGGCTACCAATAGAGATTGAACTGCCCACTCAGTCTCCAAAAGCTAGAGAGGGTATAAAGGCCTCGCCTATTCCCTAGTAGGGAATAAAAGGCGTTAGCTGATTTTTTTTTTTTTTTGGATTTTAATAAAATCCATTATCATAATCCCAATAATGTTCCAAAATAAAAACTATAACAAATGTTATGTCTATAATTGTAATGTCCGAATATTTAAAGAGACGGAGTAAACACGATAAGCACTATGAACACTACTACTGGCGCAAACTGCATATAAACAACAGTGGAACTGCGCGATGGACAGTGCCGCATTAGCTAATAGCTCGCATCTCACTATGACGTGCATATGCTTGCTAGCAACACTGTGGCGAACACAGTGCTGCTTGCATCCTTTGCCCTCCTAAGTGCTACAAGATGCATTTTTATTATTTTTTATACAAAATAAGAGAAATGTATATGATTGTTGATGCTAAAATTAAATATTACAAGCAAATATAAATAAATTAATCAATATATTTATATATCGAGAAAAATTGGGGTTACTGCAGTTCTGCAGTGCCTATGCATGAGCCGCCCCTAGTTGTGGTGTAGAGGACACTCCTTGTACTCTTTCCAGCCTTTCTACTCTCCAGCCAATAGGCGTAGGTTCGAATCCCAACGTAAGCATGGATGGATTTCATCGGCTAGTGCGAGACTAGCTCTCTCTACCTATTGGAGGCCTTGAAAAAGTTCTGTTTGGTCTTTAAAGGAGAGTTGCTACCAAGAAGAAAGTGAACATAAAAATATAAAAAAATAATAATTAATTTGTGTGGTATTCAAATGATTAACACAAATAGGAGAAACTCCTTAGTCCAGCATTCAAGAAGATAATGTGTTATTGGCTTACAATCGTGGGTAGTAAGTCAATAATATACAAACCTTACAACCCTCCATGGATGGGAAACAGTTGTAGTTTGATTTTGTGTCACGCAAACACACCAAAGCATCGATGAGGGAAGAAAGTAATAATAGGATTTCATATTCGAAGAACAGAACTCCGAAACACCCCTCCATTAAACAAATTCACAGGCAAAATGTACTATTAATGGCGGTAGATGGCGTTGTGTGTAGTTGGATTGTCGATCAATGTCAATTCTTGAAAAAAGCGGGTTCATCTGTTTTCATACGGAGGTTGCCGAGCAGTGACATGCGATCTGAACCTATTACCTCTTGCCGATAATCAATGGCTGTCACTCAAATTATAAAAATAAATAAGTGGAACCTTCAGTTAAAAGTTTGAAAAGCAAATATCTTCATCTTTGCAAAAGTAAATGCATTTGGAGAAAAAATGATAAAAAAAATCTCCATCGGGATGTCTTATCTCATTTCTTCATCTTTCCGAGTCGGATGGAAATGAAAGGTGAATATAAATAGTTAAGCACACAGGTCAATTACAGCGCGCCTCTCATGCATGTCAACTTATGTCTAAGACACAAGTTTGACAGAAGTAAAAGAATAAATGAAAAGTCGTGTGTGCAGAAAATATTTTACTTCCACTTCTCATTAGGCTCTCATCATTCAAATAAGTCCAATTTTTCCCCTTCTGTGTGCAGTCTCTTCAATTTATTGATCACGCTTTCTGATTTTTGAATACAAATATGAAGAATAAGAAAATGCAATTTCGTTTGTTTTTTTTTTTTGTTCTAGTAAGTTCTTGTTTGAATAAAATTACAGTTTTTCAAAAAATAATGAAAACTGAACTCAGAGGCATTCTATGACAAAAGTTTAAGAAATGTCTTTAGATTTGTTAAGGCAGAAACTGCAGAAGGACAAACATGCAAAATTTGCTTTTAGATGATGTTGGGATATTACTCTCTGGATGGCAGAGGCGAAAGTAAGTTAGGCAAAAGTTACGACCTTCATCGTGGCTAATAACTAGAAAGCGTGCATCATTCCACTTGGCACATTATCGGACCAAAGGCTGGGAGTAACTTTTTCGTCTAAATTACCTGGTGGAAGAATGAAATCCAGAGCACATCACTACCTATGGAACAGATGAAGCCTATTTGGAGAGTGCTAATGATTATTTAGAATCCTGATAAGTAAATTAGCAACTGCAGCTTAGTCGTTGCTTACAGTATGCGCCTTCCTGTTGATCATCGAAACTGTGAAAAAGAAAAGCAGTTGAAGTCACAAGAGAAGATGATAAACACTGAAGTCGCAAGAGAAGATGACCTCACTGCTCCTGTTGAAGTGCATGTACCGGCCACTGAATCCGAAACCTTTATAAAGATGTACGTAATTGTCGCGTGCGCAGCGTATATGCAAAATACTTGGTCCCGTGTGTCACCACGTGTTCTAGACAACTATTTAAGAATGATACTGGTCAAGAAACATCAACGGTGTTGATCACAATAGTAAAAACAAAAGATCTTTCGGAGTTCGATAATGGGCTTATCGTGGGTGCCTTTCTGGCTGGAGCCACGACTTTGAAAACAGCAAAGCCTGCTGGTTTCTCAAAAAGTGAGATATCTCGGGTGTTTAATCAGTGGGAAAATAACCCACCTTGCTTGTCTAAGAGGCATAACTGTGGCCTAAGACAGTCTGTCAGGAATGAGATCGCCGTCGTCTGGCAAGACTTGTACAAAAAAAAAAAAAAAAAAAAAAAAAAAAAAAAAAAAAAAAAAAAAAAACTTCCTCTCTGTGATAAATTGACCGAAGCATTTAATAAACGCTGTTCTCGATCCATATCTCACCGAACTATGCTCACTTCCAATGCCGGTCCTGCAATAAGAGGACCGGCATTGGAAGTCGTATGCCAATACGTAGAATAAGTTTCAAATTCGGTGGTCGGTATGTGTAGTTGAACTGTGAATGAATTTAACAGAATAGAGAAAAGAAGTTGCGATCAAAAAAGAAGCCTGTCAGGAAAATTTGCCATCGAATTATTGTGATAGGTTGAGACTCCTTTAGGAATTAATTAAGAGTAATTAATTCCTTACACACACACATACTAAAAGCGGTTACAAAGCCTACAGCACATTAGTTGCTTGTCGAAGCCGGTGGCGGCTTGTACATAAGCACTGCGACACTGCAGCACCCCCAAGGAAAAAAAAAAAAACGAAAAAAAAAATTAAAATTTGTTTGTGTTTATAAATAATAACAATGCTTACAACGTTATATAAATGCAATACTAAATGCTTTGTTAAAGGTTACAGCTTATATTTCGACATTGATTGAATAGTTAATAATTGGAATTGTTCGATTAACGCTTTAGATTACGAAACAAATGCACTGCGATCTAATGCAGTGTCTGAATTATCACGTTCGGTCAGTTGCGGCTAGACTCGCCGATATTTGCACTTGTCACTACACGTAAAAAATGAATCCGACACTGCTCGTTGAGCAGTGTCGCTACAGATTACTGTGAAATACGAAACTTTTATTATTGGTGTGTGTTCGTGGTGAGGGTGAAATATTTTAAGCAAAAATATTAATTTTTTAAATATTTTATTTATATTTATATTAATATTTTTTACTAAAAATATTTCACCCTCACTACGAACACACACTAAAAGTTTCGTATCTCACAGAAATAACGCGCGCATGCATACAATTTATGTGTAGCGACACTGCTCAACGAGCAGTGTTGGATTCACTTGTTACGTGCAGTGACGAGTGCAAACGAATATTGGCGAGACTCAAAGTTCTCTAAGTATGTAAATTTACATATTCCCGAATATGTAAATTTATTTAATAATAAATTAGTTACTGATCAAGAATTTTTTTTTTTTTTTTTTTTTGTATGTGCAGCACCCACTCTCGAAATTTTTACCGGCCACCACTGGGCGAAGCCAACATAAGGATGAACGTATTTCTAAAAAACACACGGAGAAGAGAGTCTTAGACACACTCATATTTGTAGGCAAGTTAATTATCATGATCACGTGACGCCTCCAAGGATTCAAGTTTTGGCGGAGGACACGCTCTGCCAAAATTCAGCGTCGACACTAATTAATCCTGCATGTACACCACATCGCACTCCGCCATCTACCGCCCAATAACAGCATTTCTGTGTGTTCTCTCTTCACGGATAACAATACCCACATTTCGAAATTACAAGGAGAATAGCGAGATTCCGATGCTTTTTGAATTCTTAACATGAAACTTTTAGATACAATAAATAATAATAAAATCTTTCTAAATAATACCTTCGTGATTAATCAGAACGCATAAAACTGCTAAATTATTCTGTAAAGTTTTAATTTTCTCTATTTTGGAAAGTACTTGATTCCTCAAAACTTTAAAGAGAAAAAAATATTAATTATTATTAATAAACTGCAAACATAATTTGTGAGGACACTTACGAGTATCTGTTGAGTTCAAAAACGTTATCAAATTTGCTTAGTTGCATTTTTTTAAACACTTGCGCCAATTTTTATTTCCATTTACTTAAATATTATCGTACAAGGCTTTTTTTTCCCCTGTCCAACTGCGAGAAACAAGTTTTGACATATTTTGGATATTTAACAGTAGCGATTACCAATAAATAGAGGGCGCATTTTTATCTCTATTTCATAAATACAAATGGGAAAGTTTTCGCTTTCGTTTGTGCAAACGACACGAACAGAATCATTCGTCCAATGGCAATGTCGCTTCTGTCTGTTAACTTGCAGTAAAACAGCTCGTTTGGTGATAAATTTATTTTCCATAGCCGTTGGAAGTTTATTTTATTCATTCTGGGAAGGGTGATAAACACTCAAGTTTTCGGATATAAAAACTGCATTTGTCATTTTTTTTTTTTTTTATAGATTAAACTTTCGATTATTTCAAAGCTTTCCATTTTGCTACTATTTTGAAAGGAAAAAAAAAACGCATTAAATTTTAGTGACGTGGAAATATTGATGAAATATTCCGTGTGATTGCTGTTTTGACAAATGTTAATGGAGTTTTAGACTGGAAATTCAACAACTTCTACCTCATTTTCTCATAAGACTTGCCATTTTCATTCGATAACGTTTTACCTCGGCGATATATCATGGAATGGCGTCATTTTATGACCAACATCGTTTGCATCTTTGAAGACGTCGGGAAAAAAAATTGGTTAAGGTTCTGCCGCTTTCTCCAAACTTATAAGTACACTTCTACAGTTTATTGAGCTTTTTCTCGCTGCCGTAGACTGTCTAACCAAAATTTAGGGAAATCAGATATTTCGTAGTGCTGCGTTCTGCGAATATTTAAAGCTGCCAAAAGCAAACAATATTTCATTCTAAATTGTAGATTTTTCTTGCTTCTAACTGAACATTAAAAACAAAATTCATCAAATTAAAGCCTAAAAACGTTTTCATCTCATAAATCTTTGTTTAATGTTTATCTCAATGAGTAGCGCATGATTTTTTTCTTCTTTCTTTTAGGTTTTTCAAGCTTAGTTAATGTAATGTCTCCGGCTACTCGGGGTACTCATTCAAATCCTTTTTTATACCTTCCCAAACATTACTTTTTTTATTTCAAATGCATAAAAACATAATTTTAATCTCACGGCGACAGGGATGTTACCAATGAAATGTAAACAGCGAAAAGCTTTTCTATGTTTCGAAAAAAAAAGTTTTTTGTTTTTCCCCCTCTTGTCTCGTAAAGGAAGCGAAGGTTAATTTGAAATTGCGAATGGGGAGAGAGAAACGCAGGCACGTGCGTGTGGCGAAGGTTCTGCGTAAACCAAGGGTCTGAGATTATAATTTCAAATTTGCCACAATTGTTTCTTTTTCTTCGTCCAAGCACTTGAATTTACATTTGGAAATATATATACACACGAATTCATGTTTAAACATTAGCACTTCTGTAACAGGGGTGCTTTGCCAAGCGAGGGTACGTTCGGAATAACTGAAGAAATACTTCGACGCAGTTTCTTTGCTACCATCGACGTTATTTCTTGCGTAAAACTTTTGGAAACGCTCGTGGGGTAATATCTTAAAAGTAATGGTGTCTCGCTGTTTTCTTTGCCTTTGTAAAATATGAAGTAAGAAACACAACTGTCATAAAAGTTAAGACAGCGAGTGTTAGTTCCTTAAGCATTCTCAACATATGCGGAATCCCGTATGCAACAGTCTTTTTTTTTTTTTTCTCTTCCTCGACAGCTGCTTGAGATTTCATAATAAATATTGGTTCCTATTCGATACACAATGCGTAATAAATGGCGGAAATTTTCAATTTGAAACTTGTTTTGAATTTGGGGAACTTTTTCCGTTATTTTAGACTAGATGAGTCATTTTTTTTTTTAATTAACAAATAAAATAACATAAAATGTAATGAAAAATAAATAAAATAAAAGTTAATTAATTAAATGGAAAATAAATTTAATTAAATTAAAAATAAACACTTGCCGAGTGCTTGCATATCCGCTCTCCAACAAACAGGCTGAGGGTCAGAATTCCGCCACGAGCATCGATGATTGTAATTGTTTTTCCATGCTTGCTGCGCAAGCTCATTACTTGAAACAGAAGTAATATTTATTGGTTAATAAATGCATGCATTTGTAAGCATTCCATTTAGGCTTTTATTTTTGTAGACAGAAGACGTCTTAAGCTCGCGCGGCAATAATTGAGCTTTGCGCTGTGTATCGAAGGTCGATGCTTGCTCTTCTAGTCAAAGCTATCTTGGCTTGCTCGGTTGTAGGAGCTTCTAGGTCCTCTTGTAGCGCTGTGATTTCATGCGCGCGCATAGCCATTTCCGCTTCCTTCACGTCGTCTTAAACACAGGCCACACGAAGTCAAAGTAGCTCAGTAGTAGGACGGGCACTCTGAACCAGATCAAGATAAGATAAGGAATCGTGACGTGATTGGTTGTTCAGCTGATGACGTCATTGTGAGTGACGTCATGCGATTGGAATGTTTGAAATTTTTCTGGGGAACGTGTGTGTGTGTGACTTCACATTGTTAGTTTGGTTCGCGTATGGAATTGTGGGTGTAATTGAGTTCATTTCGGAAATTAGGTCTGTCCGAATACTTTCTCTCTTTCGGTTTTGTTTTGTTTTTCCAATAATTCAAGTTCTGATTTTTTATTATTATATCTCTTTTCGGAAAATGTCACTGGAAATTCTCATGCTTTTTTTTTATATTTAATTACCGTTCTTTCTAGCGAGCCCTCAAATAAAATATGATAGGGGGAAATATAATTCCCAAGAAGCGAAGGATTGCGAAAAGTGTTCAGCAGAAAGCAATCAATTCTATTAGGCTAAGCCTAATTTGCATTGCAGCACTTTCTCAAAGTCAGAAGACGAACTTAAGATGGCGAATACTTTCCGATTTACAGTCATTCGTTTAAGGCTAAACAAGTTCCTTTCGGTAAACACATTTATAATGCGGAAGATGGTTGAAACGCTTAAGTGTGTTCTAAAGTTAAGCCATATTTTAAATTACGGCTCATTTTCGGGATGACAGTTGAGTGCTTCGGAAGTTTCCGCAGTTGTATCAAAAGAATCGCCGAAAAGATAACGAAAGGGAGGCCCATTAAGATGCCGCGGAGGGGAAATTAGGCCATTTTTAAAAGGCCATCTGCGTGAGGTTAACATCTCACCAATTTCCTCGAGTAACTGCCAACACGAGACTTAAATGACCTCCCAAATACGCGTTGCGTTATTGGTGCTGACAGAGAAGATGGTTCGCGCTGCAATCAAGTGAGTTCGTGGCACAAAAGTAAGGAAGCCGTCCCTCAAAGTTCCCAAATGGGGGGAATAAAAGCTTGGGGGAGAATGATGGCACGAGGAAACTTTATGAGAGTTCTAAGCTGCCAATCGGAAACTTAAAAGCAGGCGGCAGAAAAGTGAGTTACGTCGCTGTAAAAGAAACATATACTACCTGATCAAAAGTATCCGGACACTCACTGTAATTCTTATTCCGACGTCTAGATGTCACTACGACCTCACTTACTGGTATGTAAGGAGACAAGGAGCTGTGTGTTGTTCGGTGATAAGAAGTACCGAGCAGAATGGGTAGGTCAAGGGAGCTCAGTGACTTCGAAAGTGGACTAGTAATTGGTTGTCACAGCAGTAAGAAATCTGTCGGAGACATTTCACCCCTCCTCAAGCTGCCCAAGTCAACAGTTGGTGACGTGATTGTGAAGTGGAAATGTGAAGGCAAAACCACGGTCGGCTAGGCGGCGTCCCTTGAGCGTTGAAGAAGGTGGTTCGCCAGACATCGAGCGAAACCATCACCCGGGAGTTCCGCAGTGCTACTAACTGTCCACGCGTCGAGAGTTAAGAGGAATGGGGTTCCATGGTCGAGCAGCTGCCCATAAACCAAACATTTCTCCTGTGAACGCGCAGCGACGCCTGCAGTGGTGTAAAGAGCGACGCCACTGGATTGTGGACAACTGGAAACGTGCGATTTGGAGTGATGAATCACGCTTTACCACGTGGCAGTCCGATGGGGGGAGGGGGGTCTGGCGATTGCCCGGAGAACGATTCCTCCAAGCGTGTGTAGTGCTAACAGTGAAATTTGGAGGAGGTGGCGTTACAGTGTGGGGGTGTTTTTCAGGGAATGGACTTGGTCCTCTCGTAACAGTACAGGGAAATCGAAATGCGGAAGAGTGTAAGGACATTTTGACCCGCTGCGTACTGTCTACAGTAAAAGATCAATTCGGTGGATGACTGTTGTCTGTATCATCATGACAGTGCTATTTGCCATAAAGCAAGGTCTGTGAGGGAACCGTTTTTGGACAATAACGTTCCAGAAATGGACTTGCCGACTCAGAGCCCTGACCTGAATCCCACTGAACACCTTTGAGAACGCCGACTTCACTCCAGACCCCAATGACCCCCCATCACGAACTGCTCTGGCTACAGCTCTTCAGGAAGAATCGGCTGCCATTCCTCCAGAGACGTTGCGACTCCTCATAGAAAGTCTTCCCGGCAGAGTTCGAGCCGTCATAGAAGCAAAGGGTGGATCCACCCCGCATTAATGTCCACTACTGGAAAATGTGTCACCGGGAAAGTCAGATTACAGTTTCGAGTAGGTGTCCCATACTTTTAATCAGATAGTGTAGTTGGGATTAAAATGTTTAACAGAAATGGTCGTAGGCAATCATAAAAAGGTGTTGTCTGTCTGTGATAGCATTTCTCGTATAATTGTGCACCATTAATTATGATGTTGGGCCGATTTTAGCACATGCGCAGACTTTCGGTGATCTTGTGAACATAGGCTCTCCATCTGTTTTTTTTTTTTTCCCACCCGGCCGGAAACTCGAGTTTTTCGTCCCCCAGAACAGGCCCCGTGAACACACATGGATTACAGCCATATGCCGGTCCCTAGCCCTGATAAAACTGGGGGGGGGGGGGGGATTAGGGAAAGCAATGGTGAACTACCTTGTAAAAATCTCACCAGGAATATTTTGTGCCTACAAGGTCACCTTCGGTAGGAAAATCTTAAAAAGATTTTTTAGCAAAACTCTTTGAATGTCATCCAGTTTTGATTACGAGAATTAGATGCTCAGGTATGCACACTGCTCTCGTCATATCCCTAGGGCTATTAAGTTCAATATAGTGAAAAGTTTCATAGTCGATAAAACAGGCGAATTCCTCTTGTTCTTTCCATAATCCCTCTCGTGCTCGATATGTTCCTAGTTTTATCCATAATCCTAATCCTCCTCCTAAAATCCGCCTTACTCACGTATTTCCAACATAACTTGCATTTGAAATAGAGGCAATGGTTGTTCTGTAATTTTCACATCCTCTGGGATTCGGCTTTTCCTTTACGGATGTTTCCCAATTCTATCGGCCACAATATTTTCTTTCAAATCTGTTGACATAATTGTTAATACATATTCGCTGCTTCATCCCCAGCTGCTCTCGACAATCCCCCTGACACTTCATCAGCTGCAGGAGCTTTTCCCTTTGGCAGGGGTTCCATTTATCCCCCACTTTTCATCATCGCAGGTTGCCTCAACAAATTATCGCCTTTCAAATTCGCATTCAACGAAAACGTCTTTCTTGCGTGTAAATCCTCCGCAATTTTTTTTTCATTTTTTATTCCACCATCAAATTCTTTCTCGAATTACTTTTTACTACTCCCAATCTAGGGATGAACTTCCCTGTAACTTCATTTATCTTTCTAAACAGACTTCTTGTTATGTTACTTTCTTCAATTTCCTTGCGTCTTTAGTTGAGATCTTTTTCTTTATCTATCGGAGCGTGTCTCTGCACTCAACTGTCTCTCTACCTCTTTCTTTGTCGCCCTAATGTTTCATTTTTCTTCTGCTATTTGGATAGCCTCTTCTGACAGCCGTTTACTAGCTTTCTTTTTCGTTGTTTTAATCAGTTTCTTCTTTGCTTCTTCTATTACTGCATCTTTGGTTTCTTCCACAGTTCTAAAATCTCTTTCAGTTGTTATCCGAACTTTTTATATAAAAATTTTCCCGAATACTCCTTTGGATCGACTGTTATTCTCCTGCTCAGGTAAACAGAAGCAGGTGCAGTTTAAAGAGTGAGGAAAAAAAGAAAGAATTATTAAATCGCGTAAACAGAGTTGGTAGCAAAGATAATTTCCTGGTTCTGCACACTAATTGGCTCTCTGAAGATGTTCGAAGTCGTGAAAAACGTAAAACCCTTTTTGACCAAAACTAAAATTCCTGGCTTTGATATCACTGTGAACAGACGCTGCACTACTATAAATTGTCTTCGTCAAAATAGCGCAGTATAAGCGACAGAATGCGTATTCTCTATTAGCATCAATAGTTTTTTGGTGCGTGGTTTTGATGCTGAAGTGGATTTGATCGCTGCTATGAAAAACAAAAATAAATCATTAAGAGAACCGTGTAAACAAACTAAGGGGGGGATTATTTTGTTTACTTTTGAACAAAAAAAATATTTGCGTTCAACGTACGTACAAGAATATTTTTAAGGGGTTTAATCTTTCTCTGATTTTTTTATTTTATTTATTTTATTTTTTTATTTTTGACAAAAAAAAATATTTGACAATCGACAATGGCGTTCTTCGCCAATCATCCGCCACACACGCGGGCCTGACGAGCACATCATCCGAGGCGAGGTTGGTCTTCCAGCACACTGTTTACAACAATTAGCGTCGTGTGTGGGGTGCGTTTACTCAGGACAGCACGCGTTCGCATCGTGGATGTTGCACCTGAGCGCTCAGGAATGCGGCCTTTCCAGCTGCCGTCCAGGGAAGCGATTTTCGCAGGGGTCGCCTGGATTTTTATTGGCCGTGAAGTCTGTTCAGCGACGTCGCACTTCGCTCGCCTTTAACATCATTCCGGACCCGAACAGTCGCGATGTCGTGGCAGGCACTTCGTTCCCTCTCACGCGATGCACCCGCTGCGTTGTAATTGTTTGCTAACTCCGATCCGACCGTGCGTACAAATTAAACGGCGACACGGAAAAGGTGTCTTCCCTCTTCGCAGGTGCCGCCGGAAAATGAGATTACACCTGCAGAATGACACGTGCACGCGCTACGGGGGGGAGTAATAAAGGGCGGTCGCGTTGCCTAAACATGCGCGCCCGGTAATAGGCTTCCCGGGGACGCTTTAATTTTCTTGAAGTTCGTCGCGCCGATCCTCCACGCGAGAAATGGAAACGCGTTATGGGGGCGAGTTATGGAAACGCAAGCGGGCGTTCACGAAAGGCGAGGTGCACTCGCGCAAAACAGCCGAGTTAAAAACGTTGACGAGAAGTGCGAAACTTTGAAGAGTTGGTCCAGTGACGTCATCACATGCAGTCCTAGTTCAGCGCGTGCTTTCTTTACACATAAAAGTGCCCGGAGCTCCCCACGGTTGAAGATCAGCCTTGGAGGTAAAGTGCTCGTGATGCCTCATGGGTGGAAATACAGGTTTCGAATCCTGTGAACGATGCCAAGACTCTTTCAAAGGGTCTTTTCAACTGAGGGTGATTGAACCAGCCTCATATCGTGGTGGGAGATATTTTTTTTTTTTTTTGCATCCCGCAAAACAGGCCAATCGGTCATAGAACATACGCATGCAAGATCAGACATCATATACTGTCCTCAAGCCTTAAGTTGCTTCGGGCCCAGTTTAAACAATAATATAATCACTCCCTTAGCCCTACAAATTAAAGATGCCAAGAAATTCTATTCTCGGTTTAATCTTCGATAAAGTTTACACTTCATCCAAGTGTAAACAAAGTTTGCGCATAAAGTATTTTCAGGACTGGGGCACCCGCGGCAAAGGTGGACTGAGTTCTCATCACTTGCTTTAGCATCCCATAATGCAAAGCACATCTCTTTGCGGACATGTATAATGCTATGCATTACGGGAGGAGTCACTACCCAGACCGGTTGCAATCTTTATTGAGGTCTCACCAGTGAGAGCCAGATCCAGAGGTGATACCAAGGTTGAAATAATGCAGAAGTCATATTTTCATATACGGGTTGCCAAAAGGTTGGCAACCCGTACATGAAATATAAGGTTTTGGCAACTCGTAGTTGCTAAAACCTTATTATTAAATTACCCTGGATTAGAGATAGATAGATAGTTGTTGAAGGTTTTTCCACTTGGTTATACTATAAATTAAAGATCAAGTTTAATCCTTGATCCAAGTGTCAGCAAACAAAGTTTGCGCCTTAAGTATCTTCAGGACTGGGGCAACTCGTAGTATGACTTCACATCACTGCATTAGTATCCCATAATGCAAAGCGCATATCATTAGCTGTATAATGCATAGCATTACACATGTCCGTAAGGCTTTGTTTTGTTTGCTTGTTGATTAAACCTTTATCCAAGTGATAAAGGTTTAATCCTTTATCACTTGGATAAAGGATTAAACCACGAATTTAATTTCTTGGTATCTTCAATTTATAGTAATAACCAAGCCGAAAAACTTCCAACTCCCTTGGTCCTATTAAGATATTTCCTGCATTCAGGAATTTAGCGCAAAACATAGTTATCGATTATTATTATTCAGGCCAAGTGGTCATTAGCTCTCCAACCAACAAGTCACGGGTTGGAATCCCACCTTCAGCATGGATGTTTATGACCGTCTTTAGGTGTGAAACGAAATTCATCGGCCGGTGTGAGGCCCCCCCCAGCTTAATTGGAGGCTTGGAAAGCTTCATGTTTGGTTTCCGGACCAAATTTAAAAAATACAAAAAATGTGTAAAACTGATTTAAAAATAGAAAAATAAATCCTTAGCCCACCCACTACACGTTTGTAAATAAAGTTTCGCGGATGGAAGCAAAATAAAAAAAAAATGAATATTCGGAGTAGAAATAAGCAGGTGGATTTGACGCTCACCAAGACAGTCCCGTAGACGAAGCGGTTCTCATTCAAACAGAGGACTCAATCCGGCTTCCAGCAGTCCCACCAAAATGTCCAAATGAGCCTCGTGTTTCCAATCCGTTTTGAACCTTCAGTAGTGGAAGTTCGTATGAGTTGGCGTTGCTCAAATTACCGTTTTGTCCTAAAAATTGCTCGCGAAAAAGGAAGAGAACGCTCGGCGCTGTTTAATTCTAAACAGCGCCGAGCGTTAGAAATGCAGGTAGCGCTGCATATCTAACTTCATTAGATATGCAGCGCTACCTGCTTTCCAACTGCTAAACTAACAACGCAGACGAAACAACTGGACGCTTATATTTTTCCTGATGAAAAATGCAAGAAACACGCGAGCGCACGTGTGCTGCTTTAAATGCAACAAAGTTTCAGCAGATTATTTATTAGCGCCCCCTTTCGAGTTTACGACTGTTTGAATTTTTAAATGCAGACTAGGAGACAAGTTGAGAAACACATGACACCAAACTGAAGGTTGGGTGGCCTCTCTAATACGAAATAAGCCACGTGGAAGGGGGGGGGGGCTTTAAAAATTACACTGAGGACAGGTTAAAGGCATTGGGGAATATATATTTGCTGAGTGGTTAGCGTAGCCACTGTCCAACCAACAGGCTTTGTATTTGAATTCTGCCATGGACACGGATATTTGTGATTGTCTTTAGGTGGGAGATGAACTTCATCGCCCGGTGTGAGCCAACCTCCCCGCTTATTGGAGGACTGAAGTGGCTTGAAAAAGGTCCACGTTTAGTCCTTTGAGCAGGGTTTTCGGACTATGTAAAAATAGATTAAAATTAAAAAGCACAAAAATATAAAATTGATAAAAATATAAAAATCCTTAGCCTATCCCCTGGTACAAAAACTGTACAATAGGATTGCAAATAACCTTTTGTGGGTGGGTGCAACCTAAAGAAAAATTACGTTAGTCACTGATCGTATTTGCGGCGGGTGTTTCCTTTTTGTCTGGCAGGGAGGGCAACATTTCCATGAGGTTTGGTTTTTCATGCGACTCCAACCTACGATAGCTTAAGAGGGGGTCACATAAAAATACAAATCAATCTTATTATATGAAGAAGACATCGCATGCCTTCTCCGAGTTTTCATCAAAAAGCCATCAGAAGAATCCTTGACAGCTTGAAAACATCGTTACCCAATCCAGCTGAACCACCCTCCTAATTATACTCTTACTTTGCACACCGGAATTAACATCCACAATACAAGCTGCCAAACACCTCTCGCATCAACCCAAGAGCACGGAAGTATCCAGTCCGTTCGAACAGAAACCTCAGTCATCCAACCACCATTCCTTTGCCTTCCACTTAATCCTCCCGAAAATAACGTTGATCAGCAGCAACCAGCTTCTTCCCTCGGCAATCCACCATTTATCGAGCAATTACCAACGTGGATTCAACTACTCTCGTTTCCAAAGCAGATTTTTGGGCCAATCTTGATCCACTTTTATACACAAACCTTGAAACGATTTGGAAGAACTCGTGTGGGCGCTCTTGGTATCGTATGGTCTTGCATCCGTTCTTTGCAACTGGACTGCTCATTTCCTCTTCGCTCATTCACCGCAAGTGAGTCTCCACATTTCCCGATCCTTTCTCTTCCTTCTACGCATTAATAATCTTCTCTTGGACTTCCACACTCCACTGGTGTTCTTCATCTGAGAAATGTGTACGGTTCCAACGATTCCAATCCAAAGATCTTCCATCGCCATAAAAACTGCTTCTCTTTCCATTCTCCAAAGGCAGAAGGATAATCTCGTGAACTCCACTACTGACACAACACAGTTCTCTTTTATGATCTTTTTCTTGACCACTAATATTAATAAATTAAAGACTTAATTGCGTATGTTAGTCAAGTACATAATAGTTTAATATCCGACGTTTCACTGACTGATATCTGTCAGCATTTTCAAGGATACACTGGTAAGCAATAGAAAGTAACAAACTAGGAAACTAACCCACAATTCTAAAAATTATATAAAGTTATCACTGTGCGTAATAACAATACGACACGTGATACAATACGCGTGTCACAAGTACAACATTTTATTTGTTGAGATATTTATTGCAATTTTCATGAAAGTTCATTTCTTTTTGGTTAAATGATCTCAACAGAGTTTTTCATATATCTGGCATGATTAGGCCTTGATTCTTATTTAAGTTACCTGTTGAACGGGCGACTATAGCAGCTTCTTTTTTACAGTTCTCTTTTGTTTCTTGTAAGAAAGATCGCATTGAGATTCACGTCAACTTCTGCTCAAGACGTGCAACTTCTGTGCAATTCAAATGCCAAATTCGTCCAATTGCAGAATTTTTTTCTCACATTTGCGATGGTGCATCTAAACCACCCGAAGAATTCTCTCCAGAAGAAGGCAATCTCCTTAACATCCCCATCACACAGCTCTATTTCCGCAGTCTGTTTCTGTAGGTCATTTCTCGGTGCCGTTCTACTGACCTTTCATTCTTCCGTTTTCTTTTACTCATGGTAGAGCTAAAGTAGCCGCTCATCAACACGCTGTCCCGCTCAAACTTTCTCCTCTTTCGAACGCCTTCTACCCTTCTGTTTTCCCACGGACGAACGGGGCTCTGAAATGGAATATCAATATTATACTTTCATATTCAAATTTTGCCGTCGTGGGGGGCCGATTCCTTTTTGGTTAAAGTTAAAAAAATAACTGACCAATAAGAAACAACTATTAAATGGGAATTGTATAAGTAACGACTTTTCTTATTGGTGCAGTGAAATTTTAACTTTAATCTAAAAAACGTTACAGAATTTCTATCGTGTTTTTTAAAGGGGGGATAAAATCTCACACAGGGCCCATGAAAAGCTAGTTATAGTACTGATTGTATTATACGCTTTGTGATCTCCTTCAAGAATTCATTTTTACTCCGTTGGAATATTATGAAAAAGCTTTAATGACTGATACCGAGAGATAAAAAGATGACAAGATATATTTTTTGAAAAGATACTACTAGTACACTAGTTTCGTTGAATTGATCAACATCTTCAGGTATCACAATCAAAGAAGTATATAAAGAATTACAGAGACTTAAAATTGTAATAACAGAACAAGTACAAAAAGACAGTAGCGTGTTTGAAAACAAAAAGCGAGCTTGAGTTCCAAACAAACGTATGCTATGCGCTGTCGCGAGTGCGCCAATACTGAACAGAGGCAACGTGTGCGTCAGAGAGATTGTAACTCAGGCTGTTGTTGATATGAGAGGAATCTAGAGAAATTTCCCTGCATTCGACAATCTTTCTCTCGAGTTCATCATAGCACACACGGATGCTAGAAGTTTGAGTCCAGTTCACAATGTGTTGGCGGCCTTCGTCTGAGTTAACTGAAAAGAGAACGTGGCTAGAGAGAGCACTGGATCTGGTCCTGTTATAGGAGATATCTCTAACGTGTTCTTCCAAACGTAGAAGGATGGATTTAGCAGTCTGGCCATAGTATGGCTTTCCACAATCACATAAAATCTTGTACACTCCTGGAAACTGAGTTTGGAAAATGTTTCTCTTTAGGTTTACTAAGTATTGATCGACGTTTTGGGAGTGTAGTGAAGCAAGTTTTGAAGTTAAACTTCTTGAGAAACTTGGCCAGTTTTGGTGAAAGAGAGCTGATGTAAGGCAAAGAGATGAAGGCGCTGGGGGAAGAGGGATCTACAGAAGTAGTTGGGTGACTGGGGAAAGAAATTTGTCAATTTTCTTAGGAGAGACACCATTATTAATAAAAGTTTTTTTTTTTTATTATTAAGAAAAAGGAGTTCATTTTCAATTTCTGTTTCTTCTGTAAGTGAAGATTTTGCTAGGTGAGCTAAGGTGAAAATAATACCAAATTTTTGTGGGGGATAGTGATGGGAGGAAGCATGAACGTTTCTATCAGTATGAGTAGGCTTTCTAAAAATTGAGATTTTAATACTCGCAGCACATCTGGTAAGTGTCAGGTCTAAAAAGGGGAGACAGTCATCGGATTCCAGTTCGAAGGTAAAAGAGATTTTTTCACTACACTTGTGTACTAGTAGTATCTTTTCAAATATGTCATCTTTTTATCTCTCGGTATCAGTCATTAAAGCTTGTTTATATATATATATATATATATATATATATACATACATACACACACACACACACACAGTGGCGCACTCAGGATTTAATCTTGGGGTGGGCCGAGTATTCACGATTTAATCTCGGGGGGAGGGGAAGGCCGAGTTGAGTAGACGATTTACGAATACACACTACGCATCGCATACGACCTATGACTGAGCATCTGCAGTGATCGCCAATACATTATACCCGTGATCTCTGGCCCGGCTTGGGCAAACGAAGTAGCGCTTGGTCAGCCCGAGCACTACCTCGTTCGCCTTGCGTTCACACCGGCCCTGACACTAGAAGATTTTTGGAAAATTTTCTAGTGTTTTTTTTTTCCTTTTTGGGGGGGATCAGGCCCCCCCGGTGCGCCACTGTGTGTGTGTGCATATATATATAATCCTGAACACCATTCATGGTTTTTTTTTTCTGTGGTTTATTTATAATAAACCCCCAGTAAGTCGTATCGTAGGTAGGCAAAGGATTTTACGAATGTTTCATTGATTTTATTTCACATAAGCAGAATGGAAATTAGATCGATCATCATTTTAGTAATCGCATTTCATTTTATTTATTTTTACACAGTCCATAAACTGTGCTCTAGTGATGGAACTCTTTCTAGTCACTTCAGACCTCCAATGAGGGGGAGGTGGTCTCACACCGGTCAATGAAATTCATCTCCCACCTAAAGTCCATTACAAGCGTCCAACCAGTCGGAATTCAGGTCCGCAGCCCGTTGGTTGGTGAGCGGACAGGTCTTTATTTTAAAAGGAGAGAGAGAAAAAAAAAAAATTGTTATTTTCCGACTTCCGTTCAGCTGTAAACGGACCTTTTCCGTCCAAATTGCCGTAGCAAAGAGCTAATATTTGAGATCGCACACTAATGATTTTTTTTTTCAAATGCGATCAATAGATGGCGCTGATTATGTATTGCACATCTTTTTTCTCCCACCCCCATCTCTGCATCGTCAAGAAGAGTTGAGTGGTTGCACGTGCGTATCGAGTTTATCAGAACGACGCAGCACGGCAGCAACTCGCAGAAGAATGCGTCCCCTGGTGATATTATGTTAAGACATTTTTCCTCCTGGCTTGATAACAAGTGGGGGAGAAAAAAAAAATTCTCGCTTTTAATGATGTATTTTTTTTTTTTTTTTTTTTTTTATCGACTGCTTAAAACATTTTTCTAGAAAATGTATCAACAGAATTTTTGTGTCACCGTATGGGTCATTACTTTAAACCTGTTAAGGGGAAGGAGGAGGAGGGGGGGGGGAGATATGAACGTGACATTTTGATTAAGCGCGGAAAACTTTAAATGACTTGCCACCGTGTAGCCTCGCAGCCATTCAAACTTCATTTTGTTGCTTCCGTTTTAAAACGTGACAGATTGACTTTGAGCGCGAGCTTATTAGCCGGATAATAAAGATCTTTATGGCTGTTTATACAGTCGAGGGGGGAAGGGGAGAGCCGCCCACCTTTAATGGGAAGAAAACGATTTGCGTACATGCCGCAATTTACTCGGTAAAAATAGAAACGTTGTTAACAATTACGGCACCATCCGCGTTACAAGTGGCACGTTCGGGGGAAAATAATACGAAGCGGCGGAGAAACAATTATAGCGTTTGTTAGACGCATTCTACGGGATGTTAGTTCGCTCCGGAAATTAGCGAAAGCACTCGTACTGGCTGGAATACAATTAGAAATTATATTAAGTTAAAAATAGAACAGTTCCACAATTACAACTTCAAACAAGCGACACGTTCGTACTTCTGTTGTCATAACAACGAATGGCGCAGTGCAAAATTAACAATGCAGTAAAAAAGAAAAAGCTTTATATGTTCGTGCGTTGGAAATGAAGAAAATTTAAAATATCCATTTACTTACGAAAAAAAAATGAATAAATTCCCTAGAGTGAAATGTTAATTTTAATTTATTGCATTAATTTGCTGTGTGCAAAGTTGTGTCGTGTTCTAGAATTTTTTTTGATTCGTAGCCATATTTAAAATTTTGCGTGTTTTGCTTCTTTTTTTTTTTGAAGAAATATTAAATTTTAAGTTAGTTTGCGAAGCGAGCAACTTGAAATACGATTTAGCAGTCGAAGGTGCATTTCATCAAGACCTTTTTATCAAAGACACATTCCGCCATCTACTGGCAAAACAAGACTTTAAACAAGTCATAACTGTAATATTTGTATCTCACCGTAGCACGGAACACAAAGTTCTTAATACATATACTGGGACTTTTTTTTTTCTAGATTTTTTCAAATTAAAAAACTAATGGAAATTCGTTCTCACAATCATGACTGCTTAACATACAGACGAGTAATTTTTTTAAAATTAATTTTTGTAGACTGGAGTCTTAATTCGGCTTCTAAGAAAAAGTTATTATTATTTTTTTTTTTTTTATACAGATACTGGTCGGACAGTAATCTGAAGATGCAAAAGGCATGTAAAACAACTGAAATTTTCTAGCAATTCCTGAAATGCGGACCCTTTTATTTAATATTTAATTTGGCAACGAGGTTTTATCATCGTAAACATACGAGAACAACAGAAAGAATAAATTTGTGCGCATATAGTTAAAACGTGAGTATTCAAATGTTCAAAAAGGTGTTGCTCAAAGCCCACCACGTTAAAAAATGGCCAAATATATTTTAACGGGCAAATTCAAGAACAAAATACCTGTATTGGAAATCGACAATACTTGTCCACCAATCATGAAAAAATAGCCACATCACGTGATATATCAAACTCGGTCAACGTGTGGTTCTTTGGTACTTTATGATGTACGGCGTTGGGAACTGCAAAGCACACCGGGATTCAATGGCGATTTGGAGGGGCGTATCTAAGAGGGCCGATTGGGAATTAACACAGTTGCGGGGGAAAAAAGTGTTTATTAATTGGACAAAGTTCGCTAATGTAAAAATGATTTTTGAATCCACACGAAGCTTTGGTAGGCTCTTTGAGACATGAAGATTTCAGTCCAGCTTTCGTTGGAGGCCTATTCCCCCCCTCCTTCTAGCACACAATGGGATTCGCGGAAATATCCTGCAATTCTACCTATAGAGACAGACATGGCTTATAATTTAAATTTAGAAGGGCTTGTGAATAGTTTCATTGTGCGATATTCCCGTGGAGCAAACATTTAATTAATATTATTATGGAATCGTTTTGCGTTAATGTTTCTCTTGTAATAAAAACAAAATAGGAATTGGAGATTGTCTTATAATCCATGAGGGGCGACATCTAATTGTTTGCCTCAGGGAGCGATCTAATCAGGCGACGACCCTGCAATTCATGAATACAAGGCCATTCTTTAACGATGAAGACGTAGGAATGCAAAAGGATCCTTCCTCGATTGATCCCTTGGACCTAGAGGTGACTATATCATTAAAAAAAAAAAATTAAACCGTTTTTTCGACTAAATACACACTTCAAAAGATTTTGAAAAAAAAAAAAAAATTCTCCAAAATACTTCTTAAAAAATGGGGGGGGGGGTTAAAAGTTATCGGGTGGACATTAATGGCTGCAATGATTGACGCTCTTAAAATAAAACGACATTTATCGGAAATAACACTTCCAGAAGATCTATGACTCGTGTGGGGGGGGGAGAAATTATGATATCACCCCCGAAAATAGCGAGGTACTAAGTTCATTGGCCAGGCCTTTTTCCTGTTGTCCCCTCGACTACAGAAAGATTATCATCTGGCAGGAGGGCGAATTGTTTTCTTTATACTTTTGTTAATACAAAACGTGGTTTGCCAGTGTAACATACTCGTGTTTAGCGCATGCTCTTCTAGTGTTACTCGGTTTTTGTTGAGATTGGGGGGGGGGGGAGAACTACCGCCATTTGGTTAGTGAACTCCCAAGTAGATCAAGGTACAACATTAGAGATATTCAAGACACAGCTTTGTAATGTCTTTGAAAATATTCTCAGAGTTCCTCGAATCCTTGAGTAGAAATCCTAAAATTGGCCAAGTTACGAGTAAATTTATTGCAATTCTTAAAGTGGTGGAATACCTCGTGTCCCCCTCTATTCAGGAAGTTTCACATAATAGTTCTGTTAAGTATCTTGGTTTCCTTCCAGTCGCGTCGTAATATTTCATCGGCAAGAAGGGGATTTTCAAATGACTCAACAAAGCGAAACAAAAAAAACAAACACTTTTATTTACACTTTACAACACACACACACAGTGAAGACATTTTCACAACGAAAACGAGGGGAAGAGAACTTCCACGTGTCGGCGCAAGAGCTCCAGGCTGTTGACGATCAACACTTGGCGCCGCAAGTCTTCCGTGTCTCTTCGCTTGGAGGAAGGTTCTCCGGTGTGCAGCCGCTGAAGTTTCTGCTGAGACAGTTCCAGAAGGTCGTGGTACCAGCCGTGCACATCCAGCAACGTCCTCTGGACGGGAGCCAAACTCTGAAAGAGAGACGACGCACTGCTCGTGATCTCGGGTTCAAATTACGATCTCAACAAGAAGAAACGGTGAAGATACTTTCTCCTGGCATCAAGCCAGGTCACATTATCCAATTAAGCACCCACCTATCAGTTAGCCATTCTTTAACAGTAGGAAGAATCCCTTCAGCGCTGAAGTTAATACCGTAATCACCTCATCAAGGAGTCTCCATAGTTCAGTAGGTAAGGGCAATGCTTTATTCTTTTTTTTTTTTGGGGGGGGGGGGTCAGAAAGTCCTAGGTTAAAATATCGTTTAAGACGCGAAAAATTTTCATAAGCGCACCCACGGGACGAATTTACATTTCGTGGATATAGTACATGGTACGGTATGAATGCATGCGCATTTATCCTTACCGTACCACGTAGGCTTTCGAAACTAGATCCGAAGAAATAGGGTGGTAAACCCTTATTCCCGCACTCTTATGCGTGTGTTCTTCTGACCAATTTACTGATTTACCGTCAGTTGAGAAGCCCTGATAAAGTTCTTCGCGTCCTAGGCTTGTCAAACAAAGGGCAACGTCGAAAGCGACTGAACTACGAAGGCTCTCGGGAGTCGTGAAATAAAAATTTACCTCCGAGAGGCGGTCAGGGTAGAACATGTGCGCGTGCATCAAAACTGGGAATCTCCCAATTCTCAAACCATAAGAAACAGAAGAATTCAGGATATTTTTTGCTAAGTCTACGGCACTGAGAGCCACCTAACGAGAAAAAAAAAAAAAAGAAACGAACTTACCGCCTGTTGGGAATAGTCCGTGCAAACTGGTTCAAATTTCATATCATCTATGACCTGAAAGAAAAAAAAAAAAAATGATGCAGTCACTTTTAAAAGCGAGTTAGGAGTTTAAATCAAAAGGAAGAAGTTGCGTCTTTCTTACCTGATTTGTGAAGGCAAATTTGTAGCTGGGCACTGCGGTCACGCACTCTGCAATAACCTAACGGGAAAATGGAAAAGTGTGTCGGTTAGCTGGTCGTTCAGGCACGTCCGCAGGCTATTAAATAACAAATATCAATGAAGAATAAGAAAGCCGGAGGTCATTCAACAATACGCGGCGTTTATAAGCGACATAAAAAAATCTGCATCAATTCTGTCACGATTGAAAGCGTGAGAATTACGATTACGTGAATCGGATCGACTTTATCTGAAAAAGCTCGTTCTGGCTTCAAAACGGCCGAAGCAACTAAGGCAACGGGGGGGGGGATTATATTACGCCTTGGCCGAGTTCCTCTGGCCAGACTGCCTATTTCTTGTTAAAACCCCGAGTTTCGGGAAGGAAAACCTACCTTCGTGCGAGACCGGCTAACTCACCTTCAACTGAAAATCCCGATTAAAGATTCTTCACTGCATGTTCGACAGGATTCGAACCAGCTCTTCCTAACCAAGGACGAAAGATATTTGCTTTCTGATTACAGAGGATGGCCAAAATTAAAGAATCCTGTTTAAGGCCTTGGTGGTGCGCCACCCAGTGATCCAAATGCTGCGAAACTTTGCAGGAACACACTGTTCGTCATACGGAAGCAAATGTTATTATTAAGAAAGACCTCCAGGGAGTCAGGGACTCATCGAGGGAGACACATACTACACGCACCAGCTATCATACTTATTGTTGAATTCGTTCACACTGCTTGCACTCAACATCCAATGGCAACTCATTCCAATCACTCACCACCCTCTGAGAGAAAAATCTCGCCCTCACCCCCTTCTTGGCGGCCTTCATTCTCAGCTTCCAAGGCTGCCCTCTCGTCCTTCCCCCACCCATCCATAAATTCCATCAACTGAAATCCTGTATGAACCTTTCAGAAGTTTGTAAGTCTCAATCATATCACCCCCTCTTTCTCCTGTTTATCTGCAGATTCTCAATCTGCCTTTATAATCAGTATTCCACAATCCTGATATTATTTATAAACACTCTCCACTATCAGAATCATGAGATCTAACCTGTGCTCAATAGTCCAAGCGAGGCCTTATGAAGACCTCGTAAAGGGGAAAAACGACATCCTTCTCTTTGCATGTGAACGTTCGTTTCAGCATTGCAATTATGTTTTGAGTTGTATTTTCAATCTTTGCCACTTGGCCCCTAAACTTCAACTTCCTATCTACTAACACTCCAAGATCCCTAGCTCAGTTTCTTCTAGACTAATCCACCAATATAATATGACACTGGATATCTAATCACGCCGAAGTGAATTACTTTACATTTATTGACATTGAACCGATATCCATTTTCAAATGCCCACAATTCCAGCCTATTCAAATCATTCTGCAAGTACTGTATATCAGCAGCATTTCTTATTACCCTGTCTATCTTTGCATCATCAGCAAATAGCTGCATGCCACTTGTTAAATCTTTCCCAATATCATTAATGTTCAGCTTGAATAACAGTAGACCAAGCACTGATCCTTCAGGCACACCACTGGCTTTCTTGAATCTTGCAGATTCACAGCTCCCCATACACCACTTTTTGATATCTGTCAATCAGCCATCTCTTTTCCATGCTAATATTTTATAATCCAACCCCATATTCTCGAATTTATGCAGCAGTTTTCCATGCTGTATTCTGTCAAAAGCCTTAGCAACATCCACAAGCATCATTGGTGTATCCATTCCCCTTGTCTAGTTCAATGCTAATATTGTTATAGAATGTGAGCAGGTTGCTAAAACATGACCTTCCCTTAGTAAACCCACGTTGTTCATTGCAAAGTAGAGATTCGCTGTCAATCCACCTTTTCTTCACCACCGCCACTCCCGATACACATTAGTCGACAGTTGGATACATCGGTCATGCACCACCTTTGTGCAATGATTGCCACACATTCTTTAGAGATTAAAAAAAGTAGTTCGAAAATTCATCATCGGGATGTGGTAAATACCGATTGCATGGAATTTGTAGCAACTCGGCGAGTGCCAGATTAACAAGGTAAGCAGGCGATGCGTCGCATTGGGGCCCTTCATGAGGGGCGCTGAAGGGAGTGGAAAAAATAAAATATAAACTCATTTTAATATTAGCGTTTATTAATTGTGGATATGCACAAAATGTATTCCAATAAATACCGAGACTTTCAACAATACCATTTTGCAAAAACTGCAATTGTTTTTCGATATGAGTGTAGGTATACAGCTGGTGGAAGCACTACGCAAGCCGAGCGTTCGCCCGGGTCGTCCCGTTATAGGAGGGCGCCTTACACCAGCGCTTCACAAACTGTGGGCCGTGAAATAATTAAAAATATTTAAAATGTTTTAAGACTAAGTAAATTTTTTTATTTTAAAAGAAACGTATTTAACTTTTATTATTTATTATTTCTTTTTTGTTATATGTTAATATCAAGAACTGTTGATATGACTTTATATACATATCAAAACTCGTTTTATATTATCACTGTCATCCGAGCTAGTTTTCTGTTACCAATAAAAGTTTCGCATACACTTCACACATGAAATAAAGCTTAAACAAGTTCATGTGGGGGGGATAGTAACTCCTTGCAGTGGTAAACAACAGCCCTCCCTTAACAGCCACTATACTGCGGAGTCAATAAAAACGAGTACTTTTATTATGCCAGTGAATAAGGTATGAGGAGACTGTGTAATATATTTCTCAACAAATAGTGCAATTAGAGACAACTGGGATAAAAACACACTAATTAATGAATCACATGTCCCCTCATACAGAAACTGTGCTGTATAGACTGAAACAAAACCATATGTTGCATGGGCAAACACGGTATCTAACTAAAAACTATTGTTATTAATTAGATGCGAGTTCGATTTCGCAAGCAGCAATAAAATTCAACCGAACGTGCTAAAATTCGTAAAAGTGTTAAAACTAAGTAATATATATATATATATATATATATATATATATATATATATATAATGAATGTTATGGCAGTTTCACATATGGAAATCGGTTGAAGAGAGTTAGCATTTCAACTCAATTGTCAGCTATGCTTTTATCTTTCGGTTGCGCGATCTTTTGTTGATACCGCACCAATCATGCACGTTTTAATAACCTGCCTTTGCTGTCTGTTTAGCGTTAGGCTTAATTGCCGTAGAGGGAGAAAAGTCACAAAAGAGAAAAATGTTCCTGGTCCGGGGATTCCCTTATTCAGGTAATATTCACTAATTTCATGTTATCAGTCTGTGGTGTGCCAGTATCGGTAAGTGGTGATATTATTTGATCTATTCTACGTTAAAAAATTTAACCCTGAGATGGATAAGTGGCTGATAAAAAATAAAAAAAAAATCCTGCAAACAATGAGAAGAAGCAGAAACAGACTAAAAAAAAAAAAAAAGAGAGAGTATTTCATATTTTACCAGAACAGCCCGCATCGTCTTCAGAACCAAACGGTAAGAGGCAAAAAATGTAATATATGCATTTGATTTTCGCAATATTCGCTGTGTATGTTTTGTATTGAATATAAATACAATAAATTTTATAATAATATATCTCTCTATTATGATTTTTTTTGAGGGGGGGCAGTGAAATATTTTAATTTTTGCAAAGGGGGCCCTGACATCCAGAAGTTTGGGAAGCACTGCCTTACACTACCGACTTTTTTTTTTTTTTTTTGATTTTTTACATGAATCGCGCATTCGATACGTACACGTGCGCGGACGTGTACCCGGCTTAAATTATTACGAACTGATATTTGGACATTGTAAATCCTCGAATAGTCGATTGCTAAACACACGGTGAACGTGCAGTTAATTCCCACAGAGGTAATTAGATTCAAAATTTAATCTAAGGCTTTACAAATGAAAGAAAAAAATGCACGCATTTCTTCAAGTATTTATTTACATTTTACCAAAATTTTGGTTCAATGAATTTTTTTTATTTCAGAAAGTTACTCCTGGAACTGAATTATAAATAACCAAATCTGTTTAATTTTCTACTGCTTTCAAAGTTTCCAGAGACAGTATTCGATATCCATTACTTCATTTTACCGTTTGACTTCCAATCCGGACTATTTCTTTGCACTCTACAATCATTTGTTGACATTATTCTAAGTTTTAGAAATTCTATTCTATATTTTCACCATTTAGGACCTTTTATGCAACAAAAAGAGTTCAATGGAGTTTGTTTTTTTTCCTTAAAATTTCCAAATATGACGACTTTTACTGCTGTCTGGAAGTGACGTTTGTCTTAACAAGAATCTCAGCAGGGGTAAAAGCTTAGATTACTCTCAATACTACTGCGAAAGAAAGACCCCTTTCTTAGAAGGGGCACTAGAGAGCCTCAAGCAGTAGTGCGTCATATGTCAGCAGTCTTGTTTTGTTTTCAATTCTTTCCTAAATAGAAATTTCGAGATTTCTTTTACAGTCCGATGCAATATTATGTCAAAATAATTTATTTATAATATTCACAATTTCGCTTTTATTGTCGAAAATTTACAAATCATTTGATGGAGTTATTTAAGAAAGAAATATTTGAATGAATAAATTAAAAAAAAAAAAAAAGAGGTGCATCTGTTGCAGAAGCGTTCAGCTTATATTTGGGGAGAGGAGGGGGAAGATGACCCACTTATTCATCCTGCTGATGTCTGAAAAGAATATTTTCAAAACCGTTCACAAGACAATTGTTACAAGCGTAAATCACTTGGGGAGCATCTCGTACATTTCAGGGTAAAATAAAAGTATAACTATTTTGCCACCTGTCTAAACTAGCGGTAAAAAAGTGTTTTTTCCAAATATGCGGTGACTTCTTCTTTGTATTAAAAGAAAATGCCAGATAATGATGATAATAATAAGAGAAAAAAAAACGTAGTATTTTCTTTTTCATTGAGTGCAGATTTTAGAATGAAGTGCGATTGATAATGTACTTTGTGTTTTTTTTTTTTTTTTTAAAGAAGACGCACGTGATTATTTTTCTTACTATTTAAGTCAAATGAACTTCGGAAATGATGAAATGACCAACTGTAGTGATTTCGTAACACCTTGACTTATAAGAGTGAACCTGCGTTAGCTGGAGTTTCCTCCATTGAGAAATTCCAAGTCAATATTTTGGTTGGTTCCAAGATATAAATATGCGCGTGTATGTATATATCATTAAATTATCTGAGACATGCCCCATACGGAACTGATTATAATTTTGTTTTTTTGAAGTATTTTACCCCCCCCCCCCCTCCCGTTCATAGTAAATTATCAACACCCGACCACCATGGAGTCAAAGACTCGTCCTGGAAGGTACTCACTATTGCATACAATGCTCATCCAACGGCATCTTAAACTGATTCAATGTGTCCACATCTACAACACGCTCAGGCAATGCATTCCACTCACCAACCACCCTCCATGCAAAGAACCTGCTTCTCACTCCTTTGCTCATACCCTCCCTATACAGTTTCCAGCAATGGTCTCTCGTTCTACTTCCTTCCACTTCTATGAAAAATCTCTTCCATGTCCACTTGATAACAACCCCCGACCAGTTTATGTCTCGATCATATCCCCCCCCCCCCTCTTCCTCCTATTCACGAGGCTCTGCAACTCACATTCCCTTATTCTGTTCTCGTACTCCACATTCCAAAGACCACCTTTGTGAATTTTCTCTGTACGCTTCCCAACATATCCTCATCACCACGAAAACCTGGCAACCAAATCTGTGCACAATAATCCATATGAGGCCTAATCAAACCTTATACAATAGAATAATAACCTCTCTATTTCTACAAGTTATGATTAAACATTTTCACATTATTATCTGTAAAGCAAAGCCGTGAAAGTGTCAAACATCTACGAAATTTGATTTTGAACAAAAATAAAACTAACATAATCTGGACGTCGACAGCCCGTTTTTTTTTTTTTCTTTAAAATATTTCAAATAATCATCTTGAATTAATCGAGAACAAATAAAATTGTAATGTCGACTAGGCGATTAGACAACATTAGCTCAAAAATAAAAAAAATTACGTAAAAATTAAATTAAAAATTTCTTCGCATTCTCCAAGGTAACGCAATGTTTAAGTGAATAAAGTATGCAAGGATCTCTCGTTTTGTCCTGACATTAAAATTTGTACAATAAAAGGAGAAAACAAAAAATAGTTTCTATATTTTTAGTCAATCCAATATCACTAAAAGTCCAGTTACCCAGCATGGAACAAAGAACTTGTTTCTTGTTAAGGCAACTGAGACAGCTATAATCGGGAGATAATCTGATTAAGTCTCCTCAGTGTGAAGAATTATCGCACCTTCTAATGGACATGAAGGCCAAATTTATCCACCTTCTTTCAACAGATGACATGCATCGTGTCTACATTTCGATTTACGTATATAGACATCCTGGCCAGGTGAAGGGTAATGCTCTATTTTTCCAAGTTTGCATAAAAATATATGCGTGTTGATTTTTCAACCTATACGTTTCCAGTAGGTTAAAAAAAAGTAAGGGCCGCTCAACTTAAAATTGATTCTCGAAGCAGGATCCCTAGAGACGGTATTACAGACCAATGCTGTTGCTGCGCTTCGCGAATTTCGTCGACTGGACAAATATCGACGAGGTCCATAATCTCCATGCACTCAGCAACGAATGATTAGTTGTTTTGAAGAAACGGGATCGTTGGGAGTTAGACCTGGCAGATGTCGCAAACCAATCAGTCTACAACGGTGAAGTTGCTACTGCTGTTGTGGAACAGGCCATGAATAACAGCGTTGGTTCCTGCAGCGAACGTGCTGAATCAAAAACACGTGGATGTGCCCTACACAACTGTCTGGAAAATTCCACTGAAGATTCTGCATTTCTACCCATTCAAGATAATCCACACACAGGAGTTGTGCCCGCAGGACTTCGAAAGTCGACTCGCATTCGCTTTGACGTTCCTTGCCCGAGTGGACGCTGCGGATGATTTGTGGGAAGATGAGGCTCACTTTCCCCTGAAGGGAGCCGTCAATACCCACAGTTGGCGGGCGTTGGTTACGCAAAAAAAACCCGCATGCAATCCAACAAATTTCTTGCATTCACCCATACACAGTGTGGTGCGGGTTTACAACTTCGTTCATCATTGGATCTTTGAGGACATTTTCCAATCGGATCCTGTGACCTGCTCGATTGCTGCGATATGATAAACAATTTTGTTGTGCCACAGCAGCGCCCTATGCATGGATTCAGTCATTTTCATGCAGGACGGGGCCTCCTGCACACATCGGTAGCTCCGTACAGGAGCTTCTTCCGTGAAGTGTTCTCGAAGAACATTTCACGGAAGCCAGAGTTGATCATCAGCCGTGCGTTTCCCACTGCATCACCGCCTCGTTCACCTGATCTGACGCCCTGTAACTTCTGGATCTGGGGATTTCTCAAAGACACGGTCTATTGGGATCATCCCGATAACGTGCCAGCGCGAAAAGACAATATCACGCAGTATGTGCGCAACATCAGATCCGACCAGCTGCGTCCTGTCGTTGCACATCCACAGTGCAAAAAGGATGAAGTTTGTAGCATACCGGGAAGGGCATCACAGTGAACAGTACAGCCCGTGAATGGAAATGAATAAAAATGTGTTATTTATGCTCGTGTCCTTTTTGCACTGTGGAAAAATTGTGAAAAAACAGAAAAATTACCACATTTACATTCGGTAGATCACACAGCGCCCATGGTGGTGTAGTTTGGAACTACTGTTTTTTTTTTTTCTCTCTCTCAGATATCGCTAGAGATTCATAAGGATATTTTAATTTTGATCACCCTGTACAAAAAAACTGACATAATACACTAACAAAAGCTAAGTTAGCTTGGGATCCTTTTATCGACTATATTTGGGGTAGGAGAGTTATTTGGGGATTATTTTGCCTAAATCAACTTTTTACGCTTGGAAATGGTATTAAGAGACTTCTTTTTTTTCTTTTTTTTTTGGGGGGGGGGGTATGTTTTAGAGTTTCATAGAAATGCAGTCAGCGAGAAACAGTTGTTAAGGAATAGGAGAATCACTTATTTTGTCTTCCACTGTTTTCTCAGCAATCTTTTGTTGCGTCTTCGTTTTCTTACTTCAACCCCTTCCCTCCAGTAAGGAATCCTTCGCGAACAACAAAAACTGGGAAGCCTTTACCGTTGTATATTAAGTACGTCCTTTAAATTAAAAAAAGTCAGGCAAGCCACTCTGAAAAGCCCTGGAAGCTTAACAAAAGGTCCGAGTAAAGAAGTTTTTTTTTTTTTTTTTTTTTCTTAGCGCAGGAAGGAAATGCTTGCTCGACTAGGTGCTCCATCACAACGTATTCAAGGCAAGGTTTAATAGTTATTGCAGTCTGTGCGTGAGGCTTCTGCAAGGAAGATTGAAAATAGTACTGAAAAATCCTCATTATTACACTGTGAATGAAAAAAGAATGGAGTCTTAAAATCTCCTTAAGCAATTGTGTAACGAGATTTATACAGAAGCAGTTTTCTAAGAAGTGTCTGGTGTTGCCCTGTGAAAATGGCGTTCGCTTCTAAAGCGACAGACCGCCTGCTGAAATGCCTTTGCAGGTTCGCTTCTATTGCAGCACGGGAACTTCTTTAAACGAGTTCTTGAGTTAGTCGATCTTTAACAGAAGCTCTTTGGGTTTTCCCCTCCCTACAACTCAAAAGCAAACGACTATTGAACTCGCGCTGTTCTTCAATTAATATAATAATTTGCCTGTTAAGAATTTAAGACCCCGAGATGGCGGCAATTGTCTGCCGTACTCTCGTTCGCGATGCACACACACAAACCATGTATGTATAGCCAATGGGGTGTTGTGACAGTTTACCTTCACGCCAGATCAAGTAAAAACATCTTTTGATTGATTTGTTTCTGGTATTCTCGCTCCACAGAATGAAAATTTCACAAATCAGGGAAGAATCTCAATTGGATATCACTAAATGATCAGCGCATCTAATCTTACAAAAAAAAAGGTACGGTTAGCAAGTGCTTATTTATCACACCCTTCGCATATAGTCCTGTCATTAGTGGCATCGTAACCCACGAACTAGGCGGCAAAGTTGTATCTTAAACATATTTTCTTGGATTTAGGGCAGCATATACTCGAGCTACAGTCCTGCCTGACATACGTTGAATGAGATTTCTGCTGACACAGTAACGAGAAAGGGGGTACTGAAAAGAATACTGGACGTTCTCAAACGATGGGCATAAATGATAGTGTAGACTGGAATTTACGAAGACCCCTAAATATATTTTCTTAAATGTTTCGAAACGAAGTCACAGTATTAACTTATTATAAGTTGAATCCCCCCCACCACCACTTTCAAGGAATACAAGTTCAGTACACTTAATTATTAGTCCTAGCCCCTGGTGTTTAAAGAAAATGGGTTGTTCACCGTTAGTTTGTGTGCACACACACAAATAAATATGCAGTAAACGTGTCGAGAAGATCATATTTATATACGAACTAAATTTATGTAAAAACTAATAGAGTTCAAATTTTGTAATTAATGCTGATTTTTTTTTTTTTTTTTTTTTTGTACAAACGTATTCTTTTTAGAGTGCTTTGTAACTTTCTGAGAGGTAAATCGTTTAACTATTCATATTTCAGTATCAAAGTCTTGACGGCTGTTCTGCCGAAGTCGTCAAATTATAAAACTTGCAGTTAACGCCTTAATAAGTCTGCACATGCAACTAATGTTTTCATTTCCTCTTACCCTATAAATTTCATGTCCTGTTATTTGTGGAATATTCACAGGCATTTAAAAAGAAAAAGTACTTAATTTGATCCAGAAAGATTTCGTTTACATCAATAAAAGTATGCACTGCTTATTTATTATAAATAACCAAAGTGTATTTATGTATTAGATCTGTTCAAAAAAAAAAAAACATTAAATTAAATATATTTAAGCAAAATATCTAAACAGACTTACCTTGCCTGCGAAATTTGGCTCATCGCATGCAGAATCTATTTGTAAACAAGTAGCAAACGAAACACAGCAGCCCATGACGTCAAAAAGTTGAAATCATTTGCACGAGAACAAACGAAAGCTTGCGAGCCGCGAAGTTGATCACATCTCACAATTAAGTAAAAATGAAAGCTGAGGGAAAGGCACACAACTGCTTCATTAATATACCGCCAGGTATCTCGATAATCCTTCCCCTACGCCCCCCCACACAGTTCGCAATACTACAAACCCAGGTCATGATACTATGCGGGATTTATTTTCGAACTTGTTATGACTAACCATTCACTTGTTTAATAATTTTGTTATTGCGCCATTCATTTAAAATGGACTCTTAAAGCACAAATGCACTCTTGCGCATGTGCGTTTTCATTGTAGCTAAATATGTTTATGTTACTTTGCTTTGTTAATTATTCTTCGAAAAATTTTAGAAACAAACGAACAACAACAACAACAAAAAAGTCAACTTAAGCTTTCTTGAACTTTGACCGTCTTTACGTTGGACAAAAAGGTGACGTCACCAGCGAAAATATTAATTGGAATTCGTTACTTTTCCCAAAGCGATAAGCGAAGACAGCGCCACTGAATGCGATTAAGTGAAGCAAAATGGTTTGGATATTTTTTCAATGAACTGGGAAACAAGGGTAGCATTTTCAGAATTTTATAATTCCTCAGGATTTAAACAACGATAAGATCTGATGGAACTTACGCGTTTTTATGGATGAAAGCAAACTAAAATGATGATCACATTTCAAAAATACGGCTAAAGGTAACCAGCACTTTCAATGTGCAGACGAATTTAATGTTCGAAATTTCTGGCTTTGATTTAGCGCTTGCTATTAGCATTACGCGATTTATTTTATTGAGGCAAGGAGCAGTCAAACTGGAACATTTTGCGAGTGCTGGTTAATTTGAGGATAATGAGATTAATTATGCAAATACTTAAAAAACGTTACAGCATTATTAATGAATAATTATTGCTGTGAGGACTACAATGGACATAATCGCACACAACGAATACGAAGGATTTTATTTTGAAAGTGTTAGCAAAAGCTTCTTCAATTAAAGATATGAAAAGTGATGTCTTTCTCAACTATGCCTGTCCAGAGAGGTATACCTTGACATAGTGGGAAGGTCGGTCTTCGATTTTTCCGTTACACTATTAACCTGTGTCTTTTGTGCGATGCCAACTGCTGAGCAGCGAACTCGTAAATGAGAAGAAAGTGATGATCGAGGTAATTGGTGATGCATCAAATATTGTCAATTTAAAATTCAGAAACCACTTGCGGATTTAGTTTTCTTTTTTGAGGGGGGGAGAGAAGTGATTGAGATTTTTAAGTATGTGAATAACATGTATTATTAAGGGTTTTTCTAAGACATTAAATTTTCAAATATCTTTAGGTAATTTTGTTAGCCTATTTAATCTGAGATCTGGGGGAACTGGACGTTTCTAGTCTGTACAGGAGAGGGGAGGGTCCGCATTATGTCCCTCTTCATTGAGCCTATAAAAATGCTGAAGGTTTGAACGGACTTATACCGTTAAAAAAAAAAAAAAAAAAAAAGGAGAAATGACTCAGACTAGTATTAAGGTGATCAATTACTGCAGCAGTCGAGCTGGTAGAGAAATTATTATGAGTGGTTGGGCAATGAATAAAA